>NW_028227256.1:143837631-144302631 GCF_978045245.1 Mus caroli
CATGAAAAATGATGTTTTTGACCTTCATCTATTTGTGAATGTCATTATTTCATTTTTAATGATTAAGTAATTTTTTAATCTATTTATCTGTTGAGGGACATCTAGGTTGTTTTCAGTTTCCAGCTATTTTGAATAGAGCAGCTATGAACATAGTTGAGCAACAGTCTGTGGATAAAGCATCCTTTAACATAGCTATATCCTGATGTGGATCAATTCCTATCTTCCTGAGGAACCACCACATTGGTTAACATAGTGGCTATAAAAGTTTGCTCTTTCACCAGCAATGGACAAGTGTTTTTTGTCTGTTTGTTTTCTCCACATCCTCCCCACCAGCATGAGCTGTCATTTGGTGTATTGAGCTTAGCCATTCTAACTGGTATAAGATGAAATCTGAAGGTTATTTTGATTAGCCTTTATCTGATGAGTAGGAATGTTGAACATTTGTTTAAGTGCTTCCCAACTATTCGAGTTTCCTAAGTGGAGAATTTAATGTTTAAATTAGAACCCCATTATAATTGGGTTACTTGTTTTCTTGTTATCTGGTTTTTGAGTTCTTGATATTTTTTATCTATCTATCTATCTATCTATCTATCTATCTATCTATCTATCTATCTATCTGTCTGTCTGTCTGTCTGTCTGTCTGTCTGTCTGTCTGTCTGTCTGTCTATATATCAATCTATCATCTATCATCAAAATATTTTTCCATTTTGATGCATGCCACTCTGTCTGAATGATGTATCAATGCAAAAGATGTTTGCAAAACATCTTTTAAGTTTCATGAGGTCCCATTTATTAGTTGTTGATCTTAGTAAATGTGATATTGATTGTCTTTTCAGAGGTTGACATTTTTATTTAAAAAAAAAAAAGGTGTTCCATTAATGTGTGTGTGTTAGTGTGTGTGTTAGTGTGTGTGTGTGTGTGTGTGTTTGTGTTTGTACAAGTGCATTAAATACTAGAGCAAGCCAGAAGAAGGCATCTGATCCTCGAGGACAGAAGTTATATAGCATTTTCTTCTGCCATGTGGGTACTAGAAATGGAGCCCAGTTTTGCAGGGAGAACAACTGATACTCTTAATTATCTTAGCTAAGCCATATTTATGAAAAAAATGATGGTTTATTTATTTGTCATAGATTTACACCATGACAATTACATTGTGAGAACCACATTCTGAGCATGTGTGGCATCTATTGTATCGTAGAACTCTTTCTTAGATCTACCTTCCTGTCTTCTACTTCTACTTCTTCTTCCACTTCTTTGATTAGCCTTTATCTGATGAGTAAGCATGTTGAACATTTGTTTTAGTTCACTGGAAAAAATGCTGGATATTTCTTCAGATCCTTCAAATTTTTGGAACACTCCTTGGTGTGGTAGTCAAAACTAGAAGAATCCAAAGTACTTTCTTCTATTTACTGCCCAGAAAAAGGCTGGCAACGATATAAAAACCATTGATATAGAGGGTTGTTCTTATTCATTTAGTAGCCAAATTAAAATTGAAAAAAAAAGAAAGAAAAGAAAAAAGTTTCTACATGTCCAAAGCAGCCCTGATTACCATTTAGCTTAGATATTTATAGACATATATCCACTATAGATATGAAAGAAATATAAGCAGAACATCAGACGACAGATATGTGAATGACTGTGTAGTTCTTGGGAATAGTGAATAGAGTTACGTCTTGGTCTGTCATTATTTATTCAGGACTTCATGCTGTGTGTTATAAAAAGTCAATTTATTTAGAGAGGTCCCAGACTTAAATTTAAATTTTGGAGCATATTAAATATGTGATGGAGAAAGTAGAATGAAATGTGTAAAAGAAGTATTGATTACAGAGCTAAGTGATAATTAGCTAAAACTTCATTTTTGAATACAGAGTTAAATTTAGATTCTTAATTTTATCATGTTCATATTTTTCTTTTGAATTTTCTCTCCATATGAAAAAGAGCAATTACATTTAGATAAAAACTATTCACTAGTTTGGTTTTAGAAAATTTACTATGCTTGTCTTTATATTCATATCTGTACAACTGAGGGCATTGAATGTTAGCTGTCAATACATGTAATGTGTTTTTGAAGACTTGCAAACTGGAAGGGGAAAAAATTCACTTTTTGCCTTGTTATGCTTTGCCAGCCAAAGTGACTTATTTTGGGGCATTTTGACTTGAATCTCACTTATTCCAGTAAGCTTTTGCTTTACCAAGAATTTGTTCACTTACCAAACTCAGACTCCTAAGAATAATATAGTGAAGAAATTATATACTAAAAAGCTACATGGTACTACACAGATATTTGACAGGCAGATTCCCACCTGTCCCAATGTAATCATAAATTTCATTTAAAAGATTTAGATGCATATCTATTTCCTCTTGTTTTACCTACACAATTTGAACAAATTGAATAACTTTGAACCAAGCATTTAAGTAGAAAATTAGTTTGTTTACATTCTGTTATAGCTGACAGAGAAACAGCTGTTTTTAGCTCACCAGAGCAGTCTTTCACCCCCTCCTGACTAGAGGGATATGCTTGCTGAAAAACACCATGTCAGCAACTCCTTCAGTGTACCTACAGTCCTACTCACCATGGGTTTGAAATTCTTTGCCAGTTGTCAACTCAATATCCACTCTTTATCTAGCTTGTTGACTGAGACTCTAAGTTTCCCTCTCTCCTGACTAGAATGGTGAGTAAGAATCAGATGTACTGTAGCATGTATGGCTCCTGAGAGAGACTGGACTCATCCAAGAGACTTTCCTTCCTCCTCTTTCATTTCTACATAAGCTATTGATCCAGATGGTACTTTAAAGCAAGCCTTGGCAGGGGAGCTTTGACAAACTAATTTAATGGTAGAGTTAAATAAAAATACAACCCACCAATTAACAAACAAAAAAACCAAAACCCTATGAAATACCTATTTTCATAGTTATTCAATTTTGGCTATTGATGTCCAGTGTCTTCATATTAGGTTAATTTTGCAGAATAAAAGAATAGATATTGCATTAAATTTACTGAAATAAAAAATTTGAAATTAGCAGCCAATCCATATAAACTATGGTGATTAATTAAACTATAAACTGTTACCAATTATATAAAATAACAAAATTAGACTGTTGTGTTTCTTCATTAGTTTGATGACAGAAGATGCAGAAAACTGCTTTTTTAGTTTAGTTCCTTAAAGATAGGGCTTATTTTATAACCTTCGAGAAGTGAGAAAATAACTAAGTTTTATTTGAAAATCAAAAGTTAACATATAATGTGGCATTAATCTTTTTAAATTTTATTTATTCATTCACCTTACATGCTAATATCAGCACCCATCTCCTGCCAGTACTCCTTCACAGAGATCTTTCCCCCGTTTTCCCAAGGAGAAAAACCTGGGTATCACTCCCTCCACACCAATGCCACAGACAACTCCTGTCTACCCATCACTGTAGAACTAGGCATCTCCCCTCCACTGAGGCCAGACAGGGCAGCCCAACTAAAGGACTGAGATATACAGGCAGGCAATAGATTCAGGGCCAGTCTCAGCTCCAGCTATTGGGCGACCTGCACGAAGACCATCTCTCTCATATGTGCAGGAGATCCAACCTATGCTTGCTCTTTGGTTGGTGTCTCAATCTCTGGGATCTCCCAACAGTCTATGTTAGTTGACTCTAATGGTATTATTGTAGAGTCCTTGTCATGTTTGGTTCCTTCAGTCCTTTCCCCACCTCTTCCATAAAACTCTCTGAACTCCAATTAATGTTTGGCTGTGGGTTTCTGTATCTATCTCGATTGGCTGCAGGGTGGAGAAGCTCAGAAGACAGTTATTCTAGGATCCTGTCTGCAAGCATATCAGAGTATCATTAATAGTGACAAGGATTGGTTTGTACCCATGGGATGTGTCTCAATTTGGAGAAGTCATCGGTTGGCCATTCCCTCTGTCTCTGTTCTCTTTTGGTTCATTTAGGTCTTGTAGTCAGGGCACATTTTTGGGTTTAAATTTGAGTTGGTTGCTGTCATCATCCTCCTGCTTGGCTACAGGAATTGGCCACTTCAGGATCCATTTTCTCCACTCCTAGGAATCAAAGCTAGTCTCCCACAGAGGTAGCCTGGGTCTCCCTCCTTCTAGGTCTTTGACACTTCCAAGAGAATATTTCCTCCCCCTAGCCAATTTCCATTCTTTCTCCTGCTTGTTCTATACCTGACCCCCACCCCTGTCCCTATACCCTTTCCATTCCCTCTCTCACACATTTTCCTCCCTCCCTCTACCTCCAATATGTATTTTATTTCCCTTTCTAAGAAAGATAAAACCATTTTTCCTTGGGTCTTCCTTGTCATTTGGCCTCTTTGGGTCTGTGATAATAACATGGTTATCTTCTACATTATGGAGAATATCCTCTTATAAGTGATTGTACTTTTGGATCTGGGTTACCTCATTCAGGATGATAATTTCCAGTTCCACCCATTGGCCTGCAAAATTCATGTTTTTGTTTTTAACAGCTGAGAAGTATTCCATTCCAGTTTCTGGATATTACAAATAAAGCTGCTATGAACATATGAGTATGTGTCCTTGCATGATGATGGAGCATCTTTTGGGTACACATGCCTAGGTGTGGTATAGCTGGATACTGAGGTAGAACTATCCTCAACTTTCTTTGAAACAGCCAAATTGATTTCCAGAATAGTTGTGAAAGTTTGCATTTCCACCAGCAGTGGAGGAGTGTTCCACTTGCTCCACAACCTCACTAGCATTTGCTATCACTTGAGTTTTTGATCCTAGCCATTCAGAAGGGTGTAAGTTGAAATCTCAAAGAAGTTTTGATTTACATTTCCCTGATGACTAAGAACTTAGAACATTTCTTTAAGTGCTTCTTGATCATTTGAGATTCCTCTGTTGAGCATTTTCTGTTTAACTCTGCAATCTATTTCTAATCGGATTATTTAGGTTGCCTAGTTTCTTGAGTTCTTTATATGTTGTAGATATTATCTCTATGTCAGATGAAGGGTTGGCAAAGATCTTTTCCCAATATGTAACCTGTTTTGTCCTATTGACAATATACTTTGACTTACACAGCTTTTTCAATTTCATGTGCTGAAAGAGTCTGCAACCCTATAGGTGAAACAACAATGTGAACTAACCAGTACCCCCAGAGCTAGTGTCTCTAGCTGCATATGTAGCAGAAGATGGCCTAGTCGGCCAACACTGGGAAGAGAGGCCCCTTAGTATTGCAAACTTTATATGCCCCAGTAAAGGGGAATGCCAGGGCCAAGAAGTGGGAGTGGGTGGGTAGGGAACCAGGGCAGAGGGAGGGTATAGGGAACTTTCGGAATATCATTTGAAATGCATATAAAGAAAATATCTAATAAATAAATAAATAAATAAATAAATAAATAAATGTCTAATAAAAATTTTAAAAAAAGAAAAAAAGAAAAGAAAAAAGAGAAAGAAAAGTATAATGTGATTGAACCTTGATGAACATTTCAGGCTATCAAGAGGAGGGTGTAGTAGACTTGCCAAATCCATTGAATGATTGAATTTTAATTGCTTTTAGAGGTTCCTCTCATCAACAGCATTGATTCATATAAAAGTTCAGGGTAGAAGGGATCACAATGATACTATTTTTTTCCAAATCCTTATTTATTTATTTATTTATTTAATCATTTAATCATTTATTTATTTATTTATTTAGCAAAAGTGTTCTTACTGCTGAGTCATTTCCCAAGACTCAAATCTTATCTTTACAACAAGTAAAGAAAATCTGTTATAATACATGTTCTAGATTTTTGCATTTGGTGTAGCGGTTAAGGCTGCTTTTTTTTTTTTAATTTTCCAATAAAAACATACTTTATGTTCTGAAGTTATACTTGAAATTTTATATTACATGTTATTAATTCTTCATTTCCTTTTATCCAAGGTATATCCTTTTCTCACACAGTATATACTGATCATATTTTCCTCTCTTTCCACTCCAAGTTACTCGCCCTACACCTCCTCTCTCTTTCACTCTCTCTCATTACAAAATAACAAGCTTCTACATGATAACAACAACGAAACATGAAAAAAATAGAATAAGGTAAAGCATAAATTATCTCATCGATGCTGAGTAAGGAAATATAAAGAAAGAAAAAGTTCTCAAGAGATGGCACAAGATTCAGATACCCATTGGTTCACACACTTAAGAGTACCACAAAATACATGTAGAGATGACCTGGTGCTTATCTATATATGTCCTGTGTTCACTGTTTCAGCCCTTGTGAGTCTGTAAGTGCCTTACTTAGTTGATTCAGGATGTATTGCTTTCCTCGTGTCTTCCATCTCCTCTGGCTCTTCCATGCTTTTCTCTTCCTCTGTGGGGTCTTTGAAGGAAGGGGGTTGATGGAGACATCCCAATTAGAGATGTGTTTTCCAAAGACATCTGGTTCTTGACCACCCAAGTAGTGTCAGGTGTCAGGTGTTGGTGTCATATTGTGGAGTGGGACTTAAGTCCAATCAAATATTTGTTGTCTACTCCTAAAACCTTTGTGTTACAGGTGCTTTAGCATATCTTGAGAAGGACAGATTGTAGGTCAAAGGTTTTGTTGTTGGGTTGATTTTTACATTTCTCTTTTGTAGCTGGGAGAATAAATTTCGGAATAAAGGGCACTTGAAAGTAGAGGTAAAGGTTCCATTTAAGCACCAGCACAATTTCTCTACGCTCAGTGGGTTCTGTTGGTGCTGCTATCAGTAATGGGGTCTTGCTCTCAGTTTGCTGGGAGCAACAAATATTCTGAGCAACAGCTTGTGTTGATTAGAAATTTCAATAGGATCTTCCCACTTTGGCCAACAACTCAATTGACATTAACATGCTCCAAATAAAAGACAAAATATGCCAATCCATTGCCCTTTATAAAAAAAGGATTAAATTGATTATGTTAATTTTTTAAAATTTCAAATTAAAGCTTCTTATTTTAAATAAATACATTGCCAATCTAATAAATCCTGCTTCTCTTTGACTATTAATTCAAAGCAGTCATTTCAAGTATAAATCTAAGACCCTGTATTACTGAGATCATTAACTATGCATTTAGGGATCTGCATTCATATATAAGAATGAAGACAGGAGGGCTATAGTCAAGTTTCCTGTCAGTTATCTATGTAGTCAATCAAACTTCTTAATGTCTAATTAGGAGGACAATCTACTTTGCTGATGCAGTTTTTTATTTCATGATCAAAAGATTCTTGTAAATATTAAGACTAATTCATTGTGAAAAAAACATTTTTACTTCAATTGTGATTTGACCAAACTAGAGCATCAATAAATACTCATGGGAAGCTCTGATTTTGTGCAGCTTCACTTTTATTACAGTGAAATAGCTATTAATGTTAAACTGATTAATTACTAGATGAAATTGTTGTGTGATTTTAATTTGGACTTTAGAAAATACCTGCCAGAGTCAATTACTGTGCCTTTCATTTTTGTGATATTTACCACATTTAGCCACAACACAAATCATACAGAAATTTGAACATCAATTCTGTGTTCAGAATTCCTGATTCAGGATAATGAAACTATGTTTTCTACATACAAGGATAGTTCCCTCTTTCTAATTAACTTGATATATCTCACAGCAGGACAGAATATATCCCAGCCCATTTACAAGCTATATCTAGTTCTGGAAAAAAGGTAAGGGGAAAGCCAAACTAAAATTCGCTCCATTTTATATCACCATGAGATTAAAAACTGGGTTGTCAGAAGACTCATCCAGATAGCTCTGAGTCTTGCAGGGGAATTGGAATACAGGCTTAGTGAAAATAGTGTAATGTGATTTTTGTCAGGCTTTATGAAACATGGTTCACAGAATATTAAAGGATAATGATGCAGAGTGTGAAACTTGCATTATTCTTTGTTAATTTCTCAGTATATTGAAACAAAGACTCTAGTGTAAGAGATCTGTCTAAGGATTGGGAGCTCTAGAATGACCAAACATTCTGAGAAACTGTGTGTACAACACCCCTAATTCTGCATGTTAAATTTTGTGGCTCTTCACAATAGATCATATAACAAACTTGCTTATAATAAAAAATTGAAACTAGTTTTGTTATTCTAAAAATCATTAATACTTATAATATATCTAATAATTTGTACATATGTAAGATTTACAAATAAAGAAAGAGCAAACATATAGAATACTGCCTCAATATCAGAAATCATCATATACCCTTGAAAGTTACTAAGCACTCTGGTTCTATGATCAAAATAAGATGATAAAACAGTGTGTTATCCTGATTGCCTAATATTTAATGGTAATACTTGGATACATATGAATTAATTTGGTTTCTTGTCTGTTCTTAATATATTTTCAGCAATTTGCTTGGTATAGAAAAAGATATTTTGAAAATGCATATATTCACCTCTGGAATCCCCAAAGCTTAAATTAAAGACTGAAATTATATTATTGCATAATTTTTGGTTCATTTAAAAATATTATGTGTGCTATTTCCTCTTCTACAGTTTAAATTCATTTCTCTGTCTTTCTTGGAGATGTGGTATTGTATTAATTTATATGATAAGCTTCTAAGCTATGGTTTTGCCTCTCTCAGAATCTTCAGAACTTAAACCATTTACTAGAATTCAAATAAACAAGTTGTGTAATATCTATGATTCTTTGAAAATATGTCTTATTACTAAAAACTAAAAAAAAACCTCATATAATTAATTCAGAAATAATAGAAGATAGGTGTGCTTTTTAATGCTGTCAAAGAATATAAAAACCATTCATTTTTGGTTCACTTTTTCACATTTGGCTTTCGGCATTACAAATATACTATTTTCTTTGCAGGCATTTTGAAAGTCATTATGCAGATTATTTCAGAGCAACAATTTAATTATAGAGTTCAAATTAAACCTTTTCAAAAATTGAGGTACAGTTACTGTCCAGAGAGAATATCAGAACAGCGGTAAAAAACTTGATGTTGATAATACATAAATGTCACCATAAAACTATGTGGATTATTGGATAGCACATTCAATCTTTTAAAATCTTAATTTGCTCATCCATAAAATTAGGTTAATAATTTATCTTTTCTGGCAAACTTGCAGGCTTTTCAATGACTGTGTGATATAATGTAAGAAACAGCCTTCAGTTTTTTTCAAGTACTTTACAAATGTGAGGTAATATTATTATTTACTTGGTTCTTTGATTTTATCTGGACATCATGTTTTCTGTCATGTGTTCAACATACCTTATCTTTCTTAAAATATAAATATTAAAATGAAATGTTTAAGCAATTAAATTCCCCTAAGCAAAGAGAAGTGCACATTATCAATAAATTATGTTTTCTAATTTATAAACTATCTGTAATATTTTCTAGGACATATTTGTTTTGTTTTATATGTTTGAGTACTTTGTCTCTATTTATCCAAGTGTTCTATGTGCTTGTGAAGTAGACATAAAGATCCAAAGAGGGTTCTTGATTCCATAAAATTGGAATTATGGATGCCTGTACAACACTGGGTGATTTGACATGCTCTCACAGATTTATACAGTTGAGTGCTTGGTCCTCAGCTGGCACAGCTGTTTAGAAAGTATGAGGAAGAGTTATGGAAGAAGTTTGTCACTAGGAATGGACTTTGAGATTTCAGCTCTCACTTTGCTTTCTGCTTGTGGATCAGTATAAAGTTTCTCAGCTACTGCTCAGCGTTATCTGCACCTGCCAGGGTGCTTTCCACTTCAACTCTAGCCCTTTGGACCTGCTAGCCCCAGATGATGATGATGATGAAGAAGAAGATGATGAAGATGATGATGATGATGACTGTAGCAGTTGTTGTTGTGGTGTGGTGTTGTTATTGTTGTTGCTGCTGTTGTTGCTGCTGTTGCATTTAAAGTTGCCTTGGCCATACATTTATGACATGATAATAGAAAAGCACATCATCATGTCTGTACCAGAGCTAAACCTGGTCTGGCTGTAAGAACAGACAATGCTTGTAAGCATTAAAACATACTTTCTCCCAACATCGTTAATATTTTTGACTGGTCAAAAGGCTTTATTTATATTAGATGCCAAATAAAATTAATGTAAATATATAACACTGCATAAATGGGTCAAGAAATTGTTGTATATCCATACAGTAGATTTTTTGGAGCAATCAAAAGACATGCAGTACTGATAAATGCTTTAGTGGATGAATTTGAAAAATAGTATCATAAAGAACAACCAAATATTTTTTATCACAATTTCATTTTTTTCTGACTAACAAAATTTATTTTTAGAACATATAGATCTTTCCATAGAATTTTATCCCCATATCATGGAATGTTTTAATATTTTATTATGTTCTGAAAGTTTTTTATAATTTGATTTTGTTTGACAATGATATAAAGGAACTTAATATGCTCTGATTTCTCACTCCAAACTTCTCTCTCCTCATCGGCATCAAATGCCCTCACAGCAGTCATCTGACTAAGGCTAAAAGTAGTGTTTATCAATGTGTATACAAATCAATATTTAAAAGGCAGCTTGACCCAGTGTACCATTCTCTAAAGAAAAGTATTCAGTTGCTATTGCGGACTTACAATTTTCTTCACTATTTTTTATACCAGGTTTAATTATTGGACGTGGAATTTTTACTGTGGATCTAAAATTCCAATCAAAAAACTGTTGATTACTCTCTTAACTCTATTGCCACTATTGATTATATACATTCATCTTCCTTTTATGAATTATAGGATTTATAACTGGGTAAGACCATCAATGAACATTTTCTCGCAGAGGACCCATCTAACATCATCCACAATTTTGAAAGTTGCTACAAAGAGCCTTTGCAAGCTCAGTTCTCCATTGTTTGTTCTCTGCCATACCCTCTAGATATGCTGTCACTTTAGCAATTATGCATATATATATATATATACATATATATGTATACACACACACACACATATATATATATGTATAAAATTTTCTTAGACCAAGATTTTGATTTCCAGTTTCCATAATTTTTCTGTTATATAATAATTCACAAAAATATTTAAGGAATGAAAAAGCTTGTTCTATCAAACCAATATGTATATAGTGTTTCTATCAATTGAATATGGGTATAATAATTAACAATGTCAAGAAACAAAAAGAAAATTATATAAAATATTAGGTAATTTGAACTGCTCCAAAATAAAAATTAAATTAAAAATACGCAATACGTTTAAAGTTACAACCAAACACATAACTAACATAGAAGTCAGTTGTTCTTAATTTGTATCTTTAAATCCAAATCACATGATATTGTCAATTCCTTTTGTTATGCAAGATTCTGTCAGTTGATATGATCATGCAGCTTTTATATTCACTCAGGTAAAAAATAGAATCAAGCCTGGGGCTATACAACTGTGTCAGTATATATCCATTTGGATTCAAGTGATTTGCTTAGCACAAATTAAAATGAGTTACCTGATTATACCCTGAATAAGTCATCACCACATAAGCTAGATTATCATATTTTAGCTTGGATGGAATTCTACCATAGCCTGTTTATTTGTGCTCATCACCCTAGGACAAAAGAAAATGAACATTTCAAGTAACTTTTGTATAGTTTGTTAGTTTAGAAGTTTCTGTTTTCATGATAGCAGGAAAAGGAATGGGCAATAGACTGAAAAATGTAATGTTATTCATTATCCTGTATGTCCAGTGGAAATATTTTTGGCTCTTTATGTGGTAACTCCATTAAAGCTCTAATATTCAAGTTTTTGCTTACAAATTTTTCTTTGTTTTTATTTCGCAATGCTTAGAATATTGGCCAAATTTTAATATCTTAAGAGAGCATTAAGCACCTATTATACACAATTAACTTTCTAGTATTCTTTTTTATGTCTTTTTCCTTATCCACCTGAAAAAATGTTATTAGATATTTGCTTTATTTACATTTCAAATGTTGTTATTCCCTTTCTTGATTTCCCTTTGAAAGCCCCCATATTCTTCTTCCATGTTCTGGCATTTCCCTACACTGAGACATTGAGCCTTCACAGGACCAAGGGCTTCTCCTCTCATTGATGACCCAAAGTCCATCCTCTGCTACACTTGCAGCAAGAGCCATGGGTCCCTCCATGTGTACTCTTGGTTGGTGGTTTATTCCCTGGAAGCTCTGGCATACCGGTTGGTTCATATTGTTTTTCTTCTTATGGGACTACAAACCCCTTCAGCTCCTTAGATCCTCTCTCTAGCTCCTCCATTGGGGACCCTGTGCTCAGTCCAATGAATGGCTATGAGCATCCACTTGTATAATTGTTAGGCACTGGCAGAGACTCTCCAGAGACACCTATATCAGGCTCCTGTCAGCATGCACTTCTTGTTATCCACAGTAGTGATTGAGTTTGGTGACTGTATATGGGATGGATCCCCAGGTGGGACAGTTACTGGATGGCCTTTCCTTCAGTTTCTGCTCCACACTTTTTCTCTGTATCTCCTCCCATGGGTATTTTTGATCCCCCTTCTAAGAAGGACCAAAGTATCTACACTGTGGCCTTTCTTCTTCTTGAGCTTCATGTGGTCTGTGAATTGTATCTTGGGTATTCTGAACTTCTGGACTAATACTACCCATTTATCAGTGAGTGCATACCATGTGTATTCTTTTTTGATTGGGTTATCTCATTCAGGGTGATATTTTCTAGTTCCACGCATTTGCCTAAGAATTTCATGAATTTATTTATTTTTTTTAATAGCCGAGTAGTACTCCATTGGGTAAATAATAAAATTACTGTATCCCTTCCTCTGTTGAAGGACATCTGGGTTCTTTCCAGGTTCTGGCTATTACAAATAAGGCTGCTATGAACATAGTGGAACATGTGTCCTTATTACATGTTGGAACATCTTCTGTATATATTCCCAGGAGTGGTATACCTGAGTCCTCAGGTTGTACTATGTCCAATTTTCTGAGGAATCGCAAACTGATTTCCACTGTGGTTGTACCAGCTTGTGATCCCACCAACAATGGAGTAGTGTTCCTATTTTTCCACATCCTCGCAGGCATAAGAAAGTCTTTAGTGTTAACTAACTTTCCCAAATGCCATTTTATATTTACTTTACCTTTCCTACTCCAAACTTCTACATTGGATTGGAACATTTTTTTTCCAATATTCCCCTCCCCACACAATATCACTGCAACCTGTCTCCTCTCTCTCTGTCTCTCTGTCTCTCTGTCTCTCTGTCTCTCTGTCTCTCTGTCTCTCTCTCTCTCTCTCTCTCCCCCCCTCTCCTTCTCTCTCTTTCTATTTTGGTTTTTGAAGACAGTAACCTTCAGCTGCCAATTTAGAGGGAGTGAGCTTTCTTTAAGGGTGTGACCCTTGGTAGGTATAGCAGGCTCAGTGGATGGCAAGAAACCTAAAACAGTCTAAGAATCAATGATGGAATTCGATCTATTTTTTTAAAAAATAAAATTAATAAAACAAAATATGGTGGCCATAGAATAAGAAATGGGTCTGGAAGGATATGGGAATAGAAAATGAGTATTATCAAATATTATATATGAAATTTTAAATAACTAATAATTAATACAATATTTTAAGATTAAATTGTCTTATAATTTTTAATATGAATAGACTTTTGAAGTCTTTTATGTTAGAAAGTCAGCACATTCTTTTTCAATGCGGTGCTTTTTATTATAAGTTTAAAAACTTTTATCTGGCCATAGTATAGAAACATTAAACATGAGTGGTGTGTTGTAAAGAATAATGTAAATTTCTTCATAAGTTCAGCACTGCTATATGAACCTGAGATATTTTCATCTACTGTATGAATGGATAATTTTAATGGCACCTTCCTCTGTGGAAGCTTCTAAGAGATTTTCATATAGAGCTTGAAAGAATTTTCTTAAAATAAAATTGAATTTTTAAATTGATGGTTGCAATTAAGTATCAAGCTGATGTAACTAATTATAATTTAGAATAAGGAGAGCTGTTATAGTCCATTAACATTTGAATGCTCATTTGTCTAACATCTTCCCAGCTGATGGATGTGAGAACATATTAATTGAATTTATATATATAATTTTGAAAAGCCCTTATATTTTCATAGTGTAAAGTCATATATATATATATATATATATATATATATATATATGTATATATATTTGGTTAACTTTAGAATGATTTACTTCAGCGCTTTTATAGTAAAATATCTTTTAGGTAAAATATCACAAGGCTTAAACTTTCCTGTAATGCACCTTCTCATACACATATGATAAATACTTATTTTTGAATGTCTCAACATGATTTGTTATTAACAGTAAAAGGTATTAACCCTAAAAGAAATGTAATAGCTGGATGAAAATCTTCTATGTAGTAAGCATCTAAAACATATATAAACAGAATTTAACTGAAGCTACCCTCCATAGGATACAGTGCTTTTCCAGAAGCCACATGTCTTCGAAAAAAAAGCCAAGTTGCAAGGAGTGGATTATTTGCTTATGAGTTGTTTGTCAAGGATCCCAGATACTCTCATATATGTGGTATATATATATATTGGTCACTGGACATGCAAAGATCAGGTTGATATTCTACTTGAAGCCTCTTCCTTACTAGGTTGCTTTTTTATTACAAAAAAGTGTTATAGAATATGCAAGATTTATAATAAAAAAGAATCAATTATTCTAAAATTTGCATATGCATATGAAGACACATGATCATATATATATGTATGTATTTGCTCATAAGTATAATCTATTCATTTCTGTTCATTGAAGAACTGAGAACAAGGGTGAAAAATAACTTCAAAGTTTTATTTCAAACGGTTGTATTAGAAGAATAAAAATTAGGCTAGGTATGTAGATTCAAGATAATTGGTTCAGGACCTTTATAACATGCATACAATCTTAGTTTTAATCTGTACCACTGCAAGAAGAAATTTTTAAGAGAATATATATTTAAAAGTATAACATTCACCTCTGATATAAGCAAGCATGTGTTTGATGAGCCTAAGTGGATCACTTTCTTTGACAGAAAAAATTGCCTTTTATTAGCTTGAGTAAATTAGATTGTAATCAGCAGTTTTAACAGTATGCCATATCCTTCGCAAACTATGATATGTTTTGAGAGAGATGTCAAGACCACCATTAACTTACTGGTATCTATGGGCTTCTTCTGATTCAGTAAGTCTTTACTGTGGCTGAGACCTACCACATTATTAAACTTGCAGGCTTTCTCACTGTCAACATGTCAGAACCTATGGATTAAATAAAAAGACACAGTATGCAGTTTAAAGGTGTATACTTCAAGTAACAGTGAAGCACTCTTCTTCTAAATGTTTTACTTTCCTGTGCAACACCTGTCAAATTTTGTGTTTTTCCTCAGACAGATTTCCCTCATGCCACAATGTGACAGTAGGTAGAAATTGAGACAAAACTCCTTTGTTCACTGTTTTTGTTTTTAAAGGAAGAGCCATTATTCATAATCATGAACTACAAGACTTTTCTTCTAGTGCCCTTTTGGTCCAACACAGGCATCCATCGAACTCTGAAGAATTAACAATTAATAGGGGATTACATTATGTTTTAATGTTATGCTAGGGTTTCTGAAACATATCATAAATACAAATTTATATAATCTCAATAGCTTAAATTAATCAGAATTCATTGAGCAAATTATGGATAAGATCTGTTTTGCTGACACATGCTAACTTCCCTTGTAGGAAAGAAAAGGAGCACTACTTGTGTCTTGAGAAAATGACAAAGGAGATAGAGAGCAACAAATAGGAAACAATAGTGCTAATTGCTAGTGTGAACTGAACTGTGTTGATATATTAGAATTTTATTTAAAAACCTTGGAGAATACAGAAGTAATCCATGATCTATTAGTTAAAGGATAAGTAAACTATTTCAATGTGAATACATTTTTTCTAAAATTATATACTTACAAATAAAATTATATCATTCCCCTTATATTCTTCACAATATTACCCTTCTCTCCAAACCCTAACATTTAAATATAAACTCTATCAGTTTTTTCATATAAATTATACACCTCTAAAATTTTTCTTTACCATAGTAATTTACAGAATTTTTGCCTATTTTAAAACAATCACAAGGTTCTCTAATATTATTCTAACTTTAAATTTTATGATGTGTTTATAATTATCTCTAGCTACCTTACACATATCATTAATTTATCTGATAATAGTTAAGATCACAAGTTTTAGAAAGCTCCAATGATTGATGGAATTTGTAGCATAAGTTTGAATTAGAAAAAGTAAAGTTCCAGCCATTATTTATGTATCATACCAGGTATACTAAGCTAGAGCTCAGGACTGACGATAGGGATGTATCATAGCAGATATGCTAAGCTAGAGCTCAGGATTGACGATAGGGATGTCTCCCCAACTTCTATTCAAATCAACCATTCAGACTAGAGTGTCAAGGATACTGTTACTTTTTTTGAATTAATGAATATATTTTTCATAAAATGTGAAGAATATGTACATAACCCTAATATTAAAATTGGAGACTGAATCTGCCCAATCATAAGGTAGAAAGATGGTGAAATTTAAATGAACTCAGACAAGCTTAAAGGATTCCAAAAATTAATGATCCAAACAATAATTTCATTTCTCATCCCAGGAAATGTAATGGAATGAAATTCATATTTTATCAATAAACCTGGAAGAAGGAAGTCCCTTTGAAAACCTCATTAAGGATCTCTTTCCAATTCCAATGCAGCCTAATCCTGTTCTAATAGGGATTTAATGTACTAAACTGCTACATAATCCATGTTTACATGCCTGTCTTACATTCATAAGGCTACTACAGAATCATTTAATTTAAAAGTACTAAAAACTGTGGGAAAATCTACACTAGAACTATTTATTATCCTTATATAACAAGGATATATTTCAGTTCATGGCCAAGTTCTGTCACTTCCATTTTTAGCTTGAAGCCATAGTGACTTGAAAGGTCACAGAGAATCACAGATTAGCTCCTCTGGGAAAACTCTCCTTTCAGCCCTGAACTTTTGTAACTTCAATAAAAATAAAAACAATAAATAAATAAAGAACAACCAACGAAATAAATAAATCAACCCAAGAAATAAATCTACTAAACTATTCTAAAAATGTCTTCTATTCTTCTTATAATGATAACATTTGTGGACTTGTTTATAAAAGGTTTATATAATAAACCTTTTAATATATAAAAGGTTTTATATAATAAACCTTTTATATATTAAAAGTATGCAAGAAAAAGAATATGCCTATGGAATACAAAGGTAATAAGTGAAAATATGAGTAACAAATGAAATGTGTGTGTATAGAAAGTCACAGTCATTTTATATTTTACATTTTAATTAAATGTGAAATATTTCCTGTTACATTTCTTTGCTGAATTAAAGCTCTCTTATTTAGGATATAAAAAGTTGATATATAAGAAAATATATGAAATAAATTCTATGTGTATGCATGTGTCTATATGCATTCCTGTTTGAAGAATGTTTTGGAACTTGTCTAATTATTATTATTATTATTATTATTATTATCATTATTATTTTACATTTATTTAATTAGTTTGGTAGCCTCAAAAAATGTGGAGGTAACTTTATATCCAGAAAGAACTCAGCATGTCTGGCAAAAATAGATATAAAAGTCTGTTGTTTTATGTGCTATTTTTCTTTGTGTATTTTGTTTTTCCTCCTTCTTCTGCGGTTTTCTAGAAAGAACCTATAACACATAACAGACACCCACTCTATTATTGAGGCATGTCATCACTACAACTTTTAATTTCAATTTAAAACAATGATAGCAGTTAGGTGAATAGACTGTCTATGAACACATTCCGACACTCTACTAGAACTTGAAACTGCAATCCCACTGCCTCAGGTTTCTAATTAGCTGAGGCTAAGTGTTTGACTAATAACAGGGCTTAATGGTAAAATACTCATGGAGTTTGATTAAATGTGACCAAATAAAATTACATCATTTCCCCTTTCATTGCTTTTATCAAACTTTCTTTTTTCTCAAATCCATGACAAATTTTCCTTTCTATTTTATATATATACACACACTCCTAAATATATAAACACTGCCTGCTCAGTCTGTATAATTTTACTTGCACATATACATTTTCAGAGCTGATCATTTCTATTGGATAACAATTGATATTTAGTGTACTCTTCTTTTGGGAAAATTTTCTTTTTCTTTTCAACAGTGTGCAGTTGCCCATAATTTTTGAGTAGTATTGAAATCTACTGATCCCCCGTTGTCCACATTACCATGTCTATTGTTAGCCCTAATCAGCTCATGATTAGGAAGTCACATTGTTGAGACTCCATGTGTGTAGTTCTGGCATTTCTAGGAGAAACAATCTCACAGTGAATTCCCTGGATATCTGGATCTTATAATTTTCCCAACTCTCTTCCTCAATAATGCCACAGATAGCAGTGCAGAACTTGTGTTGTGTATAGTTGCTTATCTATCATTTGTGACTTGCTCCTGATCACTTTTTACACTAGAAATTAGGAGCCACTGAAGAAGGTAACTGTTTATAATCAATTAGCATGTAAGTTTTTAACTGAATAAAGGGAGAAAATGATCCATAAAGAATGACTACTGCATCCTACTAATGTGCACATCCTGTTTTACATATCAGTTACTATAAACCTCATGTACATAATGAAATTAAAATGAATACAAACATAAAATTGTGCTTAGGATATCATAGAAGCTCAAAAATGTGAGTTATTTTAAATTTATATCTATTATATTTTATGAGACAATAGAAGTACATTTCGTTTTGCATACAGTTTTTCTGTTAAGGAATATCCCTTGGAATCACTGTTGATTTCTAGAGATTCTGGAGGCACATAAGGGGGCTACAGGGAGCAGCAAGGCCAAGAAGTGGCTTGACGGAAGTTTGGTTCAGAAGGTAGCCAAATTTAGTATAAACCCTAAGTGCAGGGGGAAAAGACAATGATAGTGTTACTCAGTGACAAGTCACAGACCACATACATGGACCTTAGTCTACTAGAGTGACACACAGCCTCTGGCTTCTCCTTTGCCTCCTGGCTTCCTCTTTGCCCTCTACTTCCAAGCGAAATGTAATCTCTGATGGAAAAAAGTTAATGGAAATAAAAAACTGTGAAACTTTTGTATTTATATGTTGAAATTATGACATTCTAAGCATTCTTCTAAAAAAATCCCGCTGAAAGTGCAATTCTTTAATGAGTCTTTTCCTTTCTGGAACCAATTCCTTTTATTGTACACAAAGCCCGTATGCTCTCCAGGAAATCACAGAAAATCATAATTTAAGTGAATATTTGTAAGGCATATTTTGTAAGTACAAGAATATGAAACTAATATAAATATTAAATGGTTATAATTTACTTCAAAATAAAAGTTAATGAGCTTGGAAACATAATATTTAAAAGAAAAAAATTTGGTAGTAAAATGCAATATGTCCTTACCTTTAACTAGTTTCTATTTTTCAATCATCTTTGCTAGATTTAATTTTAGCACTGCTCCTTATAGGTGTAAATACACATCATTTCAGCAACTTTATTCAAAGGCAAGATAAGGTCCATGAAACAGCTGCTTTATAACTGCTAAAGAACTTTGTGCAGTTTGCAATAATACACATGTAGTAGTTTCTACTTTTTGGCACATGTACCTTCATTGTCTCTTTTAAAAAGAGAATTAGCAGTTGATAAAACAGTTGAATGAACACATTACCAGCTGCAGTCAGTGTTATTGGAAATAACGTGTTTTCTTTTTTTTTAATTGTATTATGTTTAATAACATGTTTTTTCATTAAAAAGTAAATTATATTCTGTTCAAATATCCTTAAATACTTCACATTACTTAGACCAAATAAATTTTAAGAGAGAGAAAGAGGAAATAAAGTAATATGCATTATTATACCTGTGAAAGACTTGACATTTTTAAACATTTTGTGCATCTTCCTGGTTTAATTTGTTACACTAAATCCAACCCAAAGGAATTATTATGAGCAATTAACCTGCAATAGATCAAACTCCTGACAGATAAGCTATTCAAATGGTAACACAAATGACATCAACTGGGTAGTGTCGATTACAGTTGAGTCTAAAATAATAGAGCATTTGAAAATTTCTAATTCCTCAACATAAACAGTTTCAATTCAAAATGAAATGTTAAAATGAAACACTTTACACCATTTCCAAAAATATGCTTCAATTCCTCTAGGGCATAGAAAAATATTTAAATGAAAAATGTTATAGTGAATACACACAACTAGCCATCATATCCATTTTGAATAATTAAATGCAATTTTTGCATAACTTTTACAGTTATATTTCCAGACCAAAAAATTAAACAGGATTTTAAATTTAATAGCTAGAAATATAAGCTATATCCAAGAAAACCCCTTTAAAATAAATGTATCTAGGGTTATTTTTGAGCATAAGACTCTATTAGACAATGAAATGGGAGAACAGGGGGATATCAAGTTTGTCTGAATATGTGTACCATACATTGTACACATATGTAGACACCCAGACACAGTCAGAAACAAAGACATAGAGACAGACAGACAGACGCACACACACACACTCATACAGGTGTGCGTTTTTATGTGTTCATATGCAGGTATGCATGCTGTGCATATATTAGTGAGAATGATTTCATTTGTATATTAAAGTAGCGATTTGGTTCATGTGCTAAGTATATTGATATATCTGGTAGGATCATGCCAAATCTGGAAAGGTAAATGGTACGTACTAATTAACACATGGTATCTTCCATCTTTATGCAGATCTTCTTTTCATAAGATCCAGTCTGTTTGACATAGTGTAGTTCTT
The DNA here is from genome assembly GCF_978045245.1 of Mus caroli. Lineage (NCBI taxonomy): Eukaryota > Metazoa > Chordata > Mammalia > Rodentia > Muridae > Mus > Mus caroli. The sequence continues at coordinate 143,858,384 of NW_028227256.1, forward strand.
GGTTCCTGTGGAACATTAGAAAACACTTTTATCAACTTTTCTGTACTTACCAAGGCAAACAATATGAATATGGATAAAAACATATGCATCCTTGTTCACATGTATAAATGCTGACAAATTTATGATGTGTGCCCACCTCCTTCTATTAACAAAACAGAATCATATGCAAGATGTCTTCTACTATAAAATGATATACAGTATTTAGTAATTTATGGTATTTTCAGGTCCTTGGCAAATTGCCTTTCAAATGAGTAGCACTTTTTTTCAGATACTTTCTATTTCAAATTTTCAATTAAACTCTGGCCATTATTATTAAGAAAATAATAAATTAAATAAACTAAGTCTTACTTAATTAACTCTGTAGGTGTTCTTTTGGTGTCCTTGGGCCCTCTGGCTTGAGCAAACCTATCTCTCAATCTTCCACAAGTCTGCCTGAGCTCTGCCTGATGTTAAGCTCTGGGTCTCTGTTTCTTTCTGCAGCTGAACTAAGTCTCTCGGGAGAGAGTTATTCTTGGTTCCTGTCTGCAAACATAGCAGAGTATCATTAGTAATGTCGAGGGTTGGCTCTCTTACATAGGGTCTCAATTTGGGCCAGTCATTGGTTGGACTTTCCCACAGACTCTGCTCCAATTTAATCTCTGTGCATCTTATACGCTGGACAAATTTTAGGTTGAAAGTTTTGTGGATGGGTTAATGTTACCCTTTTCCACTGGAAGTCCTGCCTAGCTAGAGGAAGTGTTGACTTTAGTCTCTGTATCCTCTGCCTGTTTGGATCTCAGCTAGCATCACCCCAAGACTCCCTGTAGCTCCCGGGTCACCAGTTTGTCCCAGAGAGGCCCACAATGACTATGGTCCTCACCTTTTAGCAGATATTTGTAGCAGATATGCAACCACATCTTCAGGTGGGTCCCCTAACAATTGGAGTAGGGCTATCACTCCAATTGAACAGGAACCCTGTTTCCTGCCATTGGGTCTCCTTTCCCTACCTAGACTGCCTGGTTAAGCCTAACTGGGGATTGATGTGTTCAGTCCTGCTGGAACTGTTCTGTGGTGGAGTGGTACCCAAAAGGGAGATTCAACTTCTCTGAGGAGGAGGGGATAGCTTAATGTAGGGATGTATTTGTTAGGGCAGGACTGGGAGGAACTGCAGTCAGTATGTAAAATGAATTAAAAATTATTGAAAAATAATTTACCTAGGAAGTTATTTTACTAATTGTTTTACATACTATATAAATAAGGCTCTTGTGCCAGTGCAGGAGAATGCCAGGGCCAGGAAGCAAGAGTGGGTGTGTTGGTGATCAGGGGAATGGGGGAGGGGATAGGGACTTTTCAGAGGGAAAAACAGAAAAGAGGATACCATTTTAAATGTAAATAAAATATCAATATCAACATATATATATGAAATTTAATTAAATTTTCCAATGCCTTATGTATATCTTATACCCTCCTTTTTCCAGTGACAATCGAGATTATGTTTACTCTATAATAGCATGAGTTTTACATTAAATCTTGAAACTTGAGTGCTCTGTCGAAAGGGCTAGTTTGAAATTTTCATTCTAATATTTATTGAAAAATAATATGAAGAGTGGAAGAGTACATAAATAATTTAAATCATTATTGACGATAGTGTCTTTTCAATAAAATATTTATTAAGTAGGTTCTAAATTAACCTTTCATGTTTTTTAATTTGACACTATCCCCTTTACACAGCATTGTAAGTCACACTGGCTGCAAGAAGCATCCTGCTTATGGGACTCCAGCCACACTTAGTTTAAGCAGAGTAAAGCTTCATTCTTTACCTCTTTTGTCCAGAATGCTTCTTTTATTTTTATGAGTAATAGCAAAAGTCCTAACACAGAGAAATGCTGATATTAAAAGATGATAAATTCTTTGTGCTTAAGTTAGCTCTGGACCTGTTTATTGAAAACTCTATAGAAGAGGCTCTCATCATACATTCCCATTACTGCAATGGCCATCCAAGTTGCCATTATTCATTATTATTTTGCTACTTTAATTTCATATTTGTGTTATGAGATGTTATACACAGACCAAACAATATAATATAAGCACATTTTAATGGGAGTATTAATTATCAGGGAACAAATCTGTTTGAAGCTAATCTCTAAGGAGGCTTTTAATTTCACACTTTAGAGTACTTAAGTAATATTGTGTTCTATTTTAACTTAATGCAGTTGGCTATGGGTACCAAACACAAAGGCAGGTGTTTCAAGAGAAGGTCTATGCAGGAATTTATATTTCTGTAAACATGGTGTTCACAAACAAATCAGTAATGCCTCCTCTCCCACTTTTTTTTTTTTTTTTGATGAATAAACTGATATACGGAGCCTTGCAAGAAGGCAGAAACAGGCATGGAATTCTTTCTGTTACAGATGGAAGTAAACTGACTAAGGTATTCACTACTTTCAATCTATCTTGTAGAGCATTTGCATCCCACTCTTCATATAAATCAACTAAGGAAGCCTAGTTTCTAAAAAAAAAAAAAAAAGGATCATTTTTATATGTTAAAGTATCCAATAAAACTACATAGATTTCAAAATGGCAATTTGATTTCTTCAACTTTTAATAAAACCATTTTACTATATATGTGGTAGCTCATGCCTATAACTGAGCACAACAAACTGAGGCAGGAAGCTTAGGTTGAGTTTCAGGCCACCTGGAACCATATATTGAATTTGAGGTCATCCCAGAGCCCCAAGCAAGTGATGATCAACTGATTGACAGTTGATCCCCATAGGTCATAGTGCACCCCATAAAAATGGCCATATGCCACCACACAGATTCATCATAGGAATAAACACAAACTAGGGACTATTTTTTCTACTACCCATGATATAGATAGAACAAAGACACTTAGGAAATATGTCCATGTCTCATTTCTCCTGGTCAGAAGTCCTGCTTTGTCACAACCAAACTCTCTGAGAATCTGCTCATTTTATCAGTTTCAGTTTACATCAGCCACTACAAACTATCCATGACTGAGGCCCATTCTGAATGTAACTCCAATACCCTATGCACACTCAACATTAGAACTTTCTTCCACCTCAAACTTCAGGATGAGAGGTTATTCGTCAGCACAACAATTCTCCACTTACAAGTTTCTCTACTTTTCTTTTGGAGATTTTTGCAGTCTGCTCTTTCCTGCAGACATTACAGCATTCATTAAAAACTCCCCTCACAAAACACAGAAAGATAATTTTTCTTCAGTATTTTTGAACAATTAAATGGATAATTTCTCTTCAATTTATATTATTTTACTGTTATTCTTCCAACATTAGAATTAATATCCAAACACATATAAAAATAGGTATTGTTTTTTACTCTATTAGGTCTGTTGTATTGCAAGTTTACTGAGCTGAGACGCAGTAGGAAGTCTTATTCATTAAATTATCTCAGTGAGAGATAGAGGAAGGTGATATTGTAGAATGTGAGAAATGACAGCTCTTACACACACATACATGATGACTGTCATGAATTGAGAGTGGAATGAGGAAGAGAGATGACACTACATGCCTTGTTTGATTGACAGCAAAGATCAAATTGTCATTTATTTGGAGAAGGAGGAATACTGGAAAATGATATTTTAGAGGAGAACATTAAAGCATAATTCTGGATGTATTCAGTTTAAAACTCATTAGACTATCAAGTTGAAATATTCAGAAATAAGTTAGGCACCAACACAGTGCACATACACACACACACACACACCAAACAAAACCTAAAGTGAATGTTTACATTGGTGGATCATTGGCTCTGAGATTGTATTTATAGCCATAGACCTGAATAAAGTTATCCAATATGCCAGTATCAGTATATTGAAGAAAAGAATTGAGATTTATCAGTGGACAGATTTTAGCCTCCATCTAAAACAAAGAGTCTTACCTAACGAGGAGTAGCCATGTCCCTCACTACAGTGAAGGCGATTAGGAAGAAGCTGGTAGCTGGAATTACACTAAATGATGAAAAATGGAAAGCATTTCTTCAAAGGTGTAAAAAAATTGCAGGGATAGTTACTTTATTCATCCATCTATTCAGCAGAGGATTGGAAGCCTTGACAGAAAAACTAGGCAAGAGAAAAAGTCAAGCTCCAAAAGATCCTACTAAAGCAATTTCAGAATGAGGACAAATGGAGTATAAGTATAAGGCTGAATACCAACAGCAAAGGCAATAAGACTAACAGTAGCAGGGGTGGCTATGTTAGGAAAAATGAACTAGTCAAAGGGAATTAAGGGGAAAATTGAGGGTTTTTGGTTTGTTTGTTTGTTTGTTTGTTTGTTTGTTTGGGTTTTTTGTTATTTGTTTTGTTTTGAGACAGGATGTAAGAAACAGGATGTCTTGACTCACAGATGGCTGTCTGCCTCTGCCTCTCAAGTGCTGGGGTTAAAGGCCTGTATTACCACCCCAAGCAGGAAGATATTCTTATTTAAAATAACCCCACAAACTCCTACTATAAGTTTACTTAACTGAAGAGGCATAAGCCTTAAAAATGATAAACATCAGTGATAACATTTGAGAAAAATTAAAAACAAATAACCAACTAAGGATTGTAGAAATGTGTAGAAAGCTCTCTCTATGTGTGTAACAGAAGACAACAATGATATTAAACTATCCAAACCGTGGTTTATTTATTAACATGGTATAATTATGAAATAGCTCATTGGAAACCTAGTTCTCTCACAGTGTCTAAGACAAGGTGGACACATTAAAAACTAGAGTTAATGGGAATTATTTGGGTCAGTTGTGCTATCAAAAAGCATTATAAGAACCTTTAGTTTGTTTCTTTTGCCTCCTGAATCTGTGTTGAGCAGATTAGATCATGATATGCTTCAATCCACAGAGATTTAATGTTTTCAGTGATAAGTCTTCATGTTTGTTTGTTCTTTTTTTTTTTTTTTTCAGAGAAACGAATTGTCTCCTGTATCAGCATGTTCAAGGATATTTGCCACTTCCTATTCTAAGAGATTCAGTGTATTCGGTTTTATGTTCAGGTGCTTGCTCCACTTGGACTTGTGTTTTGTTCAGGGTGATAAATATAGATCTATTTTTATTTGTCTATATGTAGTCATAGAGTTAGACCAGCATCATTTGTTGAAGATGCTATCTTTTTTTCATTGTATGGTTTTGGATTTCTTTTATCAAAAATCAAGTGTCCATAGGTCAATGGGTTTATGTCTGGGTCTTTGATTTGATTCCATTGGTCAGCATATCTGTTTCTGTACTAATACTATGCAGTTTTTATCACTACTGCTTTGTAGTACAGCTTGTGTTCAGGGATGGTGATTCCTCCTGAATTATTTATTGTTCAGGATTATTTGCCTATCCTGTTTTTGTTTTTCATATAAAGTTGAGAATTTCTCTTTCATGGATGAAAAATAATTGTGTCAGATTTTAATGGAGATTGCATTGAATTTGTAGATTGCTTTTGGTAAGATGACCATATTCACTAAGGTAGTTCTACCGATCCATGACCTGAGAGATCTTTCCATCTTTGATATCTTCTTTAATTTTTTTCTTTAGAGAATTGAAGTTCTTGTCATATGGATCTTTCACTTGAATGTTTAGTGTTAAACCAAAATACTTTTTATTATTTGTGGCTATTGTAAAGGTGTTGTTTCCCTAATTACTTTCTCAGCCTGTTTATCATTTGTATTTGAGTTAATTTGTACCTATGGTTTACTATAGGTTGCAATATATCTCTGACCAGGCCCTTCTAGAGGCCTGTTGACAAGTTAGCTGTAATTCTGATAGGTCTCCCTTTATATGTCACCTGGCTCTTTTTCCTTACCACTTTTGTTATTCTTTCTTTGTTCTGCAGAATTTGTTTTTTGATTATTATATGCCAGGGTAATTTTCATTTCTGGTCCAGTCTAATTGTGTTGTATAAGCTTCTTATATATTTTTAGGTGTCTATTTCTTTAGATTGGGAAAGTTTTCTTCTATGACTTTGTTGAAAATATTTTCTTGGACTTTGACCTAGAACTCTCCACCCTTTTCTATTCCTATTATTCTTAGGTTAGGCATTTTCATGGTATCCCAGATTTCCTCGATGGTTTGTGTCACAAACAGAGCACCAGTAGCACAGCAGTTTGGCGTGCAGTACTTATATGTATCATTTTCTGTATCTATATTACTATGTGAAAAAGTGAAAATGCTGACCTAAACACCCATGACGTTTACTGCATGCCATAAGGATGCTTATTACATTATTTGGTCACAGAGTCTGTTGAAGTCAATGTCATTCCTTTCACCCAGGCCAAGACATACAATGTTTGGGAATATCAAGAGAATTTAACAGATGAATTATGTGGTCCATTAGCAGAACTAACATCCAGGACTTTTGGTGTGAATTTCATTTGATGTCTCATTAATATTATCTGAGCTATATTCTAACATTCTAAAATCCTAACTTTATCTCACATGATTGCTATGTGGTTAAATTATTATTTAAGAGACTTTCAGAGAGCTCTACTGAGACTTCATATTTGGGTGATGGTTTTGTTTGGTGGAAGAAAGATGTTCAGATTACATATTTTAAATGAAAACTATTCTGCTTGATTGTTATGATGAACTTTCTTTCTTCAGTATTAGACTGCAATTATCAAGTGCCACATCACTGCCCTCTAAAGTTGGCAAATGGTATTTTGTGGCTGATGTTATATTTTATTCTTCTACTACATAAAGAAACTAATTTCTACACCTTATGGCTTACACCCTCTACAACCACAAAGAATAATTGAAACAAGGGACAGTACATTCTTCTTTAAAAGTATCCAATTAGGCATTTTCCAGACAGAAAAAAAAATGAGAGAAAAAAATATATACCAGAAATGGACGGGTTCCAGGTTACTAATTTCAAGGGCCTCCTTTCATATACCAATCCACCTACAGTGCTTGGAAGACATAGACCAGTACCTTATCTATTCTGGCTTATCTATTTGCCAAACCAAAGCAGGCAAAGCATTTGAGGAAATTAAGAGTGAGGTTGCCTTGACATGACTGCTTTAAATTGAAATGATTGTAGCATCTGCTCTTCTGGGATTGGGTGCTGAGTTTGTCATGCAGCTTGGTCCTGTAATTTTGCACGTTGACCTGGGTTAAGTACTGCACAATCCTGTGAGTGCTGGCTTCAACCAGTTTGCTGGCTACTTACTTTTTGAAAGAAAGGCAGGTTTTTAAAATTATTTTACTTAAAATTCATTAGACAAGCCTTTGAATTGTGAAATAGAGAGAAAGCTTTGAATCCTCTATGCTAAAATGAAAAAAAAAAAAAGAATTACTATGTATTTTGCTGTGGCATTTGCCCAAGGTAGGGTATTATTTTCTAAGCAACATTAAAGACTGTGTGAGAGCTACATCTCTTCCTTTTAATAAGTTAATCTTGGTTCAGCATGGTCTTTCTAAAAATAATTTTAAATTGGGATTTTCTACACTACTAGATTGAAATATGAGTTTGTTCAATCTTTTAAGTGATTTCTCAATTCTCACTTTCTCAGAAGCTATTGGATATGCAGTTGGAACCAGAAACAATGTTTTCATTTGTAATGGTGTTTTAGGAGAGAGAATGTAAATCCCAGCTGTGTGACAAGGAAAGATGTGACAGGATTTCTAAGCATGAAGTAATGAGGAAAAGTTGTGAGCATTGAAAAATAATTCTGAGAACTCTGGAGATGTTCTTGCTGTGCATTCTGTTTCTTCTGCTCATGTGTAAACACCATGTCACAGAAAAGTTGAGTATAGAATAGGAACATTTATTGCAAATAATATTTTGGGGCTTCCAGGAGTAGAATGATGTTACATTTGAAGAAGTTTTATTTTTTCTTTCTTTTTTCATTTTTTTTAGAAGTTTTCTTAATATTAGTAGAGAATTGTATTATACCAGGTTCTCCAACAAATTTATAGTGTGTAATAGACATAACCTATGCATTATGGGTATACATAATAACTATACTTTGTAGAAACTTTTATTTTTCTAATCCTTATCTGAAAAATTTGTACCTAATATAACTATACTAACATGTAAATTACCATGAAAAATTTTAAGAAGTGAATTGCCCTGAATTGCACAAAATGGGGAATGATATTAAAAAAATATCATTAGACATAGTATTGATGACATAGAGTAGTAATCCATAAATATTGGACCTACAAGATAAATAATATCTGTTTAATGGGACTAGGCCATTCACATCATTATTATTTGTTGATATATAATAAATAACTTGTAGAAAGTTGTGAACTATTTTTATATTGAAGCAGAAAACATAGTTAAAATATATCTCAGTCATTGGCATAAATAATTATTACCAATTAAATTATTCAAGGTAAAACACAAGCAAACACTTTTTAGAAATTAAGAGAAGATATTAATAAATTTTTATTAACCATGTGGTTTATTCTCATTCAAAATAATGAATGAAAGCTATATTTAAGATTTGAAGGAATATAGCTCTGCTGCAGGAGAGGGCTTGTGCTCATTGACAGCCTGGGAATCCCTAGTCTCTCTTTCTTTGTACAGAATTTCTAGAAACTTGAAAAGTTAAGTAGGACTAGTATATATAATGAATAAGAGGTTAATGCACGTTTGTTTGTTTCTTTTATGAACCCAAAGTACATACATGTGAAATTATCTATTGAATATATAATGATAGTTATTGTTTATTTAAATTTCTTTATTAGATATATTCTTTATATACATTTCAAATTTCAAATCTATCCCCAAAGTTCCCTATACCTTCCCCCTGCCCTTTTATGTTATGATACTTTTTATTATATAAGAATTAATATAACTGTATGGGATATCTTTCAGAAGACTTACTAAAACTAATAACAAGAAAAGAGCTCTTGAAGAGTGATACCCAGATATTTTCAGCAGGGCCCAAATAGGCAATTGGATGCAATCCTTTTATCATATATTATGAAAGAATTTTATAAATGGTATATATAATTTTGGATAGATTTGCTTGTCAGCTCTATTCTGAGCTGTACTTTTGTTTAAAGTTGTATAATATGCATCAAGATATAAACATTATAGCTTATAATGAGTTATACGAGTTTAAGAGATTGTTTCTGTCTCCGGCTTCCTATTTCAGGAATTCACTTCAACACTCATACTCATCTTTACTAAGAACCAAAATTCTGATATATTCTTTTAATATATGTAGTGAATCTGCACTTGCATAGCTTCACGACTGGGAGCAGAAATTATAATGATCCTGGGTAAAGTACAATGAATGCTATCAGCCAAGGACTTGCAGATAGCATGAGTTACAGTCCAAAAACTGCTTTGTGAGCAGTTCATGGACGTTCTGTTCACATGTTCAGTTTGTGTCACAACTGACAGATGAAACTCAGCTATGGAATCTTTATATTTTAGAGTGCTGACAAATGTTAAACACTGAGACTTGTGGTTGGGGGAGCCAAACGGTATTTTTATTGTCATAGACAGAAAACAAATTACCTAAGAGAAACAGTCTTTCTGGATTCCAGGACAGTATATGTAAACATTCATCAACTGGGTGAAGCATTTTCACAAGAAAACTAGAAAAGCCTTTCAGAATGCCTTTTGGTATCCTGTTGGGCTGCTTCGTTCTCAACTTAAGTTTTCAGTTAATTCTTTTCATTCAGAGGAAAGAGAACAATATAGAATGATCTATTTTATTAGGTCAACATGCTTGATTCCTTTCAACTTAACAGCCTTTCCTAGAGTGATCCCAGAACACCCCTGTATGAAGAATCTGGAATGAAAACCTAAAGGAAGTTATCTGGATGAAAAGGTATCCCTGTGCTTAGTTCAACTTACAGTTGTGGGTTTAAAATCAAGAACAGCAAGAATTCAATATTTTTCTGTTTTGTGTTTTTATTTTAAACATTACTTTGGCAGACATTTAATCCCTTGATAGATTTTAGGGTTTTGTTTATAGTTCTGAATTTTTTTGTGGAAACATAGAAATGAATTGAATATATCATTTAAGGTAGTATTTCCAATATTTAAGACTAACAACTGTGACCCATAAACATTGTTTATTTTCCACATATGTGCAAATTTTCTTCTGACAGTATTGAGTGTATTTCTCACATATTAATCTTCTTTGTATCAATACATTTAAATTATAATTTCCTTTTTGATACTATTCTAAATTTCTTGAATTGTGCACAGTTTATAGAAATACAGCTGAGTTTTGTTTAAATTTTGAGTCCTATATCTTACTGAATTTATTGATGACAAGTGTGTGTGTTGTGTGTGTTCTTTAAAATTGAGCCATTTAATTTACAAACAAGAATTTTACTTCTCTGCTAAATCCTGCATCACTTATTTATTTATAAAGCCTAAGTACTCTGGCTAAAATTTCCAGTATTGTGTGTTGTACAAGTGATGTAAGAAGGCATTGTTCTCTTATTGCTATTCATAGGAAAAAATCTCTCTTTCCTATTTAATATTATATTATAAAGACAAGGTTTTCAAGGCCTTACTGTTATTGAACAATAAATGAAATAAAGATTGTAGAATCAGACCTTTCTATTTTAAAACAGTTCCTACAATTCTGCTATTTTGTTTAGCAGTATGAAAATGAGTAGAAAGAATGCATTTTTTTTTTTTCAGGTCAGATGAAAACAAGATAGTAGAAGCATGGACTATGAAGTAGCAAACTCCATTATCCATTCTGTAGATTTGTAAATTAATTATATTACTCAAAATTAAAAATTTAGTTTCTCATTGTGCTGTCCTCTTTGGCAGTTTGCAACAGCCACATGTGGCTAGTTGCAGGTAATTAGAATTGAAATGTGGAATAATTTCATCACTGAAGACAAACCTACTGACCACAGGCACCAGGGGCTACATATTTGTATCTGTAATTTGTTTTGTCTCATTGCCCAGTAAGAGAAAAAAGTTTTAAATAAACAATGAAGCATACAAATTAATTCTAAAATATTAAAATTATCTTAATAACACAGCACCCTTAGGTGTCAATACTAGTTAGATGTGATTGTAAACCTACTCTCACCCTGACTAGATTTATAATCAGCTAAGCATTTGGTGAAGGGCATGTTTGGGGTGTCACGAGTGTGTTTTCGGAATTATTATGAATACAGAGTTAAGTAACTATTATCCATGAAGGGACAGCATTGTATAAATTGAATTTGTGAACTAAAATAAATTCGGTAAACAGGGATACCCAGTTGGTCTTCAACTTCCCTGTTTCTTACCTGATCCAATAGGAGCTGAACTGTGCTAGCAGGCTTTCTCTTTGCAGACAGGCTGACTCCTCAGAGTGGGTGACCTAAAATATACTCCTGCTTTCCTTGTTTCTGTTTTGCATTCTGAAAAATAACACCGTATCTGTGTAGCCTAGCCTGGGTGTATAATTTTTATTTTGTTTTTGCTTGTTTTAGAAGTCTTGGTTATGCATGAAACTCAGAACTTTTGACATTTGAGGACCTTTGATAATTATGTGCATTATTTTTTGTTAAAAACTTATGACAGTTTTTTTTAATGGCATTACTGCTAAACATTTAATAAATGCTACTGTGATGTCAGCTTGTGTATTTGATTTCTTATTAACAAAATCCTACTGGCAAACATTTGTTTCTTCATGGATATGATGGGGTAGGAGAAACAAATAAATATTCAGGCCTTTGTGCAACAATTTCTGAATTCCCCGACAATCACCAGACAATATTCACTATACATATGCATATAGATGGAAAATGATTCATCTCTCATCTCTAATTTGTTTATGAGTGCTTGAAAATCTGACCTAAGATCACAGATTAAATAAGGGATTGGATCATGGGCATTACTTGGGGTCTGTCAAACATCCCACATGTACAAAAAAACCCAAAAGACAAAAACAAAACAAAACAAAACAAAACAAAACCAAAAAAAAAAACCAAATAAAACCTACATCCTTACAAAATAATTACTAAGAGCAGTAGTTACATTAAAAAAGCCCCAGGACACCCACAGGTAAGTGGTTTTGTTTGTTTATTTTGCCTGTTGAGAATTTGCTCCTCAGCCAGCTAATACCACGTTAGAAGTATTGCTCCTAGATGAGCATGCACATTTGTGCATTAAGCACTGCAGAGAAGGAGTGATTATGCAGCAACAACCCATGGCAACCCATGACTTCTTCAATTTTCAAAGATACTCATAGTTATTATTTGCTTTTTGTTGTTGTTAAGTTTCAAAGAAAAATGTGTTCAGTAATATTGATGATATTAATTGTACCTAATTTGAAATTCTTGATTTGATTATGATTCAGATTACCTTTGTTGATTTGTTTCTTGATGAAAGAGCATGAAAGAATAAGATCACTAACATATTCACTTGGCTGTCTTCAGAGTGATAACAAAGTCAGATGTCAAATTGTTGGGAATTTTGTAATTATTATTTAATAAATATTGCAATAAAATTCAAAGATACTTTCTTTTTATTTATTTTTTTAATATATATTCTTTGATTTTTTCAAACATTTATGAACTGGATTTTGTCCATTTCACATCTTTTTACAATTTCTCATTCTCCATTCCCCCCAGTGGGTAACTTTTCTTCCCAATATGCCCTATCCTGTGGATATCTTCCCTTTGCCCACTGAGTCTCATTATATTACTTCATGAGTATCAGTGTGTGTATGTGTGTGTGTGTGTGTGTGTGTGTGTGTGTGTGTGTGTATGTGTGTGTGATAGACAAAGACAGACAGAGACAGACAGAAATAGAGACAGAGACAAACAGACACAGAGAGAAATTATTTACTACAGCCCAGGCAATGTGAATGAATTTTAGTCTAGCAACATGATGGCTTGAACCAGAATGCACAGGTGTCAAAGGTCTTTGAATATGATTCCATCTTGCCATAGCATCCATGTTGCTAGATTAAAATTCTTCTACAAGTAAATTTATTGGTTAACACAACACTGAAAAATAATGACACTTTCCCTTCCAGCATCCCATGACGACTCAATGCCCCTCAGTGAAGGGTAGATGTTATTAAATTGATACACAGGTATTTTGACATAATGAAGGAACAAATTAAGGTAAGGTTTGTTAATTATGAGCATTACATTGGCAGTGAAGTGAGCATTGTATATCCAAAGGAATGCTAAGGTTTCAATGCAATTTTTCCCTTAATAATTCTAGTGATTAAAAATCACTATAAGGTATTAAGAGTATGGCTAACTAAAACTAACTTTAGGTATTGGTCATTACATAAGTAACTGGGATTAGAAAGAAATCATCAAGCCTTCGGAGGATGTGATAGGGTGTTTCCAGGAGGGAGGGAAACAGGGAAATGGGATAACTTTTGAAATGTAAATAAAGAAAATATCCAATAAAAAAAGAAAGAAGTCATCAGAATGAATCTTCATGAGTGAGTATTAGGGGATAATAAGAGGGAGGAAACAGACTACGCCATATAGGAATTCTTCTCCCTTATTCTATGACACCTCTCCCTCTCTAATTCCATGTTTGTCTCATCTTCCTGTCTTTCCATCTCCCCTCTTCTCATTCTTTAGTTCCTAACTTCTCACTTCATTCTGCCTCTCTAACTCTGACTCTCTCTAGACTCTCACATCTCATCATGCTTCAGTCTGCAAGGAGGAAGTGAAGAAAAGGGTACCCTTGAAAGACTCAGTGTTCTGTGATCTTTCTGACTTCCAAATTATGAGCTAAAGATGAGAATATTTTTTTGAAATTTCTCAGTCTCCTGTATTTCCTTACAATAATGAAAAAGCCCTAATATACTGAGTTACCTATAATGCTTTCTGTATTAAGATGGAAAGAATCTCATTTCAGAGTGTTATGGTTAAAGTACAGTAGTCCTCCATACATTTGCAAACAATTGACTTACAATAGTATACAAATAGCATAAAAATGTGCAGCAATGAATCCTGCTGGTTAAACTGGTTATGCATAAGCTAAAGAAAACTGGACTTCAATCTCACAGAATATATAGAAATACAATCAAAATTGATAAGGGCTTGACATAAGACTGGAGTTTTAAAATTATTTACTAAAAAATTACGTTTGGTAGAATTCTGCATTAAAACCATCTAGCCCTGGGCTTTTTATGGTTGGAAGGCTATTAATGACTGCTTCTATTTCCTTACAAGTTATGGTACTGATTAGATAGTTTAACTGATCTTGATTTAACTTTGGTGCATGGTGTCTGTCTAGAAAATCATTCCTTTCTTCTAGATTTACCAATTTTATTGAGTTTGACATTTTTTTTCTCAACCTCTGGAAATTCCCAGAGAACTAGGATGAGGGAGATTCCCAGGACTCAATGTAGGTGACATTACATGAAATGCCCAGCAATGGAGATATGGAACCTGAAGAGACAACTTCAGTAGTTAGAAAGCATCCCCAGTGGAGGAATGGGGACACCAAATCATGTTAAAATTTTTGACTCAGAATTCTTCCTGTCTAAAAGAAATGCAGGTTCAAAAATGAAGTCATCCATTCATGGATGGGCACCAAACCCTGATCACTAAGTTTTGCTTGCAAACAGGAGCCTACCGTGGCTTTCCTTTGAGAGGCTTTACCAGCAATTGACTGAGACACATGCACATACTCATAGTCAACCATTGGACTGAGATCTGGGACCCCCATGGAAGAGTTAGAGGAAGGACTGAAGGAACTGAAGGGGATAGGATCACCAGAGGAAGACCAACAATGTCAACTATCCTGAACCATGGGCAACAATTGGGATGTAAATAAAAAAATAATTATTAATAAAAAAGAAAGTAAAAAGGAAATTAGGGAGAAATTCCATAATGTTGGTCTTGGAAATGCTAGATTTTGATAAGATACCCAAAGCAGAGACAACAAAGGTAAAATACACAAATCATGCAATAATATTTTTTTCCATAGCAGAAATTGCACTGTAGCAAAAATGTTCTATTTTATTTTCACACAATAATGTTAACAATAAACATGAAAACAAAGCCACAGATAGAAAACAAAATGCTGACATTTGGTCTGGTTATATGTATTGTAATGCTAAATTCTGTACCAGAAAGAATAGGTCTAAGAGTAAATTCTCACATTCACAGGCTTTTGTTGTGCATTGTTCCTTAGTTTAAAGGTGTTTAAATAAATTTGGCAACATCCAATTACTGGAGTTATTAGAGGTAGGAGGATTTTGAGTTAGTTACTTAGTTGGAGTGGAGAATGAAAAGAGTGACCAGGAGGAGAAGGAGGGAAAATGAGGTGGAGAATAAAAAGTCACATGAGGAGAGATGGACCATAAACATGTGGCTAGGAGAAACAACAAGTAACTGGGGTATACCATTAGGGTGGTAGCCAAGCCAGCAATTAGAAAAGTAGAATAGAGGTTACCCTATTGTCAATGCCAAATAAAATAACCATAATCTGGGTCTCACTCATTTTTAAGTTTAAATTGGTTTATATTACAACAAAGTATGAAAACTATGGATTGCAGAGAAACCTCAAAATATATAATAAACTCAGAAATTCAATAAAAAGAAAATAATTTGATTTCTAAATAGGTTAGGAATATGAATAGATATTTCTCAACATACAAATGGCCACCAGTGTATGGAAAAATAAAAGAATCTTTGATCATCAAGGAAATGGAAATTAAATGGACAATTAATTTCAACCCAAATGTTAAAATGTCTGCTATCAATTATAATGGGTATTGATTTCTGCCAAGGACCCAGCAAAGAGAGAACACCCTGGATTTAATTATCTATGTGTGTTGGACTGACATAAGGCCTGGAAAAAGGTACTAGACCCCACTGTCTCTTAGCTAGGCCACCTTCTCTATATTGTGCCCAAACATCCTCTACTTATTTGACTGATGACTGAGCCTAGAGCCTCGTGCATATCCCACTATAATCCTATATCCTGCCCTGAAAGGGTCTTTTTGCATCCAGTGCTAAATATAGTTGCTTCTTCTCTAGCTTCTTGAGTATCAAACTCAGGTTTGCAATGTCTTCATGAATATTCAAATTTAGGAACTTCCCATATTTGATAGTTGTTTTCTTCAGAAATCATATTTGACATTTATTTTCTGGGTAGAGTTTTTCTTTTCCCTTTTCTTTCATTGATGTTCTTATACATCTATGGTAATTTTAGAACTTTATATCTTTCCCTACACTTTGTTTTGATGGTTAATTATTTAGGAAAGGTACGCATTTTTTTAACCTAACATTTTCTCAGATGTATATTTCTAAAAATATCTTCTGTCTCTATAGTTACTAGTTTTGGCTTGGATTTCCTCTTTTTGTTTCTTAATTAGATTATCTGATCATTTATCTGTTTAATTTATATTCAACTAATAGTCTTAAGGAAATATTTGTTTATGTATCTAAACAAGCATATATTAATTCAAATAAAGCTCTGCCAATGTAAAGAGAAAGAAAATAGCTTGGAGCCTTCCTGGGTAAATAACCATAATTCTTTTGAAATCCATTAAATGAGAAAATTTAGTCAGTATAATGTGTTCAATCACAAAAAGGAGTATGGTACCAGGTGTAAATTAAACCAAAGAGTTCTCAACAAAAGGACATTAAAAGGAGCTAAATGGACTCAATCAATCAAGTCATTAACAAAAATATATGGTGTATTTACACATGTGCCTTTAGTGATGATTAATTACAACTTGAAACATTGCCACATGGTTTGTGGGATTTAGATATAGGAGTTTAGCAAGTATTATTGTTCAGTAAGTTCATTATTAATATGCATGTCCCCTGGGTTAATATTTTTACATATAAGCTAGGTTAAAAAGTGGATGAATACTTCTAATACCAAATGCCTTCATTTTTCATGCCTATTTTAAGTAATTTGCTGAGTTTAAAGCATTTTGGAAAACAAGTGGTCTTTGTCACCTGTTTTGTCACTGGAAAACCATAGATCATATATTTAGTATTAATTTAGAAGCCTTTTGTATTCTTAAATATTAACACACTAATGTATAAAACAGTTCCATTTATTTTAAAGCTATTTATCTTTAAGTCCAAATCTTTTGCATTACAAACTTTGAATCCTTCTTTAATTTAAAGCTCGTTAAGAATACTATATCTGGTTCTGGAAGAAAATTTGAATATTGCTTCTCAGGTTTTAAATGATGTTTGAATTACAGAGTTTTTTTATTGTGATAATACTTTACAGACTTTAGTTCTCAAAATAGTACTATACTACAGTGCAAAAAGTATAATGCTGTTGGACCCATTATAACATCAGAAATTAATTTTTCATCTCAGTTGTGTATTTTCACTTACCCACTAATTCTAACATTTTTATAAATAAAGAAGATGACTAATACAAATATACCTGCAGATTATATTTTCCTGCATTTTGGTTGAAGCATTCTGAAATAGTTTCTCTGGACAAAGTACTTTTGATTTTTGGTATTTCCAGATACACTGGCTATAGTTCTTAAGGTTTCAGTTCACTTCTGTATGTTATTTTGAGAATGTCATTCAAAATTCTCTCCCTATTCATCTTCCCCTCACTCTTTACAGCTACCTTAACATTTTTTCAAAGATGTTTTCACTAAAGACTTTGAGGCAGAGAGATAAATGGTATATAGATAGAGACATGCATGTTACATGTGCATAATCACACATCAACAAACTTTCTGAGAAATGACACATCCTGTGTTTCTGTCATGGCACATAAAGTTTACTTATATAGGAAATCATGGCTAAGGTATGAAAAGGGCATATAAGTTCATGACACCAGGATCTATGAGTACTCAGCATCACATCAGGTGCTTCTTATGCACTAATCATATCTGTGTAACAAACATATTTTCTTCTTCTTTCCTCCTTTACCTCCTTCTTTCCTTCTTTGTTCTGTTCTTCATTCCTTCCCAGTTGCCATCCTTTTGTCTCTCACTCTCACCTTCTCTCTTGTGACATTCACTGTGGATTCTGTAATGTGTTACTGCAAGTAGTTTCTGGAGTGGGTGGTTAGAAGGCTTAACACAAAACCTTTCTCTGACAATTACTAAATATCATTCAGATAATCACCACAAATTGATGGAGATGGAAAAATTTCAATTTTTAATATAGTGGGATGATGCTTCCTGCTCATATAGCATGGGGTTGATTAGCTTCAGAATGAAGGATACCTTTGTATTTGCATAAAATAGTAGACTAGAAAATTTCTTGTTTTGTCAGGCAAGCTCACATTTTATTGAAATAAATAATTTTTCTTTCCTGTCATAAACGCTCTTTGTTTTACTTAGGGAAAATTCATGACTATCAACTTATTTTAAGTCAATTAGATTCCTAACAGCCAGTCATTATATACTGATAATATTTTATAAGTCATGCTAAACTAGAAAATAAAGTAAGAGATAGGATCTTTGTCACTCACCATTTTTTGTCTCCTTTTTCTTTCAAGAAATAAACTGATACTTTTCTAGATTGTTACCCAAATATCAGAATTTAGGATGTTCTAATGTTTACAGCATTGACATTTTTGAAATAGTATTAAATTTGCATTATGAGTTCTATTATGCGTTATTAATGTTTGCTTAAGATTACTCATGATATCTTAAAGTTAATTCATTAGAATAATATTTTTACATTACTGAAACTTTAACATTTTACATAAAATAGAGTTATTAAAATAGCTTATTGAATACTACCTTATAATTAAAATACCATTATATCTGTGACACATTATGACAGTTATAATTTGATAGACATTTCTCTAAGTAAGATTATTATTGATTGTTATTATTTTGAGCTGTTGCTATATTTTGCTCTGAGATTTACTCTATTATTTTAGTTGTCATTGTCTATTATATTGAGACTAAAACATGTACTTTTGTCATGAATATTTATATACTTTAAGGTTTTTAGATCATGAAAATATGCCTTTAAATATTGCTTGAAATGATGTGTGAGAAGTTTCTGTATTATATCAGTTAAACATATGCATGTTAGGTATATTTGCTGTAAGAGAATCTCAATACACATACAAAATTAAAATTAATAACAAAAACAAAAATCTTACAAATTTATATTTTTGATTGATAATTTAGTAGGAGGAGAATAATTTTCTCAGAAATATCCTGACTACCATTTAAAATTTATCTTGAAATTGCTTGAACATTTTATCTAAAATATTAATTTCTTCCCAGAAGGCAATAATGAATTACATTTCACAAAAAAAACACTAAGCTTTGAGATACTGCTTTTATCACAGATTCTATTAGAGACATTCCAACATTGTATTTCAAGATCACTATTATTCTATGTTTTTCATAAACCAAAGTCTGGACCTTCCTCTGTATTCCAGCAGAAGACTGGAACTCACCATTCAAATAGACACATCATATCCAAATCATTATCTCTACGTGGTTCCCCTTCCCTCCATCTGTTAGGCCTAGATGGTCTCTCTGGCTGTCATTTATCCTCCTAAATGTTTCTAATGCCTTAATTTCCACCTCAACCCTAAACTTTCATACTTGTCTGGGTTCTCTCTTTGAAACATCTATACAGTTCTAGCAGCACTGCACAAATTCTGTAGTCTTGTCTCTCTTATCTTTGCCCAAAAATACAACAAGAGAATCTTTTACAAATGGTATATATCCAGTCACACAACTTTTTAAATAAAACAGAGAATCCCCAACACATAAAATGAAGTCCAAGCTTTTAAAAAGATATTGGAAATCTTTATTATTTGACCCCTTAATTGCGTATTTTATTATTTTTAGTAACTTACCTGATAACTTTGCTTTATAATTAAATATCTACAAATTAATTACTTATAATAACCAACACTGGAGTTGATATAGGGGTACTGGGTACTCGTATAAGAGTACAACTAGACTAAAATTAGGATATGGCTGAAATAAACATTTAAATTTCTGGCTCATGAAGCTCACGTGCACAGGTTTTTCTAGCTCTCTATTGTAGGTATCCTCAGAACCCTTGAAATTTCTCAGATCAATACTAGATGACATCTTCTGGCCTTCTCCCTCTTTCCATCATTCTGCCTTTAGGGTGGATCTGCTTTCATTGTGGTCTTTTCAGATGGAGTTGGGTAATGACACATTTGACCAATCAAATGTAGCTTATGTCTTACCCAGTCCTAGAAGGAGCAACTCATGACATTGTTAGCTCTTACTGGAACTAATAGGAAAGTTCAAAAGATTAGACATGCCAAAAAGCAATCTTACCACATTCCAGTTTAAAAACCTTTTAAGAATTTTGATGGAGTGAACAGGACATACTGAGAAAGAAAAACTAAAGAGGCAGAAACAAGGAACAAAGATAAGATTAACATCTTCCAAGTGTTTTCATTTTATTGAGGAGCAAGGGGATAGGACAGTACAAAGAAAAGAGCATCTTGTTAATATCAGGTTGCTTGATGTTGCATTTTTGTAAACAGCTGAAAGAAGGATGAAATTATCAGGCAAATTGAAGCAGGCCGTGTAAGAATTTTGAATTGTTATCAACCATTTATCTAATTTATTAAAAGGTCAGATAAACATTTTAACTTGGGTTTGATTTTGTTGGACTATAGGCATGCTAAAATCATTTTGGAGTCTATTTTCCATTTGTATGCTAAACAGGAGACTAGTTGTGAAAATAATTTCCTGTAATTTTTACTAAAAAGGGAACTGGTTAGAATTCTCCTTATACAAAGTAGACAGATTTGAACTTGTTATGAAAGACTATGTATAACTTTTATGGACTCTTATCCTTCACCTTTGATCTTGACAATAATTCACTACATGCAGCTAAATTCTACATCCATCTCCATTAATTTGTTTAGGTTAGAGAAATATATAAAAAGAGAGGAATACTAAAATGAATAGCTGTTCTTTAATTTTACAATTATAAAGTGAGTAAACAGATAAAATACAAAAATACAAATGCCCTAGTAGAGGGCTTGGATCAAGTCTCTGAAACCCTTAAATAAAGGAATATGTAAAGTAGAGAATAAAGTTTAGAAAGTGATAGAAAATCATAATGAGTAAGATAAAATCGCAATAAAATATTGACCTAAAGAAGTAATATTTTATGATACTTATTTTCTATTTATTTTAATCCATGGCAACATATATTCTAGGTCTAATTCTAAGGGTCTTCGTTTTATTTGTTCATGCCCCTTAAAACTCACAGAGTCTTGAAATATAATAACCATTTCAAAATTTTCATTGCTCTAACAAATCTATCTAAAATGAGATGGGTAATAATAGAATGTAAAACTACTGTTAGTAACATGAAACACATACATTCATTGCCAAGTAATACCCATTGTACTATGCAATGTTAAAAAGACACTGTAAAGCAAGATTCAAGAGATGAATTGAACATCACAAAAGAAAGAAAGAAAGAAAGAAAGAAAGAAAGAAAGAAAGAAAGAAAGAAAGAAAGAAAGAAAGAAAAAAAGAAAGGAAGGAAGGAAGGAAGGAAGGAAGGAAGGAAGGAAAGAAAGAAAGAAAGAAAGAAAGAAAGAAAGAAAGAAAGAAAGAAAGAAAGAAAGAAAGAAAGAAAGAAAGAATGGGAAATTTCAGTAACTTCCTGTGTTCTTGATACAGAATAGAGCCTTTTCTCATTTGAAATGTACTCCTCATCTTAACTAATACCATTTCAATAAAATCGTACTTGCATTAAATGGTCCCAATTTATTTCTATTTTTAATGACTTGACCTTTTCCTTAGTCATCATTCATGCATGGATTTGATAAGCCTGAATGAGTTCTATGAGAACTTTACACATCCTCTTCTGAGTTCAACTTACAGTTCTCAAATGGAAGTACTCAGAAAAGCTGTTCAGTTAGTAAGAATGGCTTGGCAGTCATCACTGTGCCAGTCTAACTGTTCTATTCTGTCCTAATAACTCTGTTCTCCCTCTTCTCAAAAAGAACATGATTTTCTTGATGTGCAGATAATGAACTTAGTCAACCACATTTTCTATTTCCAGAAAGAATAATTATTCTCCTACATAAACTCAGCAAGGCATATAAGCAAAATGAGAAAAATAATACTCTTACATAAACATATTAATATTTCCCTAAAGTTAAATGTACATGTGTATTCTCCATGTGAGAGAGTGTTTGTATCTATTAGATATTATCAAAACTTATGAAAGTAAGTAATTCTAACAATTTGATTGATTTGGGGGATAAATATTCATTGATATACAAAGTATTTGATGAAAACCATGTATTAACACACACACACACACACACACACATGTATATGTATAAATGTGACTGAACACATGTTTATGAACATCACTCTCTTCTAAATAGTGCACTTAGAGCACCAAATGGAATAATATAGACCATATTATGTAAGGCATGCTTTTAAATGGCTTTCCTCATACTTACAAATTCTACTTTTCTCATGCTTCTTTTAGAGAAAAATCTTATCCCTTTTTTGGTTCCTTTCCTCGGGAGCTGGCATTGCTCACATTTATCTTTGTATGAATACTCTCAATTTTCACTGGCACCTCTCTATTTATCTCAATAAAGAGATAAAGTGCTCTGTGGGAACAAACAAAACAAAACAAAACAAAACAAAACAAAACAATCAATGATCATGCATGCTGTGGATGTCCTCTCCCAGTACTGTAGCATGTTGGACTTTAGGTACATGACTGAAAAAATTACCTCTTACCTTTACAAAAGATCTTTTGCCAACTATGGCTGTTTTCTACAATCTTGTAAAAAAGTCAGAACTCTAAATTCTTTGGAGCCATACCTTGCCACTGAATTTTCTGCCACCAGCTTTGGCTCTTAAATCTCCTGTGATTGCTTAGTTAAGTTGAAACCTCTTCAAATTTCTAAAAGTAATAAAACCATGTGGCTCTCAATATAGTTAATCACTATTTTGCATTTTTGATAGCAGATAATGAACTTAGTCAACCACATTTTCTATTTCCAGAAAGAATAATTATTCTCCTACATAAACTCAGCAAGGCATATAAGCAAAATGAGAAAAATAATGCTTTTACATAAACATATTAATATTTCCCTAAAGTTAAATGTACATGTGTATTCTGCATGTGAGAAAGTGTTGGTATCTATTAGATATTATCAAAATTCATAAACAGTAAGAAATTCTAATAAATTGATTAATTTGGGGATCTTTTCTTCTTCATGAAACTATCCATTGAGCCCCCTAGCAGCTCATATTGTTGAACAAGTTACTAAAATCTCATCAGGAATATTTGATTTTTTTCTTTTTGTTGTTTATTTTCGTCTCCTTTAAAATATGAATATTTTAATGCTTGCATCCTTGGGTCTATCTCTCTTCACTTCCATAATATATTTTACATAATTTCCTTGCCCAGAGGATATAGGTGAAATTGCTACCCTACAGAGACTGTATATTCAGCCCATGCTTTCTCCCAGGTTTAGATCTTTTATCTCTATCAATCATCAGTGTTCAAAACCCTAGTGCTGTGAAATATAATTAATATGTATTTTATTCAATTCCATTCCCTCAAATAGAATTTATCTGTACATACACAAAAGCAGAAATGTGAAATTATAAATTGAATGACTTCTTTGAAAAATAGACTTTTTGTTTAGATCTAAACAGTACCTTTGCAAAAAATAAAACATGATGTTTATTTTCTCATTCAAGGTTAACTGCTTTTATTTTTCAAAATATTGCCACAATTGTATTAATATTTTCACTAGAATAAAATTGCTTTAACAACAAATTCCATTTTAAGAGAGATTTAGATTGAACAGAACCTCGGGGGCATTTTCCGGACTGCTTTATCAAAATCAGTGTAATTGTACTTCTGCTCCTCTAGAAAGTATATGTGTGTGTGTGGTGTGTGTTATGTGTGTCTCTTAGTGTGTGTGTGTGTGTGTGTGTGTGTGTGTGTGTGTGTGTGTGTGTGTGTGTGTATGTGTGCATTTGATTTATTGGGCTATATTTCATTTACTTCCTCATTCCTTTCTTATATTGTGAACTATTTTGAAAGCAGATATAAAAGCAGCAATGATAGTTTGAAATAGAAATCACATATTTCCAACTGTGAAAAAGATCAGCTTAGTTATAGAAAATGTTATTGATTGACTTTTTCTTAGATTCTCATGTGTTCATGCATTATTGTTGTTACATATGAAAAAAACTATTCTTAAAGAACTATATAATTTTAAAAGCCAGTGGCCTTAGCTTACAAACAATGCATATTAATAAAATATCCCTCATTTAAATCACTCATGGGTTCTAGAATTTACACAGTATATAGCTCTCCTGTTTCACTTTCATTATGTCTATTTTCTCAGCTATCTCTTTCTCCCCAGTAGAATGGTGTCTACATTCCATCATTTCCTGGGAGAGTCCTACTTATGCCTGTGTGTTAGCAGAGAGAATCAACAATGTCCACCTCCAGTATCAAAATTCTCCAAGCTTGATTAATTATTGTATACAGTTGTCCTAATTACTAGAATATTTGCAATTTAATTATCATGTCTCAGTGACATTTGAAGAATAGCACACTAAAAAGTTTGAGTAACTGCTGTTAGTTGTTACTAGTCATTTTGGATGTCTTAAGCTAACCTCTGAAATGAATTGGTATTAAGATCAAACAAAACTAATTCTATTGACTGTGTTTAGCTATGATGATGATGATGATGATGGGGATGGTGATGGGTAAAGAGTATGTCACACTTCAAAAATATGTAATTCCTGAAGCATGCAATGAGGTTGCTTTTATCTGTAAGGAACTTCCTTTTTATATTCTAATGATATGTAGTGGGAAAAGAGCATCATGATGTGAAGTTACTATATGGTCTGTTACAAGAACATAATCATTCCTGATTTCTCCGCATCTGTGAGCATCTACATCTCATAAAATTGGAAATTAAACAGAGGAAGGAAAATAACATGCTGACTTTACTTTATCTATATGTATAATAAATGAAATAAAACATTACTGATTACAGTCACTATATTAATCATATGGAAGTTTTTGAATAAATAAAGTTTTTGGAGCTTTTATTGTTTTTCCTTGTGAATTAAGAACTGGGTGATGACTCAAGAATAATTATGGACTACCTCCCAGCTTCAAAGTCCACAGAAACTACATTTAAAATGATTGATGAACACCCTCTGAAGATGGACCAATTACACCCCCTATTTTACTTCCATTGATACAATTGTGAAGTTTCCTCATTGTCCATAGTCTAAAATGAAATGTGACAATTTAAAACAGTGGATGACCATCAAGACTGATTAGTGATTCCTCACTTCTACATACATGAAAAAAATCTACATAAGTCATAGCAGGGTAATATAAGCTGGAGAGTGTAAATAAAAGATGTTAGTTGTATATATGCATGCATCTCTGTTTGTGCGTGTGTGTATGCATGTCTGTCTGTCTGTGTATATGTGTATCTCTGGGTTTGCATGTGTGTATTCTCTGTGTGTGAAAGATAGAGAAACAGAGAAGGAGAGAGAGAAAGAGAGAGAGAGAGAGGAGAAAAGGAGACAGATATGTTTCAGATATAATTTATAGGTGGCAGAAAGATGTTTAGTAATTTAATGAAGCATTAGTAATGTAAAAAAGTAGCCAACCTCTTGGAAGGAAATATTGTTTGCTCAAGAATAGGAAAATATGTCATGAAAATATTTAAATTAAAATAATTGAATTAAAAATTCAACCAATATACACAGTCTATTTTTAATTTCTAGGTTTGAAAAACATACATTCATATACATTCATTGACATATATTCCTTAAACAACTTTTATATCGTACACCAGATAAAGTAAGAGTTTAGGTATTAAGTTTAGGTAATTCAGTTTTAAACAAGGAAAAACATCATTCCTGCTTTTCAAGTTTCTTGTCTGCAGTGTGGTCTTTTGAGCTGGATAATTCTGTGGATTTTTGTTGCGTGCGATGTGTGTTGTAGTATGTTTAGCCACAACCCTTTCCATTCACTTCCACTAATTCTTCAGTGTAAATAAATAATTAACATTGGTGCATTTCCTTAGACCATGACCTTAAGCAGGAAAGGTAGGGAAGACAAATAGAAAATATAACGTAGTGATAGCAAATTACAAAGCCTGCTATGAAAGAATGAAGCATTTGTTGACCACACTGGGAAGGAGCAGTCATAGAGAATGCTGGAATCTCAGGATGGGAGGAAGATGAGGATGTATACAAATCCTGGGTTAGTTTCTCATGTGTTAAAGAAGTTAGGTTGTTTGCTGCCTACAAAGCCAGACAACTTAATGAGAGAAATAAAGGAAAACGTGTATTACTAAAATCATGACTAAGGCAGTGCTTTTTAAGGATATTAAAAAGAGACAATTGATCACCCCATAAATGGAAGTAATATCTGACTATTAAAGGTAGGGATATTCCCCTGTTGCCTATAGATTTTATCTTTCCGCTTCCATGTTAGCATGTCTATTCCTGTTGTTCTTGTTCAAGCATGTTTAGATTGTTGAGACATATGAAGAATCTTCCTCATTATTTTAAGCACATATAATCTCATTCATATGATATATGTATATGTATACACAAACACACACACACACACACACACACACACACACACTATATATATATATATATATATATATATATATATATATATATATATATTTACTATTCTTCTTGCTCTTTTGACCTTACAATCCTTCTTTCCTCCTTTTCATTATCTTCCCTGAATCTTAGTGTGAGTATTGAGATCGAGATGTTGGGTCTACTACATCACCATTACCTCTTCTCTAAATTTTGATAGGTTATGGATTATTTAATGGTTCAGTTGTTGATGCTTTAAATATGATTTTAATTTTCATTCTGTCACTATGATAGTTATCTACAGCAGGAAAAAGAAAATAATCACAATTTAACCAAGCCCAGCTGCCACAGAATTTTCACTAACAAGGTAGATAGAACACCAGCATCATGCATCTCTCAAATATCTTGGTTCTCCTTTGACACTGATGTCATTGAGTATTATTCTGACTATATTTTAATCGTGTGAAAGAATACTAAAAGGTATTAACCTTTGACTCTTTACTTTATGGATTTCTATAACTAATTATAGGGAATTTTATTCTTACAATGCTAGACTTATTTCTAGCCTATTAAGCCATGTACCTCATTATGAAAAGTGTGGCAGTAAGTAAAATGTGGAATATATTTTTAATAAAAGTCTTCTCTTTTGTGAGTCTACATATATTATTTTAATTGGAATATTTAATAAGTGAAGAGAATCATTTCTGCTGTTCTTGGGCAGCAAAGAACAGGAATGCATCCTTTCTAATAACAACCACCTGTGTTGGCCACTAGACCTAGATATATCAGAAAAAGTTTGAGCCTTGAGTTCTTAAATAAAGGAATTTGGACAAACTTTCTCCAGTATGATGGTGATTGCCTGGGATTAGTTGTTATCTACAGATCATTCCTATCTTACTAGAACGGATTCAGTGATTGCCCTTTTGCTTACCTGTCAACTGGCTTGTAAACATGTTTTATTCTCAAAATATAGTAGCTATTTGAGTGGGTAACAACATATGATGTAAAGAGATGAAAGTGTCATCACTTCTAAGTTTGTCTCAGCACATTGTAGGAAAAAGTCAGTAAGATATGCTTCAGAAAGATAAAATATATTGTTGTTCCACCTATAGGGTTGCAGACCCCTTTAGCTCCTTAGTTACTTTCTCTAGCTCCTCCATTGAGGGCCCTGTGATCCATCCAGTAGCTGACTGTGAGCTTCCACTTCTGTGTTTGCTAGGCCCTTGCATAGCCTCACAAGAGGCAGCTATTTCTGGTTCCTTTCCGCAAAATCTTGCTAGTGTATGCAATGGTGTCAGCGTTTGGAGGCTGATTATGGGATGGATCCCCGGGTATGTCAGTCTCTAGATGGTCCATCCTTTCGTCTCAGCTCCAAACTTTGTCTCTGTAACTCCTTCCATGGGTGTTGCAAACTTTATATGCCTCAGTACAGGGGAATGCTAGGGGCGAGAAGTGGGAGTGGGTGGGTAGGAGAGTGGGTGGGGGGAGGATATGGGGGACTTTTGGGATAGCATTGGAAATGTAAATGAAGAAAATACCTAATAAATGTAAAAAAAGAAAAAAAACCAGAAAAAATGAAAAAAAGAAAGATTAAATATGTTGTATTATCATCTTCTGAAGAAGGCAGTGAGTGAATATTAAGCTTGGATTATGTCATAGTTCATCTGATGTAACTATATTATAGATAGAAATTGAGAATTCCACTCTTCTATTTTTGATAAAAAACAATGATGTTTTTTGAAGACAGATGCTGTACCTGGACAGATAGGATAATAAAGCTGTAGGACCACAGTTAAAAGCACTGACATAGAGAATATAAAAATCCTTAGCTTTGCAGAAAAGCAATCTTTTTATAATCTAGAGGCTGTCATACAGATCATGATAAGATAACTATAGCTACAACAAGGACAGTAAACCTAGACTCAAAATCACATGATACTTTTTTGATCCAACATCTTCCTGATTATAATTGTCTTCTACAATCATACTATACTCTTGTATTTTATTATTAAGATTAGAGTATAATTAAATCATTTGTCCCTTCAAACATTTCCATCTAGTCTTACTTGTTCTCTTTTGTATTCAAGACCTCTTTTTTCATTTTGTATATGCATAAAAATGTATATACATATTAATTCATAAGTATAACTTCATACACACATACATACATATATACGTATATATTATATGTAAAATTATATATATATATATATATATATATATATATATATATATAATTTTACTTGTATAACCTTTCAATATCCCTCATTCTAAGACAGCAGGGGATTTAGTAAAGTACCCTTTGTTCTATCTCCAGCAGGAACTGCATGACTGCATAACTCCCAGCTTGCTAGTTGAAGTCAGCAAGAGGAAAAGTGTCATTTTGAAGTTATTTAGCCTTTATTTCTATGTTCTTCAGTCCTCCAAAAAGTTTCTGCAAAAGTTCTTGACCAAATACACTATCTCTAAAAAGTTCTCCAAAAGGATCTCTAAGAAATTTTTTTCTTACTCTCTAAAAAGTCCTCTCTGCTCTCATC
Source organism: Mus caroli (assembly GCF_978045245.1). NCBI lineage: Eukaryota > Metazoa > Chordata > Mammalia > Rodentia > Muridae > Mus > Mus caroli. The sequence continues at coordinate 143,887,422 of NW_028227256.1, forward strand.
TTCCAATCTTGCTTGATGTCACAATGCCCTTACCCTCAAAACCATTACTTCCAATGCTATGCATTTCCTTCTAAGTTCTTCTCAAGTTCTATCTAAACCGTTTTATCTTCCTTTGTCTTCAGCACTTATACATCTTTCAGAATACATGATCATATGATAGAAAGTTCACCGCAAGTTTACACATAAATTCAAATCACAAATTGAGTAAGAAGCTTACAGCAGATAATGTTTACATATGTAAAAATTGAGAGCAATTATCTGGCTAAATATTATCTATCATAAGCTCAACATGTTTATTGAATGTTAAAACCATAGTTTTGTGACTAATTTGTTAGTGAAGTTTTGTAAATATACCCCAGCCAATATTTTATCTTCTGTCCTTGTACCTATAGGAAATCAGTAGTCTCATTTTATGAACTTTGGTTAATAGTTTTACACCATCTTGGAATGTACCCTAAGTTGTAGATACTTGATTGCTATATCTGGAGCAATTAATTCTTAACACCTGAAGACTGGCAGGGTTCTCACTGTATTTTGCTTATATGTTTTGTTTTGTTTTGTTTTTTTAGCAGAGAGGACTTAATAACAGTTCTATTATAAAAGAGCTTAATAATTACTAACATAATTTTAGTAACTCATGTAGAATCATCACTAAATATTAAGAATTAAAAAATTTGTCTATATACTATCACTACAAGACAGTAGTGCATGTTTATACTTCTGCAGAGATTTGCTCAAAAGGTTGGGCTACTACCTAGTGATATATATAATATTTATAGTAGGAATCTGTCCTCAAATTAATTTTCATTGGTCTTCTCTAAAGAAGAAACTTTGTCATTAACTTTGACAGTCCATGGCGGACCCATCTCAGGAAAATCACCTACTAGTTTTTAGCCCTTGGCATGTATATATTTTCAGACTGTTCATTTTGTGTTGGATAACCCATTATCTGAAGAAGACACCCACTCTCAGCATTTTTAATTGCGTTTTAGTGTAATATTTAGGGTCATGGGATTTCCACATCCATAGTATCATGTCTATTTTTGTTTTTAGTATACTATTACTGTCTAGGCAGTCATGTTGATGAGACTTTATGGGTGTAGTTTTTATGTTAATAGACGACACAATTCAAACAAACATACAAACAAACAAAAACTTCCCTGATCATTTGACTTTGATGTCTTTGCTCTCCCTTCTCCAATGTTCTCTGATGCTTAGGTATCTGTCAAGTTTTGTAGATGTATCCATTGAGGTATTATTTACTAAAGAAGCATGTATACTGGTATAGCACCCTTAATAATATCTAGCCATGATGATTGTTGTTGTTTATAAAATCATAACTGTATAGAACTATTAGTTTCTTACCTTCTTAGGAAGATTGCATGTACACTTCTGATTCTATGAAAGGTACGCCTCAGGGAGGAAGCATTCAGGTCAATTATATAGCTCAAGTATATTGGTACCCTCTATCTAACATCCCTGATGTATTCAGTCTTATTATATCTTCTCTCTTTGTGGGCAACTGCTCAATACAGTGTTTCCCATGCATGATATGTTGTGGCTTTATCACACAGTTTTGGCCTTTGGAGGAAGAATTTTCAGCCTAGACCAAAACAAGTATTATCTAAAATACTATATAGTAACCATTAAACAATTATCAAACAACAAGTAAACAATTAATAGTATGATCTTAATTGGTCTCTAAAACATTCTTAATGTAATTCTACACTCTTGCCAAATTTTTTTGTCATTATTTCCCTCTATTCTCCTTAAAGTTTCACCCTCTTTTCCCATTTTCCATATATAGCTTTATACTTTCCTAGTCTCCTTTCTATTGCCCGCCCCGCCCCCACCACACACACAATTATACCACAAGAATGGTCCATTTTTACTTTCCTGGTTTTTGCAGTTACTCGGGAATATATACTTACATCTATAGATTTGGAGCTAAGAGTCTCCAATAACAGAGATTATACAATGTTTATCATTTTGGTTTTGCCTACTTCAATTAATATGATCCTTTCTAATTCTATCGTTTGTCTCTAAATGTCATGATTTCATTTTATCGAACTGCTCAATATTATTCCATGGTGTATATGTACAACGATTCATTGCCCATTCATGATTGAACAAACAGTATTATTTTATTTTTATTTTCTAGCTAATGTGAATAGGAACATGGCTAAATAAGTATCTGCAGAGTAGGATGCCAAGTCCTTTGCTCATAAGCCAAGGAGTGGCATAACTGGTATAATAGATTAACTTTGGGGGCTGTTGAGAATTCTCTATTCTGATTTCCATAGTAAAAATACCTGTTTGCAATCCACCATAACTTACTTGCCATGTGGAATGCACTGTTATACAAGTTTCTGTACATTGCACTGTTGCTTTGCTGAAAGTTTTATGGTGATCTCAACTAAGTAGTTGTATGTTATAACAGCTTCATGATTGACAGTTGATTACTTTCCTTTTCAGACGCTCATAGCCACATGCACAGAACTCCAACGCTAACAACAAAAATAACAGAAAGCAACAATTACTTTTAATTGTTAATTGTTGATATCTGTTAATGTCAATGGTCTCAATTCCCTAGTAAAAAGTCACAGACTACAAGATGGGTTATGTAAACAGGACCGGACATTTTGCTACATAAAGGAAACCTACCTGTGACAAAGAGAGGCACTACCTCAAAAAGGCTGGGAAACAATTTTCCAAGCAAATGGTCCCAAGAAACAAGCTGGGGCAGCCATTCTAACATCGAATAAAATTGACTTTCAACCTAAAGTTATACAAAAATATGAGGGACAGTTCATACTCATCAAAGGTAAAATCTACCAAGAGGAACTCTCAATTCTGAAGAGCTTTGTTACAAATGCAAGGGCATCCACATTCATAAAAGAAACTTTACTAAAGCTCAAAGCACATATTGCATGTCACACAAAAATAGTGGGAGACTTCAACACCCCACTCTCATCAATGCACAGATCATGGAAACAGAAACTAAACAGAGACACATTGAAACTAGTAGATGAAATATGAAACAAATGGGTTCAACAGATATCTATAGAGCATTTTATCCCAAAACAAAAGGATATACCTTCTCAGCACCTCATGTTATTGTCTCCAAAACTGACTATCTAATTGATCACAAAACAGGCCTCAACAGATAAAAGAGGACTGAAATAATCCCATGCTATAGATCATCATGGACAGAGGCTGGTCTTACATAACAACATAATCAATAGAAAAACCACCTCACATGGAAGCTGAACAACGCGGTATTCCGGGATAACTTGGTCAAGATAAAAATAAAGAAAGAAATTAAAAGCTTTTTAGAGTTTATTGGAAACAAAGCCACAACATACTCAAACTTATGGGACACAATGAAAGCAATCCTAAGAGGAAAACTCATAGCTCTGAGTGTCTCCAAAAAGAAACTAGAGAGAGCATACACTACCAGCTTTATAGTACATCTGAAAGCTCTAGAACAAAAGGAAGCAAATTCACCCAAGAGGAGTAGACAGCAGGAAATACTCAAAAACAGGGCTAAAATCAACCAAGTGGGAAATACAAACAATCAACCAAACTAGGAGCTGGTTCTTTGAGAAAATCAACAAGATAGAAAAACCCTTAGTCAGACTAACTAGAGGGAACAGGGACAGTATCCTAATTAACAAAATCAGAATTGAAAAGGGAAACATAACAACAGAAACTGAGGAAATCCAAAAAATCATCACATGCTACTACAAAAGACTATACTCAACAAAACTGGAAAATCTGGATGAAAGGTAAAATTTTCTTAACAGATATCAGGTACCAAAGTTAAATTAGGATCAGATAAATTATCTAAACAGTCCCATATCCCCTAAAGGAATAGAAACCATCATTAATAGTCTCCAAATGGAAAAACAAACAAACAAACAAACAAACAGGACCACATGAGTTTAGTACAGAGTAAAAAAAGACACAATACCAATACTCCTCAAACTATTCCACAAAATAGAAACTGAAGGTATTCCAACCAATTCCTTCTATGAAGCCACTATTACTCTGATACCTAAACCATACAAAGACCCAAAGAAGAAAGAGAACTTTAGACCAATTTTCCTTATGAATATCGATGCAAAAATAATAAAATACTTGCAAATCGAATCCAAGAACATAACAAAATGATCCTCCATCATGATCAAGTAGGCTTCATCTCAGGAATGCAGGGATGGGTGAATATATGGAATTCTATTAAGGTAGTGCACTATATAAACAAACTCAAAGGAAAAACAAAACAAAACATATGATCATCTCAGTAAAGGCTGAGAAAGTATTTGACAAAATTCAACACACCTTCATGAGAAAATCTTGGAAAGATCAGGCATTCAAGGCCCTTACATAAATATAGTAAAAGCAATATAGAGAAAAGCAGTAGTCAGCATCAAGCTAAATGGAGAGAAACTTTAAGCAATCTCACTAAAATCAAAAACCAGACAAGCCTGCCTACTCTCTCCCTACCCTTTCAATATCGTACTTGAAGTTCTAGCTAGAGCAATTCGACAATAAAAGGAGATCAAAGTGATACAAATTAGAAAGGAAGAAGTCAAAGGATAAACAGGCTGAGAAAGATATTGGGGAAACATGACCTTTCAAAATAGTCACAAATAGTATAAAATACCTTGGTGTGACTCTAAGTAAGTGAAAAATCTGTATGGTAAGAACTTCAAGTTTCTGAAGAAAGAAGTCAAAGAAGATCTCAGAAGATGGAAAGATCTTCCATGCTCATGGATTGGCAGGATTAATATAGTAAAAATGACCTTCTTGTTGAAAGCAACCTACAGATTCAATGCAATCTCCATAAAATTCCAACTCAACTTTTCTCAGAGTTAGAAAGAGCAATTTGTAAATTCATCTGAAATAACAAAAACCTAGGATAGGAAAAACTATTCTCACAATAAAAGAACTTCTGGTGGCATCAACATCCCTACCCTTAAATTGTTTATTGATCCACAATGTAATTTGTAAGATGACACCAGTTCTGTTGTGACATAAACTACTGCTCCTGGAGAGATGTGAATTCACACCTACTCACTCCTGACAGTGATCCAAAGATAGAACAAAGTAAGGATATCAACAAAGAGCACCTTGGTGACCCAGTGACTTTTATTGAGGTTATTTAACTTAATGTGTGTAAAGAATTACTGAAGCAAATACATTTAGTTTTATAGACTTCTCGAAGCTAATCAGAATTATCCTGAACTTAAGGATGTGCATTGCAGGAGAACAAGTTTCATACCACAAAGAGCATCCTGTTGTTTCACCTCTCTATGAGCATACTATGCTTTAAGGAGCTTGTTTCAAAAAAAAATATTGTGGAGGAAATTGATGTACAGAAGACAGATGATTTTTTTTCAGATTTGTTTGTATTAATTCCTTAGGATTTAGCAGAGTATTTTTGTGTCTATCGGAAAATTTGGTTTATAATTTTGAATCTTTACTGTTGGTGATGATATTCTAGTCAGCTTTGGTACGTAGGCTAATTTGATCTTATCAAATGAGTTTGGGATGATTCTCTCCATTTCAAGTTTTTCAGGGTTGTAAAAATATTTTATTGTTACATACCTATTTTTAAAATACTATAGATCCTGGCCTTGTAGTTTTTGATATATCAATGTCAGTCTTTTAAATGGATGGTTAAGCACAGTAGTGAAATATCTAATCTTTGGCTTATTCCTGTTGGGTGTTATTTATCTGCTTCAACCTCACCGTTTGTACTTGGTCTCTCCTGACTTTATAGATTATGTGTGTTCAAAAATCTGTCCATTTTTCATTTTATCACCATGAAACTTTTCTGCTCTGATATATTTATGGCTACCTATAATTTTATCCTTTTTATAGTTCTCTTAATCACTTTCAACGTTAAGATCATAGTCATTGCCTCGTTGTCATCTTCATGTCATCGTTATCATTATTTAGTCATTAATTAACATATTGCACATCCATGATGAGGAGAGGGTGTACCCAGTGGATAGGAGGGGTTCCTGTGGAGAGGGTGTATGGAGAGGAGGGGTGGAGATCCATGAGTGCTGGACTCCAATTCCCTTACCTTGTGCAGTGCATGTTATGATGTGCTGGGTTACTGAATGGGAAAAACTATGGTTATCCAGTTTGTATTTCTTTGGTACATATTTTAAAAATATCACAGTCATTGACTTTCCAATTTAAAATAATAAATTGGCAAAGCCTATTTGTAAACAAGTTAATTTTATAGTGTAAAAAGTTAATCTAACCTTGACTTACTATTTGAACTTTCATAGTCTATACTTGATATATTCCCACTTTATAGACAGTAGGATTCTACAGACCTGTTGATATTTGGCCAAATGAATGCTGTTAATAATACATAAAATTCTTTGATTAAACATTTATTATTTAAACTAAAAAATTATCATAATGATCAAAAATCATAATCATTTTTAATTAAGCTAGCTGACAAATTTCCATTGGACTTAACTTTTCAAAGAATCAATGTTTTACTTTATCTTTTTACTGTGTTTCACAATCTGAATTTCCCTGGCATTAATAATCTATTTTTCCATACTAATTTTAATATTTCATTTCCTTTCTAGTTCTAAAAGATGCATCATCATGTTGCTCATTAGGCAGTACTACATTTACGCATATAGATACTCATTTTGATGAACCTTCCTGTTAACAATGTTTTGCGGTCTTTCTTAAGTTATGGTCCACTGCGTTTCTCTTTCCATCCTGATTTAAGTACTGTCCAAATTTTCCTTCTGAATTCCTTGAAGACTCACTGTTTTATCAAACATGGTCATTCTACATGTAATTTTCTAATTTCTAAGTTTCTGTAATTTGTTATATATAGGATCATTCAACTAGAATCAGAGGAAATGCATTATTTGAATTAATAACTTAATAGGTTTCACAGAGAGTTACTTCAGATTTATATTTGTCATCTTGTTCATTTTTGTTCTTATTTGGCATAAACTTGCTTTATTTCTTTATCTTTTAGCCATTGTATGGTTTGATAGATTAATTTCACATGTGCTGCTGTGTCTACTCTTCTGCTGGAACTTGTTGTGTCAAAAGCTACTGTGATATTAGTTAATTTTTTACTTATAAATATGTGTTTGTTTTGTCACTTTAATAATAATGACCTGAAAATTAAGAATTCTATCAGTGCCTACTCATTTGAGAACTTTTGGTTCTTACTCTAAAGAATAACCTTGGCTATTGTTGTTTTTTGTTTTCTGTTTTGTTTTCTTTTCTTTTTCCACCCAGTACTTGTAATACAACATTAATTTTCTCCTATGCAATAGGAAATCTTCTGTTTTCATATTTGGAATGTCTTTAAATTTTACTTGCAGATCTATATTTCCTGAAGATTATAAATTCTTCCTTTGCCCTATACTCTTGATTCTTTAATTCCAGAGATTGAGAATCAAGATTTTTCTGGAAATTTCTTATTTAGCATTCAAAATTTCTATGTGTATATTCATGTCTTACCCAAGATCAGATTATTATATGTTAAATTTTATACAGCAAGTTTCTTGCCTTATTCTCCCTCTCTAGAGGTATCAGGTTCATTGTTATTTTATAAGTGTAATAATTGTCTTAATGTTACATTTTGTTTTCTATCAGTCTTTTACACTTCTAAATTGGAGATACTAAAATACCATTTGATTAGTGACCTTTTGTTACCAACTTGAACAACCCTGAAAATAATTTCAACTGAGAAATTAAGCCTTATGAGAAAAGAAAGTGAACTTGAGCTTGTGATCAAGCCAGTAAGCATCCTTCCTCTGTGGTCTCTGCTTCAGTTCCTTCATAAGATTTCAGCCTTGATCTCCTTGTCTCTCTTCCTTTGTTGATAGGCACTACTTGATATGTAAAATAAACCTTTTATCTCCCAAGAGAGGATCTGGTGTTTATCATAACAACAGAAAAACAAACCAGAACATCATTTCTCTTTATTTTATTTTCATATATATATTCACAAGTATAACTTGCACCGTCTGAATAATGTTATTGTAGTTATTATAATGTACCTTTTAAGGGCTGACCATATGACAAATTTTATAAACAACTTGTGTGATCTTTCCTGGGGAAGAATATTTTTCTTGTTTCTTCTTGATTTAGGCTGCTGCTGAAGCTTCCAGCCAAAAATTATATTTCATTATTGAGCTCTTTATTTGAGTACATCATTTATAAGAAGCATGTTTAATTTGGATTCCTTTCAAAATATTTCCTTGTTGATGAATTTCCCATTTTTATATTAAATAGTCTACCTAATCTCATGTAGGGAATAATCTGCATTTTCTTATAATTCAATGAATGTGTTCACTGTTGAATTATTCATAAGACATTTTATCCATTTAAAATTCCTGATAATCCTCCACTATGGAGTAACAATATTAGGAAGTACCATAGTTGGGAGTTTCACTTGTTTGTTTGTTTCTTTTGTTTTGCTTTGTTTTGTTTTTGTATTTCTATAATGCAAACTTATAATGCATTCAGTTGATTGAAGAGTTCTGTGACTTTTATTGGATGGCTTGATTTCTAAGTTTCCTTCACTGATTAATATGTATATGACTTTGCACTATATTTTTTATTTTATTCCTTTCTGTGAATAATAATATAATTCCTCTTTAGATTTTTTTCTTTCTCTATTTAATGGTCACTGCACATACCACAGAAATGTTGAGATGAAGTTTGTCTCTGTAATCTTACCAAAGTATTTACCCTTTAGAAATGTGGGAAAATGTCGTACAGTCAAGGGAGGATGTGGAGAACTCGGAAGTAATCCATTAATTGAAACTGGAATACTCTCTTAAGTGAGCAGGCTTCCTTTGGCTAGAATTGCTATTGAGCTATTGCTCATCATGCCCTCTGGAAAATATCTATGTCTTTGAGTATAGAGTGTTTAACATACGCCTTCAATCACACATGGCTTTTCATTGGCAACATGTGGATAGAGAGGCAAGTATTATAATACCCCCTCATCCACTATCTACACTTATCAGAAATGTTCAAAGGGCAATCTAGTGTTGGACCTGTGATTTTTTTTGCAGTAGAAAATTTAATATTTATCTCTGCCGCTATTATGAATACTGTTGCCTGGACATTGAACATCAGACATGTAGTAGCTCTGTTTATGTGAGATTATGACAGCAGTCATTGATGTTATTATTTTGATTCTTCTATCTGTAGTCTCACATGGAAAAGTCCAAAAGTAGAGTTGGGAAAACTCTATTGTTAACTCCTTTGACTCTACAGATTCAGAAGAATCTCTTTCCTTCTGATTCTCAGCTACAGTAACTTCGAGGCCATGAGCTGAAGAGTTCAATAGCAGGGGCCAGACAAAAGTTCCCTAAGCTGAAATATCCAGAGGAGTAAACAGAATAGAACATATATAGATCATGGCTAAGGTTTTCTCAAACTCTTAAGCTATGTACCTTAGACTACAACAAAAGCATTTGCAACAGCCAAAGAACTTTCTGAAGACCACTCCCATGGCCACACATAAGTGGACGTAGTATTTTTATCTGTTTATGAAGAACAGGAGCTGTTGTCAATTAATTAAGAACAGACTGTTTCTCACTGCTTGTTGGAGTGGCATGAACCACATATTTGAAAGTCTCAGTTCTTTAACAAGTAGAATTCTAAAGCTAACTATTTATGTACTGTTGGAGAAGATGCTCTCTGATGCCTAAGTTGCTGAAGAGAACACATTTAATTTTATTCACTTTATGTCACTCCTTTTTACCATACAATACAGTGAGTGAGAATGACATCTACCTGCTTAAGGAGAACATTGGGAGGTCTATGAGGCCTCACAAACTGGAATGGGTCAGAGTTTCAGCCCTACCAGTAAACCTTTGCATTTGTAAATTAGGCTCCTTCTCTAGTAAGTTCCTGGCTTCCAGCCCTCCTGACTTCCCTGGAAATTAAAGAAATTCCTTTGACACCACAGTGCTATGGTGAAGATTCATGTTGCTCATCTAGTCAGTCAAGAAAACAGTGCTGGTTGGCAAAGTTTCCATTAATGAGAACTGTCAGTATCCTCACTGATAAGAGTTCTTGAGGCTCTCCTTCACATTTATGCCTGCTTTAGGGAAACACTCATCCCACTTCAGTAGGCCAGAATAGCAAGTGTCTTGATATTTTATTTCCTCTATTAAACTGCTGTCCCAGATCTCTGAATCTTGAAAGGTTTCTATTTTCCTACTGTTGATTTCCAAGTTCTCCCACAATGACCCCAAAATGTATCTATTTACCTGCCACATCAGTTCCTCGTTGTGAAGATGAAGGTGTCTATTGGGTTCCTTGAATGAGCCACTGGTCTGCTCTGCACTGATAGAATCCTTCGTAAAAAAGATACTGTTTCTTAGAACATGTTAGCTTTATGTCCTCAGACTACAAGTGTATTCTTTAGGCTAAAAATAGTAAGTATAATCTGAAAGATCAGGACAGACTTGAAAAAAATTAAGCCCAACCTAGAAATTTCTTCCAGTTTTACACAACTTATTTCATGCAGAAGTATAAGAAGAAATAGTTCATAATGTAAAACTAAAGTATACATAGTCAAAAAATTCTGAGACTGATTATAGGTTATGTTCATGTCTGAGTGTAAATTCAAAGAGGAGCTTTTAGACTGATAAGCAATGAGAAACGAGACTGCACTACTTATTTGAATTAATTTCTTTTCTTGGGTCAAGTTTGAATGATCAATATATTATCACAAGTTTGTGTATCAGGCTCTTTAGAGTTACAGGTACCAAAAAAAATATATTATTGCAAATAAACAAAATTTATTTGAGACTCTGTAGCATACTGATTAAATAATTTTATTATATTGCTATCTATGATAAGCTCAAGTTAAAGTAAATATTTCATCAAATATATATTCTGAATATGTTTCCCTTTTCATTAGCCCTGTTTGTAAAAGGGTGCATGTATATCACGTGGATTAACTTTTATTTTGATACTTTTCATGTGTTTGTAGATGGAAAACAAATTCAGTTATTCTTTTTGATGGAAAGATTTATAACTCCAAATTCATATTTAAAAAAAAACGATAAAAGAGCACATTATAGGAAGGAATACTGATTTGTTTTTTGGTGTTTTGTTTTTTCTTTTTACAAATCATTCATTGTAGCATAGTGTCTTTTGTCTTTGATTTTTTCCCTAGATGCCTTTTGTTACTTGTAGTATACAACATTGCATGAAATTCTTATTTTTGCTGGTATCTATGGAATTCTAAAGTTCCTTCATCAAATATTAATTGTGCTCCTTGTGGGTATCTTTCTAGGTAATGTCATTTAGTTAGGTGAAATGCAAAAAGATGGAATAAAGATTAAGGGAGAGAGAGACAGATATCCGTAGAGCGTTCCTATTGAGTTTAGTAGAACATTATTTACTATTTACTATACAATTTGAATTAGCGATCCTGAATGTTGCACACATTGTTATAATCTATATTCCTTTACATTTTGTTTACAGCAGCTTCTGCTGAAGTGTAGACTTTCCAGCTTGACTGAGCTAGAAAATGCTTCTGTGAAGAAAATCTGTCATATTTCTAGAAGGTGCTGTGCATCCTCTCATGGGAGAACAGGCAACAATAGCATTACTCTGCTATGAACTCTGTGAATGTCAACTTGAGCTTGCCAGGCAAGGTGTGCCCACTTATGCAATACTGGCCTGACTCTTCTGAGGGAAACACTATTTAAACTGAGCTTGAGGTGAACTCATAAGGCAGGAACCCAGTCCTAGTACTCTTAGTCCTGCCTCCTACACCCAAAAATATTATATGGCTGTGGAGTTCATATGCCCTATCAGGAAATTTAACATTGTTTGGTTATCATGACATATTTAAAAAATGGACTTGTAATATTCATGGTTTTATAGATTAATTCTATTCTCAGTATGAATAATTAGAATCTGTGTTTTCTGTGAATGGTTGTGAATACAAAAACACACAGCTGCATATGATACTGAGAATAAGTGGTAGATGAGTGTCAGCAATCAATGTATGTATATTACTCCCTCTAACCCTTACAGTATATTAGGAAAAGGTAGCAAGAAGGAGAAAGATATGGAAAGGGATGTGGAATGTCATATTTGTGAATGTCATAGTCATTATAGTCTTGAACTCATAGTAGCTTAGATTTTGTGCTTTAATCATGAAAAAGAGTAATCTGGTCAACAGCCAATCATGTAACATGTAAGAACTCCAGAGATTTTTAAGTCCCTCAGCTGAACTTTTTGATACTTCTAAGAAAGAGGAAATCATTGTGGTGTTCAGTGCTATTCCATTGCTGATTCTACAAAGCTTCAATCCATAGTTCTAAAGTCATGACCACAGACATGAACATAGATAAAAAAAAAAATCATAAAAACATTAGAAATATATGAATATTAGGAAGACCATTATAAAGAGAAGTCTTGATGGGATCAGACATAATTATGAAAAGATAAAAGGTGAAAAAAATAGAATGCTTTTATATACACATGAAATGTTAATTTCCAAATTAAATTTAAAAACAAAATACAAAATCACTAATTGTTACAGATTTCTGAGTCTTATTTTCCCTTAAAAACCTATTGTTTCAATCCCAATTTCAAAATTTCAAAATTTGTTTTTAGCGTGTGATATTTGTGTATACACAGTCATGTCACTCTGCCCTGGTTCTCCCCTATCTTGTTGAGGTAGATTTCTTTCTTTTCTTCTCTTCTTTCTTCTTTTCTTTCTTTTCTTTTCTTTTCTTTTCTTTTCTTTTCTTTTCTTTTCTCTTCTCTTCTTTTCTATTCTTTCCTCTTATTTCTTTTTCTTTTGTCATGCTATAATTCCAGTCTATCAGTTCCAAAGCCATGCAAAATGTTCTCCTGCCTCTGCTTCTAATGTTACAGTAAAACACCACCAGGAAGACAGTAGGATGCCACCATCCCACATTTTTAATATCTGGGTGTTGAACTAAGGACATTGGGCTCACATTACAAGCAATTTTACTAGCTGAGCTCTGAGCTATGTCCCTAGCATAAAAATATTTCTTCTTTTATATTTTTCTTTGTTATTATTGCTTACTTACATCTTCGGTAGTTCTAATTTTTTAAGAAGCAATTTATTTCATTAAGTTTGTCAAAATTATTCTCTTGTACTTACAAAAGATTTTTTATATCTTATTTCCTAACTTTAGAATATATTACTTAAAATGTTATAAGTCACATCTAAAACTATTTTATCATTAATATGACTGAAATGTAGTATCACTATTTTATAGTTTGGCTGATAAAACTAAGGTTCTAATGTATGTTAGGCAAGAAAAATAAGTAGTATTATTTGTAATATTATTTAAACAATTTCTCTTCCCACCCTAAATGGAATTACTAAACAAACATAGGCATTTTTTTATCCCAATTGTGTGCTGTCAAATAGAAAAGATAGGATGAAAAACTATGTTCTTTCTTCTTTCTGTTTCTTTTAGCATTGACAAAGTATATTTGTTTAAAAAAAAACACACAAAAATCAACATGTATCACATAGAGAAATTTATCGTATAGAATATCTTGCATGTTTAGAGCTTCTATAATAACTACCATGTGTACTTGACTTAGAATCTTTTTAAAAGACAATATGTACTGTTTTTCAACTTTCAGTATATGTTCGTTGAATTAATTATCCTTTATCACTCCCCGTGTCTGTTTTATGGACAGACACACAAAAATGGCTAGTATATACAGCAAACAAAGGGCACTAAAATCTTGTTCTCCTCCGATATATTCTCTCACTTTTGTTCATTTTAATCTTTTTCCTCCAGGAGGATTTTGTGTTTGTGAGTATGGCACACACGCAAGGGATCATAAATTCATAAGCTCAAACTAATGAATATATTAGAAAATGTAGTCCTTTAATAATACAAAATAATTTTGAAAAATTGTAAATAGGGGTTTAAAAATTACATAGGATTTAGAAAAAGGGAGCAGGAGAGATTGCTTGTTTGTCTAGAGCACTGCCTGCTCCACCAGAGGAACTGGGTTCAATTCCCAGCACCTACATGGTAGCTTACAACCAACCATTCAATTCTCAGGAACACCAATTCTGGTGTCTGTAACAATGCACTCAGATACCAGAAGGTTGCATTTGCAAGAGTTCTTTGGATTTTCTCTTTATTTGTGTAGGAATAAAGGTTGCATAACTATAGGTACTTTAAAAAGGTTAGTGGTTTATCACTTAGCACACATATATTCAAGTGGTTAAGCTGTAAAGGGATATTTGTTACTGAAGACTTTTCATGAGCAGTAATTATACACCTGTCTTGTGATTCTGTCTTGCTTGTCATGTTGGTCTTGCTTCCTTGTTTAATCTCAGTGACAAGAGTTATAACATTCAACCACACAGAACAGTCAAATAACCAGACTTAATGCAGATCTATGAAAAACAACAACAACAACAACCTCTCAGGAATGATTTCAAAAAATTTTCATCCTGCCTCTGCTCTGTTTTATGTGCTAAATGTTGTCATTTGTTATTTATTCAGCTGAAATTATCCTTAAATAGCTTAAATGAGTCTGAACTTTCCTTTTTTGTCCGCTGTAATTGTGATAGGACTTTTACTTTTTCTGCTTATAAATGTTATAGTTTTATATGGACATCTCCCTTCTTCCATTTGAACACTAAATGTCACACCTTTACTTGAAAGAGCCATTATTACTATGTTACATTTCTTGACCATTTAATAGATAATAACCTGTTTGCTATTTTTTAAATATGAACGTTATTAAAATAATAATAATAAAATTAATTACATAAAGCTTAATCTGTTTTGGAAAGTAGCATGCCTACTATTTGTTTTTATCAAATTGTCATGCATATGAAGGAGAGGCAAGATTTATGGCAGTCTTTCAATAAACATTAATTGGTAGACTTTCAAGCCTTCTATGTCTAATATACATTTCAAAAAATCCTAATAATATACTACAAATTTTGAATTGAAACTCACTTTTTTAGTCAAATAACTTAATACATTTGGCCTTTGAAACAATTATAAGTTACATTATCAACTATGTAAGGGATCCGGGTAAATGAATAATTTGAATGTGGTGATTCATTACCTCTTGAAATTGTATGTTTGAGATATTTTGGAAAGTTTAAACTTTTTTTTTCTTTTTTGTTTTTAATTTTTTTATTAGGTGTTTTCTTCATTTACATTTCCAGTGCTATCCCAAAAGTCCCCAATACGTTCCTCCCCCTGACTCCCCTACCCACGCACTCCCACTTCTAGGCCCTGGCGTTTCCCTATACTAGGGCATATAAACTTTGCACAACTAATGGGCCTCTCTTTCCACTGATGGAAACTAGGCCATCTTCTGATTCATATGCAGCTAGAGACACGAGCCCCTGGGCTTCTGGTTAGTTCATATTGTTGTTCCACCTATATGGTTGCAGATCCCTTTAGCTCCTTGGATACTTTCTCTAGCTTCTCCATTGGGGGACCTGTGATCCATCCCATAGCTGACTGTGAGCATCCACTTCTGTGTTTGCTAGGCCCTGGCACTGTCTCACAAGAGACAGCTATATCAGTGTAAAAGCAGTAAGGGAAAAGGGTCAAGTAACATATAAACTTTTTTTCTATCCATCATACAGTTTCCACCCTAAAAATAAGAATTTTAACTTTGACAACTCAGAAATCCTTCCACTCTTGAAATGGATCGCAAAGTTTGTCATGGCTCCTCTGGCAGATCGTGGTGCTGATCATCTCAGATCCTCTTGGGCAGTACTGTTTAAGCTAGTACCTACTGCCCTGCCTTCATCATAACTATCACCTCCTGGATAAGAATCGTTTACTACAATTTCTTCTCAGTCATGGTCATTGGGTTTATCTTCTTGGTCAGTTTTTGACTATCATGATTGGCAGTATATTGAGACCTAACAGCATTTGTACAAGATGAAGACTGTTACTTTCTTTTTTTTTTTATTTAACAAGTAAAAATGAATATTTAATAAGCATGGCATAGAGGAATAGTGAATAGCCTCAGGGATCCTTGGCTGAGAGTAGAGGGCCTCTACTGTCCCCTGCTGGCTTCCGTCCTTAGCTACAGAACCCTAACAAACCCACTAGCACCTAGCCTTTCTCTCTCATGCTGCTAGTCACAGCCCTGTCTTCCTTGCTCGTCTGTCTCTGACAAGCCTTTGGCATAGAACTTGGTAGAGTGTAGGCAATCAGTACACATTAGGGTAGTGGGGGAAATTCTCAAACTAGCGCCCCTCGTGGGAATCCAGTTTGTGCCCCCCCTATCATTTTTCCTACATTCTTTCCCTGTAATTCCAGAGCTGTGGTCCTCCAGGAGAAGGGAGGAAGCCAATGTTAGCTTTTCCCCAAGATTCTCCTTGTGCATCCCTTCCCTACCTTTGTTCTCCGATGCCATACCTACACCCTCCTCAAAGTGCAGCCCACAACATGGCTGCCCTTTCCAGTTTAGTGGATATAAAGAAGGACTAATAGGGGCCGCTGTCAAGAACTGAAGTAGTCCAGGAAACAGGCTAGGAGCACATTGGGGTGGTCAGGTGTTTCCTTAATCGCTGATTTGGCAATCCATATTTTTTCCCCCTTCAGTCAAAACAGGAACAGATAGATCTAAGCCCTAGTGGGTTTGCCTCGTTGCCTGGTGAATGGTGGTCCACTTGTTTATAAAGGTGACTCCGTTCATGTGGAAAGCCCATGTGTATAGTCATCTGTGATTTTATTTTGCAAGGTGTCCTCTCCAGTTTACAATCTTCCTCTTACTTCAATGCCTTTCCATAGTTCGCAGATATTTTAGGTAAAAAAAAAACCCAACAAACAAACAAACACAAACAAACAAACAAACAACCCCGACAATAGCTTCCAGTCCTTTTGCTTTAGCCCCAGACCTCCTCCTTTTTTTTTTAATTTTTAATATTTTTATTACATATTTTCCTCAGTTACATTTCCAATGCTATCCCAAAAGTCCCCCATAACGCCCCCCACTTCCCTACCCACCC
Organism: Mus caroli; assembly: GCF_978045245.1. Lineage (NCBI taxonomy): Eukaryota > Metazoa > Chordata > Mammalia > Rodentia > Muridae > Mus > Mus caroli. The sequence goes on from NW_028227256.1 coordinate 143,904,454, forward strand.
ATTCCCATTCTTTTGGCCCTGGCATTCCCCTGTACTGGGGCATATAAAGTTTGCAAGTCCAATGGGCCTCTCTTTCCAATGATGGCCGACTAGGCCATCTTTCGATACATATGCAGCTAGAGACAAGAGCTCCGGGGTTCTGGTTAGTACATCATGATGTTCCGACAATAGGGTTGCAGATCCCTTTAGCTCCTTGGGTACTTTCTCTAGCTTCTCCATTGGGAGCCCTGTGATACATCCAATAGCTGACTGTGAACATCCACTCCTGTGTTTGCTAGGCCCCGGCATCGTCTCACAAGAGACAGCTATATTTGGGTCCTTTCAGCAAAATCTTGCTAGTGTATGCAATGGTGTCAGCGTTTAGAAGCTGCTTATGGGAAGGATCCCTGGATACGGCAGTCTCTAAATGGTCCATCCTTTCATCACAGCTACGAACTTTGTCTCTGTAACTCCTTCCCTGGGTGTTTTGTTCTCAATTCTAAGAAGGGGCACAGTGTCCACACTTTGGTCTTCAATCTTCCTGAGTTTCATGCGTTTAGTAAATTGTATCTTATATCTTGGGTATCCTAAGTTTTGGGCTAATATCCACTTATCAGTGAATACATATTGTGTGAGTTCTTTTGTGATTGTGTTACTTCACTCAAGATGATGCCCTCCAGGTCCATCCATTTGGCTATGAATTTCATAATTTCATTCTTTTTAATAGCTGAGTAGTACTCCATTGTGTAAATGTACCATAATTTCTGTATCCATTCCTCTGTTGAGGGACATCTGGGTTCTTTCCAGCTTCTGGCTATTATAAATAGGGCTGCTATGAACATAGTGGAGCATGTGTCCTTTTTACCGGTTGGGACATCTTCTGGATATATGCCCAGGAGAGGTATTGCTGGATCCTCCAGTAGTACTATGTCCAATTTTCTGAGGAACCGCCAGCCTGATTTCCAGAGTGGTTGTACAAGCTTGCAATCCCACCAACAATGGAGGAGTGTTCCTCTTTCTCCACATCCTCGCCAGCATCTGCTGTCACCGACTGTTACTTTCCTGACAGGCAAAACAACGAAAAAAAAAAAAAAAAAGATCTTAATATACTAGCCAAGTTTTTCCTGCACCACACTTAGGTTGTTAGATGATTTTTATTCAAATTAACTGCCCCAAAATGCCTGGAGGAACTTAACTGCTTCTTTTCTCCTGTGCAAAATTATCACAAAGGATGAAACCAAATTATCAGAACCAAATACTATGTTCTCTTGAAGTAAGAATCTTTTCAATAGCATGTTAGATTTGTGATTGACTTTTAAGAGATTTCTGGGCAGACTATGATGGCATGGACCCATATAACCAGTTGTTTGAAGGCTAGAACTGGTGCAGAGGTCTATTTGTTTCCTTAAGTAAAAACTCAATTTAGTTTCATACATGCATATGTAATGATCATCAAAATGTTAGTAACTTGTATCTACCTTAGGTGTTTGTAGTTGGGGATTGTGTTTATCTCAAATATTAGTATTGATTTACTCTTATTCATGTGTTAAATCAATTCTATTCTTCAAAGTTTTAACCAATAAATAATAAGATTGTTTTGACTAGATGTTGTAATCTAAATCCCCCAATATAGATGAAAAATATAATTAAATGCTTTTACAAGTTCTATAACATTTTCTTTAAAATGTGTGTACATGAATAGGAATATCAACTATCATGATTTACATAAACAATGATATGGAATTTCTAGTATTTTCTACTTTGTATTTCCATCTACCTTTGTTTTTATTGTTGAGTCCTTTTTAGGAAATCTAATGGATGTCAGTCCTAGTAATATATGTCAAGTCTACAAAGACAAATGAACCAAATACATGTACTAAAAAGTATTCCCTTGTAGGGAAAATAAATGTTAAAAATTAAATTACATTTGGATATGAGCATCATTCAGAGATACACAAGAAGTATTGAACAAGTGGAAGCTCAGAAATTGTACAAGAGCTATCAGTTGAGGTACGTATGCATGGTAGTGGAGGCAGGAGAAGAAGGGGTTTGTGACAAATCAAAACTCAGGAATAGGATCAAGCCAAATGAATAAGAGAAAACATATAATGGAAAGATTTGGCTGAATATGTTATTTTATGCCATTCCTTGGTAAGGACTGTTCTAAATCAGTGTTTGTGAGTAGCCATCATGAAAACTTTAGATGAGCAAGTCAAAGCAACATGTGTAAAGGCAGATAAAGTTTCTTATTCTTATCATTGTATGTTCACTAATCTTTATCATTGTTTCTGTTTTAAAGATTAGACTAATTCCTAGGACTGGAATTGTTTGTTGAATTAAATGAGTGATACCTAAAAAAATGAATGAATAATTTTAGGGAGGATGAGTGAATCAGAAGTCTGAGTTGGCATCCTAATTCAGGAATCAACTGGATTAAAAGTAAAAACCTCTGCATTTGTATTGATGCCCAGTCACAGTGCCAATTGCTTTTATTAACAACAACAACAACAAAACACATGGGGCTAGAACAATTATAAACATTTTTATTTTACTATACATCTGTTCATCTCCTTTTGTCCTCTCATACTGGTATATTACCTAAACAGGCTGCAATATGAAATTTCATCAACAGCTGCTAATATGTAAGTTTACATTTTATATGTACTTGAATAAATAATTATGAGATAAATCATTTCCCCATGGCAATTTATTCTAAGAATATGAAGGGGAAATTAAGCAGTCAAAATATTGAGAACAATGGGATAGTTTTCGATAGAAATTAAAGAATCAAACTACAAAAATTAGTATTTATATTTTCTGATTGAAATAATGGCACATCATAAATTTAAATAAATTTAACACAGAAATGGGATTTGGTTAGAAAACATAGAGTATGAAAAAGGAAAAAAATATAAGAAGTAGTGAAAACTCCACTGTTTCTGTATTGGTTAGAAATCTGAACAGTATCATAATTTTGTCTACCTTTAAGATGAAACATAATAAAATCACTCTGAGAATGCCTTCCCTCATTCCAGGTGCTGCTGAGACAAAGAAAGAAAATTGTTATATTCTGGGTTTTCTCAAAATGGATAATACTTCCATTTATTCATTTATCCCAAAAACATGCATTGAAAATACATCTGCTAGTTCATTCACAGGGCATACTTTTTCTGTGAAATCTGCCTTCTGTTACCACAGGTGTAACTCTGGGTCTGTTTGAAATTACAAGTGATTGGGACAGAGCTCATAAATTTACTCAAACAATATTTAGCAAAAATAGATTGTAAAGATGAAAGAGTATATTCATTGAAGCCAACAAAGGTTTGAAGAAGAGCGATGGGGAAATCTAGTGGTATGAGAATGAATCAAATACACAAGTATATTGAACAATGATTTTATGCAGAGGCACCAACAGAGGTGAAAGTGCTTATGTAGTTAAAATGTGTTGTTTTCCACCATGTGATTTGAACCTCTCACCAGCCCCAATGTGTTGTTTTCAAAATGACAATATCATACATAGTTTTATTCCATCTGTCTTTGTGAACAGTGAATTGTGAGTATCAAAAATTAAAATATAAGGAAAAGGGAGTTATGAGAATTGGACATAGACTTAGACTTCAAGCACGGTTTGCAAAGTAAAGGTACAAATATGTTTCCCAAGAGGCAGGAGAAAGATGAGAGGTATGGAATCTGCAGTGGCAAAGTGGATGATTAAATGAATGTCACAGATGTTGCACATAATGGCCTCACTTTCTATCATGAAGAAAGACATGACTGTCTATGAATAGGGGTGAAATCTGGGGATGATATACATTTGTGTTTTATCAGGTAATATATGAGCTTGGAATAATTATAAGTAAGGATATCTTCATGCATTTTTCCCAGTTTAGCATCTTTTAAAAGTCACATATTATTTTTATTCTAAAAATGATCCACTGACTATGGATTGCTGGAAAAAAATATGAGTGGCACAAAAACTGTAAACATACCTTAGTATGTCAATGCAACCAAAGCTTCACAAAACTAGCTCTTATAAGCCTCATCATGTTTCCTTGCTTTGAATATATGACAACATTTAAATCGGTAAATTTGCAATGTATTTGGTATAGGATTTAGTATTCTCTCATGAGTTATATGCCGGTATCCTATTACCACTGATGGGTCTTGGCTATGAAATGCTATGGGTATTGGAGTTTTGCTGATCCACAGATACCTTAAGCTTTATATCACTGAGCTGTCAGATTTTAGGAAAACTTATCGACCGCAGGTGGGCATTTCTGTGAAGCTGTTTTTATTCACTATCTTTATATCTTCTGCACACAATCACAACTTATCTTCCCTTCTGCTTTGACATAAATCTCTCCGTGGTCATCAGTGATTTGTTTTTGTTAAACTTCAATGGCTATATATCAGAGTAACAGTTAAGAGACAGCATCTACAGCCAAACTGCCTATATTAAAGATGAACTAGAATAATCTGGGCAAGAAGCCTGGTTTCTAAAAGCCGCAGTGTGCTCATCTCAGAGGAGTAATGAACTGAATCTCCCTCATTGATGTCCAAGGATGTCTGTGACATAGTTATATGAGTTACCAGAACAAATAACTATTCAAGTTTCAATGACACCATTTTTGGCATTCATTGCTGTCTGATATTAATTGTTTGTTCAGGCCTGCAGATGCACAAGTTATGGGACTAACCACTTTGCCATGCAATGTTCCTATATGAGTTTATGTTTTATCAGTTTCCAGTTGCTGGCTAGTATTCATCATACATATAATTAATGTGAATATATTTTAAGATGTTAATACTGGAAACCTTTCTCATTATTTCCCCGAGTCCTTTGGCAAAACAAGACATTTGAAAATCTTTATTTTTTAATTAAAATTTCATTGTTAAAAATTTAAAATAAAAACCCTTCTATAGCCAAATCAAAATAGACATTAGAGAAAAGTTTACTTTGCTGTTCTAAGACTGTATAATGATCAAAATGCTATTAGAGGCATATAAACTATATAATATATTTAGATAAAATATGTTCATTTGTTTCCTATGCTGAGCATGAATTTTGGTCATTCCAGAGTAAATATTTAATAAACTGAATTGTTTCTGGGGTTCAGGGTAAAGTCAAGGCTAATCTACATACCTTTAATTATAAATATGGCCTATATGTAAAGTAGTATATGAGTATATAGAGTAGTGTATGAAATATATGATGACTTCCCTTTAAATGGAGAATTTTATTATAAAAAGCAGGCTAAAATAAAGCAATAAGATCATCCATCTAGAGTGTGTACAGAAGCTAAAAGGATGGAGATGGGCCTCTCAATTAAGAGAAAAGCTAGAAATGACATGGATCATGGAAAGTAAGAAATTACATTAGTCAGCAAAATATTGTTTGACAAAGTCATCGTAGGAAGCATAACTAAGCACTGGGCTTCACATATAAAAATATGATACATATTTTAACCACTATGTGTTGGGGCTCTGATTATCAACTGATCCTCAGAACCATCTCACTTTGGATATTGAGAATACAGCAAGCACAGGGACAGATGGCCTTTCTAACATGAAGTGAGTCCCTAAGATTGATTGCAACAAGGCATGAAGTTCTTTTATCTTTGTAGTGAATGCATCTGTCTGAGCAACTGACTTCAACTTAATAGAGTTTAGGTGGAACAGTGCTTATCATGTGTAAAGCCCAGTTTTAATAATGATTATAATAATCCTCATGCAGGAAGACATAAGTCATAGACACTGAGAGCTGTGTTCAAAACACTGTGAGTGGACTTACCTGGCATGGCAAGGAACTGTTGATGGCTAGTCTATAAAACACCTTATGATGGCAGCTCTGTTTCTCAGTGGTAGCCACACAGATGAACTCCCTGATGTGAATCACAGCGCTAGACAGATAAATCATGTGGACAGACTACATAGGAAGTTACAGGACTAGATTAAATTATGTGTCCTTTTTACTATAACTTAATGATACAGAAACATTTAATATTACTCTTAAGTTTCCCTCATTCCTCTATTATATAAACTATATATGCTGCAACTTCTCTACCTTGCAACATTTTAAAATTAATAATATGTACTAAATCATACATATTTCTATTAAGAAACATACTAAATGTAAAAAAAAAGTTGGCATCTATACACATATTGAGTAATTTTACTCTCGGTCAACAGCCTAGGCACACTTAGTTCAGGAAATCTAATCAACGCTATAGTACCAAATTAAGCTTCTGCATTATTTTCTTAAAGAATTTATAGTTCATAGTTCATAGTTTGGTGTCCCTTAAATTAAACCTCTTTCCTAAATCCCATAACATTCTGTGTTCTTTATAAAATGCCATGACATTAAATTTAATTATGAAATGTCTTATCTAAGGATAGGGAACTACCTACAGCAAACTGTCTTTACTTTCTCCCTGTAAATGTAACAAGATGAATATTGAGTAGACATTTCCACTGTCTCAGGAAATGCATGTAGCTTATTGGCCAGTGCATTTACTTTTACATGTTTTTAATTGAAATAGAAATACATCACATTCCCTTCCCTCCCTAAATCCATTTTCATCTCTCCTTCCATGAATTCCTCCAATGTCTTGTACCCTCTCTAACTGCATTTTCTCATTTCTTGTGCTGTTTTGAGATTCACCAAACTGGTGTCTGGAGCCTCACATGTCTCCTATTCCCCATTTTCTCAGATTGTATTATCTTCATTTTTACTTTCATAAGATAGTACTTTTAATATTTTTAAAATTTATATACTTTTAAAGAATTTAATATTTTTGTTTATCGCAGATTGCATTTTCTCTACATTTAGAAAACAGCATTTGTAGATTTCTAGATTTATATATTCTATTCAAAATTATACTTTTTAACATAGTTTGGTCCCTTGAAATCAATACATTCATTTAAAATAAGGCATTCCTTTACAATCACACACACACACACACACACACACACACACACACACACACACTCACTCACACACACACACTTGCACACAAATAAATGCCCATCACAGCGTAATATATGAAGAAGTCACCCTATGTGAAAATGTTAGCATGTAGGAACAGTTAACACAATTACCTGTTACTTTTACAGGATTTCATTTGATGAACAAAGATAAGCTAATTGATCGGAGAAATAACTGTATATTTTATAATCTGAAATTCTATATTTTCATATCACTTTAGGTGTATGAATGTTTTGTTTAAATGTATTGAATATGTGCATCACCTGGAAGCAGTGCTCATAGAGGTCAGAAGAGGGCATTGGGTAGTTAGAGCTGTAATCAGGTATCTATGTGGCGAAAGGCAAGAAGCTGGAGCAATATGGGGCTCAGAAGACAGATTAGTCTGAGTTAGAATGTTCTGTCCTGGTTTCTATGTGCTCCTATATTTTTTTTATTCCACTAAATCTTATTTTTCTTATTTTGTGTGCATATAGCTTATGTGTATAGGTCAGTTCCTCACATTAAAAAAAATTCATAAGGATAAACCCGGAAAATGAATAGAAATAGCCTACAGAAATACCTGTAATGTGTAGACCATTAAGTATTATTAGTGTGGATCATATTATAGGAAAGAGAAAATAGTACAAAAAAACTTGGTAGGTATTCATATTATACATTATAGGTGCTTTGATATATAATATAGCTATATATACATATATATACATATACACACCTACATATATATATATATATGTATATATATATATACATGCATTCTCTACAGAAGAGCAAATGTGAAATTATCTTAATTCAAATTGATTCATCTTAATTGCTTTATCAGTTTCATATTATTCCTGCTTCTCATTTTTTTCAAAAACAATTTATTAGAAATTTTCTTCATTTAAAATTTAAATGCTATCCTGAAAGTCCCCTATACCCTCCCCCTGTCCTGCTCCCCAACCCACCCACTCCTGCTTCCTGGCCCTGGCATTCCCCTGTATTGGGGCATATAATCTTCACAAGACCAAGGACCTCTCCTTCCATTGATGGCCGACTAGGCCATCTTCTGCTACATATGCAGCTAGACATGAGCTCTGGGCATACTGGATAGTTCATACTGTTGTTCCTCCTATAGGTTTGCAAACCCCTTCACCTCCTTGGGTACTTTCTCTAGCTCCTCCAATAGATGACTGTTATCATCCACTTCTGTATTTGCCAGGCACTGGCATATCCTCACAAGAGACATATGTATCAGAGTCCTGTCACCAAAATCTTGCTGGCATATGCTAGAGTATCTGGGTTTGGTGGCTGTTTATGGGATGGATCCCTGGGTGGGGCAGTCTCTGGAGGGTCCTTCCTTCCATCTCAGCTCCAAACTTTGTCTTTGTGACTCCCTCCATGGGTATTTTGTTCCCCATTCTAAGGAGGAACGAAGTATCCACACTTTGGTCTTATTTTCATGTCTGCTCTCTTTTATGGGTCCTGTTTCAACTATTCTACCTATTTCTTTTATTTTGACTTATCCATTTATTTTACATATTGACTGTGTATATTAGAATAGACACCATAATGATATGTTGGCATGATTTATACAGCACAACATCAGTTTCTCTAGAGGACATTAAAGCCTGTCAATCTATCCTTAGGTTTTAGATAGACATATTTGCCATCATATTTAAATCTGACTTACTTATATTGGAATGAAATTGCATTTTTCCGTTTCCCATTAGATGTGAACGACTTGTCATTCTCATTGTAAAATAAGAATTTATATTAAAATAATTTATAAATCAGAATGTGTTGTACCAGATAGAAGTTGCAGTTGAAAGCATTATAGTTAGATATACAAAGATACAGTCTTGAATTTGATATTATTATTTAAACTCTAAGTGAATTATGTGATTATTATACTGAGGCTTTAAGGCACATATGGCCAGAATAGCGTGCTATGATTCATTTTGTTGAATATTTCTAATTAAATGTCAGAGAATATAAGAGAACTACACATGCATTCTGTGTCATTTTCTGAAAGCTGGAAAGAAAGCCATATTCTTGTCTTTTTCCTGCCATGCGATTCTATTTAAAAAGTTGGTTCAATATTTCTAAACCTTCATTGCAGAAAGGTTTGTTCTTTCCTTAAAATACATTTTGGCTTCTTGAACTGAAGGATCTCATTGACACTGGGATGAGTCTTTTCAGAAAATGGCCTGAGAGTATTGAAGAGGGACAGAAAGAAGTTCAAGGTGACAACTCAAGGTCTGTTTTATATCCTGTTTCAAGGAACGAGGACAATCTGTGATATAACTGAATCTACGTCTGAGAGCTCTGAACACTTCAGCGGCTTCACGCATTCCAGCAACTTCTGGTTGAGAGGATATATTTAGGAGATCACTTTGAAGTATGAAGTATCTTTTTCCCCAGATATCTCTGGGGATCATATAAAAGAATTGTTAGAAATTCTATATTTTGACTTCTCTTCACTCAGCTGCCATTCCTAGCTTTATTTTAGCTCTTTGAAATTAGTTCCATTTTTACAATACCTTGAAATTTTAGCTAATTTTAAACTGTGTTTGAATTCTTATGATGATAATTATATTTAAATTTGTAGAAACACAATTTATAGAAGATCATCATAGTCTATTAAAGTTTGGCACAATTTCAAATATGGTTAGTTACTTGAACATACTATACATGGTTAGTTACTTGAATTGTGAAGTTTTTCATCTAAGGTGACCTGTGGAAAAATAGTCTATCTTGTTTCTGTGTGGCCACTCTTATCTTAAATGTTTTGTTCAATTAAGAGATAATATACCTTCAATGTGTAATTCAGAAGTACTACGAACATAGAACCTATTTCTTAGTGTGTCGTTTTTTGCCCTGCTTACAGTTCCCATATTGTCTTGCCATATTTGATGTTTATGCCTTTTTTTAAAGTCTTTAAGGATAAAATGCATTTGTTTTTTTTCTCTACTGACTCTTTCATTTCAACGGCCCCCTCCATCATTCTCTCTCTTGCTTCTTACCTCTCTCCTATCTCATATCTAGTTATTCTACAATTTTTGTTATTAAAGGAAGAAATGTAATTTTAACTAACAATCTAATAAATTTCTGTTATGTTCATTCCATTTTCTGAGGGTTTGAAAGAAACATTTATTAACATTATTCTTATCTTTCTACCTAGGCACATTTCTTGGTTTTTGGCTTCCAAACCTTTAGCTCTTAATGACGACATCCTACTGCCAACTTTTTAAGTGTTATTGCTTTCCTCCTTACACTTTATCCAGACTCCTTGAATCAATCTCTGCTCCATCAGCATGCTCTGTGCTTCCATTTATCCATGTCTCTGTCTGATTCTATTTTTCAGCCTTGAATGCTCTTTCACATTTCTCATTTATGAAAATCCTTGTCAGATTTCAAGGCAATGCTTAAATGCTATATCTTCAGTGCACCCTTTCCTGATATCCAAGATTAAAATAAATCTCCAATATCTTTGAACCACACGATATATGACTCTCTTGGGTGAAATTTTGTGCGTGGCCTTTCATTGGTTGGCACTCTTACTGGGCTTCAGCGTCAGCCAAGTGTCAGTGCACAATAATGAAAACATGTATTTTGAGACAAAAGTATCAGCATTTCAAGTCAAGCTCTTAGTGTTGAAATAGTTTATGAAGACAAAAAGGAGATATATAGAGGCATAAGTCAGGTTCCTTAATATTGCTTAGATATTATAATGCTTATAATGAAAGAATCCACATGCAGTTGCAAATATTGATTTAATGTTTTTACTTGAATTATATTGTGATGACATTAAATAACTGCTTAGCTTCTCATAACCTAATCTGTCATTTCTTCTCCATCAGTGCATTTTGAAATTCTCAAAGAGGAAAGATGTAAAGAAAGAAATATTGACTTAAGAATGTGAGAAATAAGGAGTTTTATAGTAAGATTTTGGAAATGTTACATATATCCAAGAGAAGCTTGTTCTCTGTTTTATAGCTGAGTTGGAGAAACAGAGAGAAGAGCATAAAAACAACAAACAAGAAGATTTTGATATTCTTTTTTTTCTTTTATTGGATATTTTCTTCATTTAAATTTCAAATGTTATCCCCTTTCCAGGTTTTCCCTCCACAAAACCCCTATCCCACCCAACCCCTGCTTCTATGAGGGTGCTCCCCCACCCACCAACCCACTACCACTCCCTGCTCTGGCATTCCCTTATACCAGTGCATCCAACCTTCACAGGACCAAGGGCCTCTACTCCCACTGATGCTCTACAAGGCCACCCTCTGCTACATATGCAGTTGGAGCCATGGTTCCTTTCACTTGTACTTTTTGGCTGGTCATTTAGTCCCTGGGAACTATGGGGATTCTTCTTGGCTGATATTGTTCTTCCCATGGAGTTGCAAACCCCTCCACCTCCTTCAGTCCTTTCTCTAACTCCTCCGATGGGGACCCTGTGCTCAGTTCAAGGATTGACTGTGAACATCTGATTTGTATTTGTCAGGCTCTGGCAGAGTTTCTCAGGAGAAAGATACATCAGGCTCCTATCAGCAGGCACTTCTTGGCATCCACAATAGTGTCTTAGTTTGGTAACTATATATGGGATAGATCTGCAGGGGTCAGTTTCTGTATGGCCTTTCCTTCAGTCTCTGATCCACACTTTGTCTCTGTATTTCCCCCCTGTGAGTGTTTTGTTCCCCTTTCTATGAAGGACTGAAGCATACACTCTTTGGTCTTTCTTGTTCTTGAGATTCATGTGGTCTGTGAATTGTATCTTGGTATTCTGATATTTTGGGCTCAAACCTACTTATCAGTGAATGCATAACATGTGTGTGTGTGTGTGTGTGTGTGTGATTGGGTTATCTCACTCAGGATGATATTTTCTAGTTCCATCCATTTGCCTAAGAATTTCATGAATTCATTGTTTGTAATAGATGAATAGTAATCCATTGTGTAAATGTGCCACATTTTCTGTATCCATTCCTCTGTTGAAGGACATCTGGGTTCTTTCCAGCTTCTGGCTATTACAAATAAGGCTGCTATGAACATAGTGGAGTATGTGTTTTAAATTACAAAGTAAGAATAGTGCATTGTTAGTCCCAACTTAAGATCTCGATTTTGAGAAGCATATTTTATGTAAGGTTAGATAATATGTATATTATTATACTCATACTATATATCAGTATATATAATATGCTAATATATACTACTTACTATATTATATATTACATATATATATATATTATAGTAGAATATATTAGATACATGATGTCTTATTCCCAAAATATTCTTGGTCAATAAAGTATGTGTGCATACTTGTAAATATGGATAAAATATGCCAGGCTAGAACTGAACTTATAAGAAAATAAAGTTACTTCATTTCAAAGCTCTAATCTGTATCTGTATCTGTAGATAATGATCCTATGAAAATCCATATCCTCTAAACTGAGAAAACCTTAGCAGGTATAAGCACTTAAGATATGAGTTTGAAAACACAAGTGTGACATTTAAAATATGCAAAGAAGAAAGGAAGATTCATAATACTTTCTGTGTGAAATGTAATGACTTCTACTTGTATGAACATCATGAGAAAATGAAGGTATTTTTAAAGCAATTATTCATTATAAAATCTTATTTTAAGATAAAACTCCTTTGCATTATATAACATGTGGTGGAATGTAGAGCAAAATACAACACAAAATTTGTAAAATTAATGTCTCCTTGAATCTCATAAGTTTTGAGAAGTGCACAATATATTTTTTGTAGTTATAATAAATATTTCAGGCAGAATATTTTTAAGTTCTATTGTGATTAGTTACCAAGTTTTGATTATTTCCTTGTGTCTTGAATCTCAAATTTTTTGAATTTACATAGCCCTTATGACTAAGGAGGTTCAAAGAATGTTTAAGCATTCATTGGCCATTTACTTTCCTTCTTTTGAGTACTGTCTATTTAAACTATAGCCCATTGACTGACTGGAATATTTGGTCTTTGGTCTTTTGTTGTTTGAATTTTGTAATTCACTTTACATTCCTGATATTGCTCCACAACTGTCTGTTGTAAAGCTGACTTATATATTTTTCTCATGCAGTCTGCAGTCTACTAACGGAAATGGTAGTTGCATTTGCTGGCTGCTCTTTTTATGCTTCATGTAATGTAGTGTGTGTGTGTGTGTGTGTGTGTGTGTGTGACCATGCCAGTGATAATGCTGTTCCTTAGAGAAAATATAACTTCTACCTATATTTTGACCTACCAATATTTTGTCTTATGATTTTCTCTAAAAGTTTTACAATTTCAGGGCTCTTTTCCATGAGGTGTTTTTTGTTTGTTTGTTTTGCTTTGTTTTTGTTTGTTTGTTTGTTTGTTTCTGTTTTTGTTTTTTCTTAAACTGAGAGTCAAGTGTTCCATTCCATTCTCTGCAGCTGGAAATTCAGGTTTCCCAGTATATGTTGATAGAGGGGCTGCCTTTTCTCAAATATGTGTTTGTATGCCTTTGTCTAGTTCATATCTGTGTCCTCCTGTTTTGTAGACTTGTGCCACAACAGTGCTATTCTTTTATTGTGCCTCCTCTGAAAAATTTGAGATCAAGTATTGTGATTGCTTCAAAATTTTTAAAATTACTTTAGATATTGTAGTCTTTGTACATAAGTTTAGAATATTCTTCTTGGTCTAATAAAGAATGTCAATTGGTTCTTGATAGAAATGCACTGAATGTGTATATTTTTTGGTAATGTAGCTATTTCTCACAGTAATGATTCTACCAACATGAGCACAAAAGTCTTCCTACTTTTGAAGGTCTTCATTTTCATTAGGTGATATATTAATATATTCTTTTTAGATGTCTCTCTTCATTAGATTTATCTCTAAACATTTAACTATTTCCAAACTTTACAATGCTGTTTAATTGAACTTAAGTTCAACATGATAGAAACTATACCTGGTACTAGAAACCTAACCCATCTATCCAGAGATAGTGAAGTCATTAGTATTATTGTTGAAAGAACAACTGCACTTTACTAAGCCAGCAATATTTTCAAGTACATTCTAAACAATTATCCTTATACTACAGGTGAGTGTGTTTCTCATTCATCATCAAGGCAGCTTCTATTTAGAACCTAGTGAGTTCATCACAGAAAATCACTATTGGTTCAACTACATTAACCATACCTCTCAGGGAACATCACAAAAGAGAAGACAAAATGATGCTAAGAGCCAGGTGAAGAAGAAATCATCTTTGATTTTGTGTCTTCTAGAAATGATAGAAAGCCAAGGCAGAGAGATGGGAGTAAGTGGATGGGTTGGGAAGAACACTCATAGAAGCAAGGGGAAGGAGGATGGGATAGGGGATTTTAGGAGAGGAAACAGGGAAATAAATAAAATATCCAATAAAAATTGACTATTTTACCACAATCTTTAATATATTCAGTACAATCTCAATCAATATCCCCATGTCATTTTTCAAAAAATTAAAAACCTATCCTAAAATATACTTATAGTCCCCAAAGACTCTAGATTGAAAAAACAAAACAAACAAACAAACAAACAAACAAACAAAAAAAACAGTCTTGAGCAAAAGGATCAATGCTGGAGGAATTACCATTGCAGATATCAAGATATTTAACCGAGGCTTAGTATATGGCACCGGCACAAAAACAGACATGTAGACCAGTGTAACAAAATGTAAGAAATGTAACAAAATGTAACAAAATGTAACAAAACAGTAATTTAATATTTAACAAAGATGTCAGCAACATAACCATGGAGAAAAGAAATTATTTTCCAAAAAAAAAAAAACCCAAAACAAACAAATAAACAAGCAAAATCCAAAACCACCACCACCAACACAACAACAAAGAAATTACAGAAAATATACAACCTGCATAAGATGCTATTCCCTGTTTCCCCCCCCCACGCCCCCCCCAGGAAGTTTGTGATTGGTAAATTTGGTAAACCAAATTATTTTCACAACTTGGTTTTGTACTCTGTTACTTTGATGTTCATAGCAGCCTTATTTATAATAGCCAGAAGCTGGAAAGAACCCAGATGCCCCTCAACAGAGGAATGGATACAGAAATTATGGTACGTTGACACAATGGAGTACTACTCAGCTATTAAAAAGAATGAATTTATGAAATTCCTAGCCAAATGGATGGACCTGGAGGGCATCATCTTGAGTGAGGTAACACAATCACAAAGGAACTCACACAATATGTATTCACTGATAAGTGGATATTAGCCCAAAACTTAGGATACCCAAGATATAAGATACAATTTGCTAAACGCATGAAACTCGAGAAGAATGAAGACCAAAGTGTGGACACTATGCCCCTTCTTAGAATTGGGAACAAAACACCCATGGAAGGAGTTACAGAGACAAAGTTTGGAGCTGTGATGAAAGGATGGACCATCTAGAGACTGCCATATCCAGGGATCCATCCCATAATCAGCTTCTAAAAGCTGACACCATTGCATACACTAGCAAGATTTTGCTGAAAGGACCCAGATATAGCTGTCTCTGGTGAGACTATGCCGGGGCCTAGCAAACACAGAAGTGGATGCTCACAGTCAGCTATTGGATGGATCACAGGGCTCCCAATGGAGAAGCTAGAGAAAGTACCCAAGGAGTTAAAGGGATCTGCAACCCTATAGGGGGAACAACATGATGAACTAACCATTACCCCGGAGCTCTTGCCTCTAGCTGCATATGTATCGAAAGATGGCCTATTTGGCCATCACTGGAAAGAGAGGCCCATTGGACTTGCAAACTTTATATGCCCCAATACAGGGGAATGCCAGGGCCAAAAGAATGGGAATGGGTGGGTAGGGAAGTGTGGGGGGGGGTACGGGGGACTTTTGGGATAGCATTGGAAATGTAATTGAGGAAAATACGTAATAAAAAAAATAAAAATTAAAAAAAAAAAAGATTAAATTTATCTAGTGGATACTTAATGTCCCTTATATCCAGAATTCTGGTTTTGGTCAATGTTGGAATAAATCTCCTCCCAAATATGCCCCAGCAACGAAAACACAACACAGTTAATATGATTACATGCTGCGCCTAGATTGGGCAGCTCTTCTGCTACACTACCATCTTCCACAGCTTGTGAAACCCCTTAGAACTTGTGGTTTCTCCTGCTCATGTGCTATTTTTTCTTCTTCCTCCTCCTCTGTGTCCTCTCCCTCTTTCATTTTCTCCTTCTTCTTTGCCCCTCACCTTCTGCTCCACCTTCCCTTTTATCTGCTCAATTGTCAGCTCTCCTTTATTTTACAAATTAAGGTGGGAAGCAAGTTTACAGGAAATCACTATGCTTCAGCCACTCACAGGAGAAGGGAATTAACATCAAATATAATTAGCCTCAGGGCTAACCACAACAGGTCAATAGTGATAATGTTATTTCCTTCATAACTTTATTGTTTATAATTCCTTTCTTTTTGTCTTATTGCTATGATCAAAATATATAGCACTACATTGAATAAAATTGTATATTCTTGTCTCACACCAGATTTAGAGAAAAGTTCTTAGTTTGATAAAATATAGGTCTGTTGAATAAAATTAATTATACTGATAAACATTCCCTCTAATTCCTGCTTCTATCAGTATATTTATTTTCTTTTTCAATTTTCAAAATGTGTGTAGTTGTTCTTGCTATAATCTTGTTTATTAACATGAATTTTAATAATATTTACCCCACTCTTCCCAGATCCACAATCCATTTTAAATTGTATTTACTTTCCTTCTAAATTACAGCTATTTCCTTTACTTTTGTTGAATTGTTTTATAAAAATGTGTTACCAGAGTTTTTGAAATTGAATTTGTTTATTTAGGGAACTTTTAAATTCTTGTTAAGTAACCTTGTATGGCCTAAAACTTGCCACACAATCCAGACTAGCCTTGATCAAACTCAAAGAGACAAATAGATACCCTGTGCACTAAGGTTAAATGCATCTTTCTGCATGTCTGGCAGAGTTAGCTTTTGTGAAGTTAATTTTCGGGCATGAAACTGCTCTGTTTTTAAAAGAATTAATGGTCTCTTGGTTGCCTTAAACAGTGAGATTCCAGGGTCCTGGGGCATCTGAATAGAAAAAGATCAGGATCTTGATGTTTCTATTTCCATGTTTTCTGCATTTGTTCTTCTTTCTCCAGAGAACTATATGTTATATCACGAAAACAACAACAAACACAGAATCAACTTTATCTGAGTTCAACAAACACGTTTCATTTCTAAACTTTAACTCAGATATTTTCTTCTATAAGTTCTATTCCTTTTGTTTTAAAGACTTTTTTTTTCATCCATTGTAAGGCTATTTATATGGAAGGAACTATTCCCTTTATTTAATTGGAAGCTTTGGTCATTGTTTCTATCTTTGTCTCAGCGTTCAAGCATAGATCTCAGAAACAGACAAAGAATGATTCTTTTTTTCTACAGAAAGTGTTCTGTTGTAAAGGTGCAAGTGCTAACTAAGCATTTTGTTACATAAATTCTACACTCTGAAAATAATGAATTAAAAACAAAATATTTTTTATGCTTTGACTGCTGAGATTATCATTAAATACTACTATACAGCTAGTTTTGAATTATAACTTTTTTAAAGATCTATTTACATTTGCTTTATGTATATGTGCTTATGTGTACATGTGTTTTTTCTACATGTATATTTGTGCACCACGTAAATGAAATGTCCAGAGTCCAGGAAGGGTCACTCGATTATCATGAGACTGAAGTTGTAGACATTTGTGAGCTGCTTTTTGGGTGGTTTCCATCATAACCAGGCCCTCTGGAAGAGCAGCCAGTACTCTTACCCACTGAGCCATCTCTTCAGTCCTAGTTTTGAATTTTAAATTTAATTTATTTATTATTCTTTAAGTCTTGGTTTTTATTGTTCAGTCTATTACTATTAGATAGCAAGAGCATTGATTTTAATTTATGTCCTTTATGTCTTCTTCTGTTCTTTCTTCTCCTCCCCATCTCCTTCCTCTTCCCTCCTTTTCTTTTCCTGTCTCCCTCTCCTTTTCTGTCCCCCTACCTCTCCAGTCCCCTCACCATTTTCTCTTCCTTTTCCTCCTCCTCCATCCTTCCCTTCTCCCTCTCTCTCTCTCTTCCCCTTTCTCTTCTTTTTCCACTGAACTTTATAAATTAAATTTAGAGACGGGACTTTGGTTTCAAGACCACAGGAATAAGATCATTCATAACATCTGAAGGACAGATCTTGATTTTTAAGACCAGGCCTGGTCTATATGGTAATTCTACATTAACTGTGGCTGCAGTATAACAGGTAAATATTGCAGATTTTTAAGTTGCTTTTAGAATATATATATACATATATATATATATTATAATATAGTCAGATTAAATTTATCTTTCAAATTTTTACAATTGATACATATTATTATTTGAGTTCAGAAATACCTTTAATGAATACCCAAAAGAGACAGTTTATTTTTAAAACTGTAAAGTTAGAAAATATACTATAGAAAACAATTTTTCTTCAGTAAAAGGAGCTTAAGTAATCTTCCTTATTGTTTTGTAACATTGTCAGAGAAGATATGAAAGAAATCAAATAATCCAAGTTATAGAAAAAAGTGATAATATAACCAAAGTTCAACATAGTGAACCAATTTCTTCATTGTGGTCATGTGTAGGACACAGATTAGGAGATATGTAGAAGGATAAGGATATACAAAAGCCAAATGCATTAGCATAACTGTATACTGTGTCTATGGCAATAAATGACAGCAGGGAACAATACGTATTCTGCAAACCTTGAACTCATCTGGACAGACTGAAAAGTTTCATATCCGTAACAGTCTTTACTGCTTGTATAACCTTGGGGATGGAGAGGATTTGTAAAGGTCAAATACTCCAGGGATTTCATGAAACTAAGAAGACTCCCTGAGTCCCAATGAGCATTATCTCAGAGCTCTCTGAGACTTAAAGGTGTCCCTCCAAGAATGAACGCTTTGTTTAGGAAAATTTACAAGATAGCCTTTCCTTATTTTCACCCAGTTTCTTTAGAAATGGTCACTTGCTGTTTAATTAATTAATTACTTGTGCCTACAATTTTACTTCTTACAGTTACATGAAATTGTATGGATAGAACAATAACAATTTAGATAGGACATCATTTTATGTTTACATCATATACTTAAATATCCTAAATAAGGTTTATAAGTTGTATGTGTATAATTACTCCACCTATCTTGACACAGAATTAAGAAAAACCATTCCTGTTGACAAAGACTTTAAATTTTTACATACAATTTTGTTTCTTCCTGAAAACTCTCTTTATTCCTATGTTTGATTGATGAAAACATTTAACAATAAGAATACTGTCTCAGTACTGTTAATTTTTTTTAATTGAGGTATTCCTTTCCCTTACACTGTACACTATATATTAGGGCATGTCACACTTCTGCCACTGTTAAAGGTGTATTACTAGTTTACAAATGTTGCAACTCAGCAAAACTGATTTATATCCCGGTTTAAATAAGCCGGATATCCTAGTCTCATATCTGATATTAGAATACAAACTTTTTGTTTGCCATTTATACAACTTTCATGACAATAATTGTGTATATTAATAAGGTTATTGTAGACTTCATTTAGTAAATATGCACAAAGTTCTGATTGATTACAATAAACTAAGTATCACAATGAGAATTTAAAAGTAGTAGCATTCTGAATTAAATATGTGTGGAATAATGATATAGGAGAAATTCAAGGAGGTCTCATAAATTGTTAAAATCAAAAAGACTCACATAAGAGTTACATAGTCATATGTTCAATCTTGAGATATCTAGCGTGTACATAGTATTTCCTTTAATAAAGTATTCATTCTGAACATTTTCACTTTAAATATAACTCCTTTTATACCAAAACAAATAAGACCCTTTGGAAAATCTATATGATAAAATTATTTATTTAGGGTCTTAAAACTCTTTGGGGGCAGAATCACATGACTGTGGACTCTTTCCTTTCCCCATGTATCTAATTTGAAACACACAACGGTTACATTAGTGAAAGGTAGTGTCTTCGCAGTAGATGAATTCTTGCTAACTTTATGTGAATTGCTCCTTGAATTAGTAGCACAAGAGTATGTATGACTTTCTTTGATTGTTAAATTTATTAATACAATGTCAGTTGCATTTAAAATATCTAGAGGGAAAGGGAAGAGTTATTTTAGCTGAGTCTGTAATTAGAAGTGAGTCATCTTCCATTGACGGGGCAAATTACCGGCAATTTTCCAATTTACCAGATTTTCGCATGTATCACATGAATAATTGAATAATGAGCTCGAGCCAAATCTAGGGTAGTTAATTTTAGTTGGGTAAATTCAGTGCCATCTGGACTTCTGGCTTTCCTAACTTTTAATTGACCTACTTCTTTCAAAAGAATCCCAGTACCCAATTTGTAAAATCGATGTTTAAGTTCAAACCAGAATGCCTCATGCCACATGTTAGAATACTTAATTACTGCTTATTTGAATCACAATAAATAGAATAAGAAACTTATATGCAGTGTTAGAATGCTCATTTCAATTTAATAATTGCCTGGTAAGATAGTTTGTTTTCCTAACACTTATGTCTGTTTTGATAACACTTCAGTTTTGATATCTAATGTTTATTTTTTTCAATTTACCTAACTCTAGATGTATGATTAAGATAAGTTTATTTTTAAAAGTAGGATTACCTACAAATTCAGAGCCTTTTCAATACAATTAGAATGATTAGGCTTCTGTAAACCATAAAGACTATCTTTAAATCATGATAATTATTTGATGCTTATAGTGATGGCAAATACTAATTTTTCTCAAAGATTAATTTAATTTTTCTTTGGAGATCATCTTGGCATGAAATTTTTATTAAATATAAATGTTGGTTTCCATCTGGTCCTATATGCTTACACTTAGAAAATTAAAATATATTATCTAATTATAAGACTTATCTTTATGTTCTTTATAAATGCAAAGTTATGCCTTGGGATTCCCTTTCTTGCTTGAATAATGGTAAACCAATCTGCTTTACATGATAAATTTAAATTGTCATTTTTCCCTTGTTTCTGCATGAAAAGCAATGATATTGCTATACTAAAAGTATTGATAGAAAAGTATTGAATCTTTAAGTTTACATAATTAAAAAATATTTTGTGTTTAAGACTAGATACATCGTCTTATAAGCTTATTGACTTGTATGCAGCAGATAGCTGAATATTTTTCTTTACTTGGAGAATAATTTATATTAGATGACAATATATGCAAATATCTAGACACATCTGATCCTGAGACTTCCCTAATGCTTAAATTGATGGCCTGAGAATCTGCCAATAGTTAGTTTAATATGTGTGATAGGAGAATATGGAGTAATGTAAAAAGCAGTTAGCAAGCATGGGAAGGCTTCTATGAACACAGTGGAGAATATGTCCTTATTACTTCTTCTGGGTATATGCCCAGGAGAGGTATAGCTGGGTCCTCTTGTAGTACTATGTCCAATTAGAAGGACCTATGGCTCCAGCTGCATATGTAGCAGAAGATAGCCTTGTTGGACAGCAATTGGAGGAGAGGCCCTTGGTACTGAGAAGATTGATGCCCCAGTGTATGGAAATTCTAGACAAGGAAGTGAGAGAGGGCAGGTTGGTGAGCAAGGGAGGGAAGATGGGATAGGGGATTTTGGAGGGGGAAACCAGGAAAGGGAATAATAATTGAAATGTAAATAAAATTATCTAATAAAATTACTTTATGGCTAATATCTAATTACAAATCAATACATATCATGCTTGTATTTTTAATTTACCTTTTCAGAATGATATTTTCTAGTTCCATCCATTTGCCTTCAAATTGCATGATGTCTTTGTTTTTTAATAGTTGAGTTGTTTTCCATTTTAAAAATATGCCACATTTTCTTTATCTTATTCTTCATTAGGGATCATGCTTGTTGTTTTCAATTCCTGATTATTGTGAATAAAGTTGCTAAGAACGTAGTTGAGCAAGTGTCCTTTGTCAGGAGCCAAAAATGGGACAATTTTTTAACCAGCAGGTAATCATTCCGAAATGGCCTGCTTCAGATTATTATATAATCTCTGATAGGTGAGCCCTTATTAAGCAGGGCCATAAGGGATTCATTTTAGGAATGATTCCTGCTATTAATATGCTTTTTCTGTTATAACTAAACATTTATAACGATCACTAAGTACTAAAACACCCTTTTAGAGCAGATCTCTGCAGATCCACGAAGATGTACAGTCTTGTAGTGATTCTAGATAGACAAATAGATGACTTAAGTCTTAATGATGATCTTATGACAATTCCTAAAATTATATCTGTGATTATTAAGCTCTTTTATTGTAGGACTGCCATTAGGTCCTTTTCTGATAGTCAAAACTGCAGTGAGAACTCTGCCAGTCTCCCAAGTGTCACCAGTTAATTGCTCTTAGATAGTAACCAGACTTTCTCCTATTCAGAGCACATTGGAAGAGGTTGTAAAACAATTAATGAAAGGTCATAAAAAGGAAACTAATGATCCATTGTAGGTGCAAGGACAGAAGATAAAATATTGACTGGGTTTATCTACACAAACCTTCACTAATAACTTAGTTATGGTTTTAAACCTTCAGTGAACCTGTGGAGCTGAGTCAGTTTATGGATGTTTAGCCAGATAATTACTCCAGATTATTACAACATTCTCTGTTGTAAACTTTGATTTCAATTTAGGATTTGATTTTTTGTGTGAACTTTTGATGAACCTTTTAACACGTGATCATGTATTCTGAAAGATGTTTAACTGCTGAGGACAAAGAGAAGAGTCAGATGAGAAAAACTGAGTCAGGTGAGAAAAACTGAACTGTGAGAGGGAACTGAGTTGAGAAAAATGTTTTATACAGAACACTTTCTTTTTTAAAATTGGGTATTTATTTCATCTACATTTCCAATGCTATCCCAAAAGTCCCCCACACGCTCCCCCACCCACTCCCCCACCCACCCACTCCCACTTCTTGGCCCTGTCGTTCCCCTGAACTGAGACATACAAAGTTTGCAAGTCCAATGGGCCTCTCTTTCCACTGATGGCCGACTAGGCCATTTTCTGATTCATATGCAGCTAGAGACACGAGCTCCAGGGGGGTACTGGTTAGTTCATATTGTTGTTCCACCTATAGGACTGCAGATCCCTTTAGCTCGTTGGGTACTTTCTCTAGCTCCTCCATTGGGGGTCCTGTGATCCATCCAATAGCTGATTGTGAGCATCCACTTCTGTGTTTGCTAGGCCCCAGCATAGTCTCACATGAGGAACACTTTTTAGATCAAACTGAACTCAAGAAGAACTTAGAAGTATAGGCACAGCATTGGGAGAAAAGGCATTGAGAGTTAGAGCATTATTGTGACATCAGAGCAGGAGGAAAGAGCAAGATTAGAAGGAGAATGCAGAGTGGAATAACTTAGAAACTATAAGTAACATAACATAGTAAGAGCAATGTGCAGAATGTAGAGGGAAAGAGGAAAAAAGAAGATGCTGCAGAGAGCAGAAGGAGCAGGCAGGTTTCTCCTTATCATGGGACAAAACAGTTCCCATGGTATGGACTAGGCTTAGTCTTATTAAAAGGAACAAAGTTTTTTTTTTCTTACAAACATGGGTTTAATTCATTTAGCATTAAAAGGCTAGAAGCTGTTTCCTTCTCTATGCAGTAAAGATTGGAGCTCATTGTCCATCTAGAATGAGTGAGTTCTTTCTGCACAGGTGCTTGGTCTTTTGCTCCATATGCATATATAAGTATGGATGTGTCTGTAAGTATGTAATTTCAAGAATGTATGCATGTGTGTGTGTGTAAGCATGTAATTGTGAGAATGCATACAAGTAGGACCCAACTGGTTTAAATGGAAAAGTATAAATGAGCATGCATGAGTCTCTATGTGAACTTATGTGAGTTTATGCATATTTGCTTATGTAAAAGTTTTCCCTTCTGCGAGTGTGAGTGCTAGTCTCTTCTCCTGGTTCAATAGATGTTTATTGCTCCAAACTTCCCCCTAGACAGACAAGCAAGAGGCTTCTGGACTAAAGGGAAAAGGATCTACCAATTAATTCTTTACTTTATATCCTGCTGTTTTAGGATGAGGTGCTAAGTGCCCAAAACTGCATTATCTGACCTCAGAGGAACACAGAAGACAGGTCAGCTACAGTAGCATAGTAACTTAGATAAGGTAATCAGATTTAGTAGCATAGTAACTTAGACTTAGATAAGTAAACGTTTTATTATTATACAGCAACCCTAAATATTTTATAAGACAAAGTCTCACCCTCCGCAGCAGCTCTTCTTCTACTACCTCAACAAGAAACAAGAAAGAAGACCCCCCACCACCACCACCATCATGGCTGGTCCCTGCTATATGCCCAGAAATGGAATAGCTGGGTATTAAGGTAGTCATATTTCCAATTTTCTAAGAAACACTGAAATTGATTTCTGAGTGGTTGACAAGTTTGCAATCTTACTAGCAATGCAGGAGTGTTTCCCTTTTCCACATTCTTGCCAGCAAGTGCTGACCCTTTAGTTACTGACCTTGGTCATTCTTACAAGTATCAGATGGAATCACAGTGTCATTTGGATTTGCATATCCCTGTTGACTAAAGATTTTGAATATTTTATGAAGAGCTTCTTGGCCATTAGATATTCCTCTGATTAGAATTTTCTAATTCTGCACCCTATTGCTTAATTGGGTTATTTAGTTTCTTGACAGCTCATTTCTTTTTATTATTATTTATTATTGTTTTCTTCATAACTTATTTTTTCTTTTATTTACTTTTTTTTACACTACAGATTTTATTCACCACCTACATCCACCCAACAAATATTCCACATCTCATATCTTCTCCATACTCCTCTGTCTCCATGAGGAGACATCTCCCCAAGCCCCCACCCAACCAGACCTCTAAACTACTTCGGGCCTCCAGTCTCTTGAGGGTTAGGTGCATCTTCTCTGACTGAACACAGACCCAGCAGTTCTCTGCTGTATATGTGTTGGGGGCCTCATATCAGCTGGTGTATCCTGACTGGTTGGTGGTCCAGTGTTTGTGAGATCTCTGGGGTCCAGGTTAACTGAGATTGTTGGTCCTCCTACAGGGTCACCCTCCTCCTTAGCTTCCTCCTACTTTTCTCTAATTCAAGTACAGGGGTCAGCAGCTTCTGTCCATTGGTTGGGTGCAAATATCTGAATTTGACTCTTTCAGCTGCGTGTTGGGTCGTTTGGAGGGCAGTCATGATAGGTCCCTTTTTGTGAGCAATCCATAGACCCAGTAATAGTGTCAGGCCTTGGGAACTCCCTTTGAGCTGAATCCCACATTGGGTCTGTCGCTGCACCTTCCTTTCCTCAGGCTCCTCACCATGTCCATCCCTGCAGGACTTTCAGACAGGAATAATTAGGGTTCAGAGTTTTGACTGTGGCATGGCAACCCTTTCCCTCACTTGATGCCCTGTCTTCCTGCTGGAGTTGGGCTCTATAAGTTCCCTCTCTCTTTTGTCAGGCATTTCATCAAAGGCCCCCCCTTTGAGTCCTGAGAATCTCTCACCTCCCAAGTCTCTGGTGCATTCTGGATGGTCCCCCCAACCCCCTAACTCCTGAGGTTTCCTGCTTCATTCTTTCTGCTGGTCCTCAGGTCTTCAGTCCTTGTCCCTCACCTGATACCAGATTATGTTCCCCTCATCCCCATCTCAAGTCCACTTTCCTTCCCAGGTCTCTTCCTCCCTCCCCAGTTGTGATTGCTTTCTTCTCCCTCCAAATTGGGAGTGAGGGGGCCTCACTTGGGCCTTTCAGCTTGTTGATATTTCTGAGTTCTTGGACTGTATCTTGGGTATTCTGTACTATATTTTGGCTAAAATCCACCAATTTCTTGAGTTTATGCATTTTAGATATTAGTCCTCTGTCAGATGCAAAGTTCATGAAAATCATTTCACATTCTGTAGGTCTCAGTTTTATATTATTGACAATGTCCCTTATCTTATAGTAGCTTTTTAGTTTCATGAAGTCCTATTTATTGCTTGTTGACCTTAGTACCTAAGTTGTTGATGCTCTGTTCAGGAAATGTTCTCCTATACCAATGCATTAAAGGATATCCTCACTTTATCTTTTCCTGAATTTAGTATATTTTGTTTTATGTTAGAGGTCTTTCAGGCAGAAATTCCAGTGGAGGAAGAGGAACACCAAGAATCCACAAAAGTTGTGGACCCAAAATTTGTTATCCCTATGAAATATGCATGGATAAAGAAAGAACAGATATTGAGGGAACAATCAATGACTAGCCCAACTTGAGATCCCTCCAATGGGAGAAAATCAGCCCCTGAAACTATTAATGATACTCTGCTATCCTTTCAGAGCATAATTTCAGAGACAATGAACATAATTGGAGAAACTTCATTCAGCAACTAATGGAAACAGATGTTGAGACACAGTCCAGCATTAAGCAGAGCTTATGGAGTCCTGTGGAGGGGTGGGAGGGAGGATTTAGGGAGCTTGAGGGGCATAGGACAACACATGCTACACAAAATCTACTAACTTGGGTCATAGGGGCTCACAGAGACTGAACTAGTAAACAAGAGAATGCATGGGCTGGACCTAGGCATCCAACACATATGCAGCAGATGTTCAACATTGTTTCTATGTGGGTACCCAAAGATGTGGAGAGGAGACTGGCTCTGTCTCTGCCAATTCTCTTCAAATACCTTTCTACAACCTGAGCTGCCTTGTCTGGCAGAGGAAAAGGGAAAGCTGGAACACAGAAAGGGGGGTCTGAGGATGGAACTGGGAGGAGGCAAGAGGGTACAGTGATAGGTATGTAAAGTGAATAAATAAATGAAGGGAAATATAAAACAAAGTTAATGGTCAAAAAAAATCACAAGGCAAAGTTCAATTTAGAATAAGTAAGTTAGGAAGTAGTTTTCTACCATAATTAATACAATGTGATAAAAGTTCTCCAGTGGACTTTAAGATGTATGAAACATAAGCACTTTGGATAGTGGGTCCTATAACTAATCAGGGCCTTATATTGGAGCTAATCCTGGTAAAGGAGGTTGCTGGTAAGCCACCCTGTGGACATGAGAGCAGGGGAGATGGTTGGGCAACCAGAACACCTAATACCTCTCAGGCCAAATACCTCCAGGGTTTTGAGTTGACCCATACCAATATCTACACTGTCTATGAACTGATGGAGTGTGTGAAGGGACAGGGAATATAGATCCCAAACTAAAGGATCTCCATGACACATGACAAAAATGGATATCTGAGAGTAAAACCAATGAGATTCCTCTATTGATAGATACAGTAGTAAAAGTCAGAGGCCAAATACTAGACAAGTGATTCATTACAATAAAGATCCACAAGCAAACAAATATGCACAAAAGCGTATTCTAAGAGACACACTGTGACACACTACAGATTCCAGAAGGAGATTTCCTTTTCTCTGTTGGGGTGGGGGTGGAGTTTTGCAAGGGTGGAGAATGGGTATAAGGGGAGGAGTTAATGAGTAAGATAGTGTGCATGATGTGAAATTTACAAAGAACCAACAGAATAAAAAAAAAAGATATATGAAACACAACAGATTCTAATTGAAATAAAAATTTCAATTCTCAATTCCTGATAGATATTGTAGTATTTTCCCTTTATCATTTGTAAGAAAATAATTAATTATATTTTGAAAAAAATATGGATGGATCAGTACCTCTAAAATATTATGTAGTTGATGTTTTTTAAACAAATTGAACACTAATAGGTAATATCCATGGATTTACAATGCCAATTTATACATAAATCAATTTTAAAAATTTGTCCTTAGACAAATCTCTAAACAGAAGAGAATTATGACCACAGGGTACATTCTTAAACAATAAAGTAAGCATCATGGAATAGAGTGTTCATAAAATATTCAAGCTCTCAGAAAATAAAGGAATCCATGTTTTTCAGGAATCTGTGGGATATGGAGACATTCACAAAATAATTAACAAATATTTTTCATTGAGTATACATAGAATCACTGATTATTGAAAGTTGTTCACATAGTGTTGACAGAGAAATGAAGAATAAATGAAATTCAAACTATCATAGGAAAAATTTAGAGTTGAAGTGTATAAATTTAGATAGGCAAAGAATAAAAGGAAAGAAAATAGAGACAGGTTGTTAATATTAAAACTACAACAATAGCCTTTTCACCTATAAATTGATCAATGAGTTAACTCACTGATAAGGTAAAAACACTAATGAGTACCTCCCAATATCTCAACTGTGGAGCTCTGATATTTCATTGGACAAAGGTATCAATATAAGTTAATATAAAGTAATAATATGGACTAACTGTGTGTTCTAAATAATCCTTAAATTTGCCAATATCCCAACTTTTACTATTATCTCTGACACATTTTTGTTATAACCTTAAGTTTCATAACCCTCTTCTAATTATGAATGTTTGTTTATTGTTATTTACTTATTTATTTATTTATTTATTTATTTTTATTAAATAATTTTGCTCAAAGTTAATGTTCCTTCTACTCTGTGTACATTAGTTTTAGCTGGACCCTCTTTCTTTGCATGACATTTAAGTAGCTGCTCTGTTAGACTGTTTCTGTTATGGTTATTATTTACAGATATCTTAGTTAGGTGGATTTTTTTCCCTCAAATGTTAGGTCTCTAAGTCTTCTAACCACCTGATACTTAAGAATTTCATAATGATGTATCACATGTTTTAAAGAATTGTCATATATTTTTGTATCTAAAACATCTATTTTCAAAAGTCAAATGATATTTCCTCAAAAAATCTTATTTTACACTATGATCGGTATGTTCTTTATATTCATAGACACTGCTGCTATGCATCTCAGAATAGTCTGTCTCTATTTCTGGGATCCTTTGCCATGTACTGGCCTCAGTTGGCCCCTCAACCCATGGGAGAATCAGGGTACTGGTACCCAGATATGCAACGAGTTGGCTGGGTGTTGACAAACAGACACAAATACAAGGGAGTGTTGATCTGAATGTGAATTCTCAAAGCAAGCATCAGACTTATATTAGAGAAGAAAACAAAGAAATTAGGTGACATATCAGCCAAGGTACATTGAGGTTACCGGAGGCTTAATGACTCTTTACTTAAAACAGAAGAATGCATACACAAAGGCTAGCAGGAAATAGGCAATGGGACAACTGAGACAAAGTCAGCTCTATCTAAGGTCACTTGTATTCTTAGAAGCCAGGTGTGAGGTTATTATGCTCCAAGGCCAGGGCTTTCAAGCCCAAACCTTAGTTTTAATTAGGAAGTTCTGCTTTTGCTAACCTTCTCATGAATAATACAATACTCTAGTTCCTTCTTAAACCACAGCCTGATTGATCTTCTTCCTAATCCATTGTAAATACCTGTATATTGGAGTGACTCAGCAGTTATTCTAAGTGATTTTATTAGGGGACTTTCTTCTATTAAGCAATGTAGTCTGCAATACATAATCATAAGAATTCTAAACTTACTTTCCTAAGCTTGCCCTGAAAAGTTTATGTAGTAGATAGTAATGCCTGAGTTCTTTCACTGTCTCCCTTTCAATACTGGAGGCATTTCTGCTGAATAAGTAACATTCTTACTGAATTCCAAGCCCAGGATCAGCTCCATGACTGCCTAGGACATTGGTGAAGGACAGGAAGCAAAGTTCAATTTAGCTTAGGTATTTGGCAAATCATTCCTTGGAGGCACTTATAATAAAACAATAATGAAAGAAAGCATATAGATCCATTCACCTACTAATGCAAGGACAATTTTGGAACATTCATGCTATGGGATGCTAAGGCTCCAGGAGATTAATTTTCTTGAATCTTCTTGCCTCGGAACTGCATCCAAGTTTTTGGGCCTGCCACGCAGTTTTCACTAGTGGGTATGGCAATCCTTCTCATGCATTAGACAACTTCAACTGTTTGAAATAAAAAAATAAAATCTATCATTTTTCCAACACCTTTATAATTTCATCCTTATAATGTATAGTTCTATACTCCCATCTCCCATCTAGGATTTTTTTTTTTCTTACCATCATCTAGTCATTCTTTAGAGCTTTTATTCTCTGAATTTCTGGCCTGATTTGTACTGCAGCTCCTCACCTATAACAGTAAACAACAATAATCTTGCTTATCCATTCAGTTTAATCCACTTTCAACAAAATGTGGATTAACTCAAAATGCCATCCTCTTCTTTCTATTGATAAAATTATTATATTTTCTTGGTGGGGGTTATTTATTCTGAACAGTAAAGAGTGATTTGTGTTCAAATATTACCATATCGGAATTTCTCATAGTATTTCGCATATGCTATTATTCACCTATCATTATTTTCTTCTGAATGTCTTTTTTTTCCTCTTCCCTTACCTGTAAAAGTAACTTTTTCACCTGATGTAGTTGTTGTCTTCAAGTTTACAGCTGAATAAACTTACCCTTTGTAGTTCTTTCTGAGCTCTAGACGGCTGGTTCAACTCAGCTGTTCTGGCTCAAATGCCTCTCTAAGCGAACTAATTCCATCTGACTTCTCTCAGCTACTGACTGAATTGCTCTGCTTGGACAAAAACCAACTTTGGTTCTAATCTTCTGGATCCTTCTTATTCTCTTCAACTGCCTCTTCTGGCTTGCCCTGAATGAAATGTACTCATGTACAAACAACTCCAGTGCACAACACTCACTGCACTGACTCCCAGCTGATGTTACTTCATTCAACTCAACTGACTAAAAAATCTTGCTATAAAACATTAAACTGCTTCAGGGTTTCTGTGGAAAAATATATTTAAACTTTTATTTAAAACCAACTAAAATATATTTGTTTCTATTGAACAGTATAGAAACTAAGTTTGTGTAAAATTTGGTCCTACCTGTCATAATGCTGACACATATATGTGAAATTATACATCCTTTGATAACTGAGAGAATATGGGTATTCCCCAAAGAATACCTAAATATAAGGCTTTAACTACCTACCATTCCATTCTACTGCACTATAATGGTAAGGCTTGAATTATCTACCACTGCATTCTACTGCAGTATCTGGTAAAGGTAATGTTTTAATAAAATTCAGAGGGAGAGAGATAGATAGACAGAGAAAGATAGACTGATATAGATAGACAAGGAGACAGGAGAGGGGAAAAGAATAAAGAGGGACAATGAAATAGGGGAAAGAGACTAGAGACTGAATAAAGAAGGAGAGAAAGGTGAAAAAGAGGAGAAAAATGAGAAGACACTGAAGCTATCACTGGAAATATATTGTTACATAATAATTAATGGTTTTCAATTTTATACAAATAGTTCCAATCTTCCCATGCTTCAGTCCCCCTGATACTGATTCTGAATCAGCAAAAGGAGTTGAAATAAAATATACTTGTAGGATAAAATAAGATTGTGGCTTAAAGTGATTAAAACTTATAGGGCTCAAAGAGTAACAGAAATGCCTTTTCTCAGCTACCTTTACTGTACTAATTACCCTGACATCATCTATAGTTAGTCCTAATTTGAGATGAATTTGAAGATAAATGGTACTATTAGTAAAAGTCTCTAATGAAGTATTATAAAAGT
Source organism: Mus caroli (assembly GCF_978045245.1). Classification (NCBI taxonomy): domain Eukaryota; kingdom Metazoa; phylum Chordata; class Mammalia; order Rodentia; family Muridae; genus Mus; species Mus caroli. The sequence goes on from NW_028227256.1 coordinate 143,935,955, forward strand.
TAGAAATTATTGAAACAATGTTAATTTTCCATTTGGAAGACTAAGTTCTATAAGTTTTGTTTTCTTACTAGCCTTTTAATTGAAATCTATGCTAGGGGCTAGTAAGATATCTACTTGAATATTGAGTTTTCAAAATTTATTTTAATAGTCTTTTTTGTAAAAAATTTATACATAGCATTATAGGTTAATAATCTATGATTTTGGTGTGTTCAGGTATTCAATATCAAATTGCTTAGTGGTAAAATATGATTCTCATTTGATTGTGATAATTTTAGGACTTTAATCTGAAACTAAACAAAGTTAATATTGTTACATACATTAAATGTCTGACTTCATAGTATTCTACAGTGTATATGTAGCACAACTTCCTTATCTAATCTTGTCCTATGATGAATATTTAGGTGATTTTTAATTTCTAGCTATTGTGATTAGAGCTGCAATGAATATGCCTGAGAAACAATAGGATGTTGAATCTTTTGAACACATACTAAAGGGTAATATGGAGGGTTTATTTCTTTTTGGTTACTTGAGAAACCACCACATTGATTTTTGGAGTGGCTTAAACAATTTGCAATCTCACTAACAGTATATAAAGGTCTCTTTTTCCTCATGTCCCCTCCAACATTTGCTGTAGTTTGTTTAATTGATCATCTACATTTTGGTCAGGGTATAATTAACTCTCCAGGTGTTTTTATTTGCATTTCTCTTATTGTTATGGAAAATGAATAATTTTAGAAATATATTTTAACTATATTTTTCTCCTTTTGACTATTCTCTGTTCACGTCCCTAGGCCATTATTTTGATTGGGTCTTCTTATTATTTTATTTTGATTATTTGTTTGTCCATGTCACATCAATCTGTCAACAAGGTCTCAAGAGAGGGAGTGAGGATTAAAAAAGAAAAGACAATTAGACAACATTATATTATGACTTCAGAAAATGCTGAAGCATGTTTAATTTTTTCAACTTGGTTTTATATAAATGTAGGTGCATGAAAATTCTAAGACACTAAAACCAAAGTAGTCAAGGAACTAACAAGGTATAAAACAAGATCCTATGATATTCAAGGATTTATCAAGATGATAAGAATTTAAGCCCACTTCTTTATCCTAACCCAATGTCAAATTCTTGCCTGAACCTACTTCCTGCCTAGCCCAATGTCAAATTCTTGACAATATCCTTTAAGCTGCAGCAAGAGTTCTCCAAATTTGTTCAAAATTCTGTTCATCAAAGCCACTAGGGAATTTTTTGTTTTGTTTTGTCTTTACTTTTACCAGCCACATAGAGAATAAGACCTTTTATAAAATCAGAAAATGGGATAGTGCGTATGGTAAAAGCAACATAATTATATGTATAACAGCTACACATAATGAAATTATTTCAAGTATCAACCATTGCAGTCATTACTTAAAGTAAGTATGTTTTAGTTACAGGTCACTTTATGTTACTCATGTTGAATTTATTCCTACAGTATTACTTCAATTATGTATTTGTTTTAGCATTATTCCTGTTAATTAAATGAGTATTGATAAAATTAAAATTATTAGCCAACATGTATAATAATGTGAAAACTGATGCAGTTCATAACTTATTAGGAAAGTACCTTCATTTCTTAAAAATTACTATTGAGAGATGAATCTGGTTTAGGTCACTACATTATCATATTTTGTCAAAATTTTAGCCAGCTTTTCCTTTGTTATTGTGTTCAAATTATTTAATATATACTATGACTAATTCTCTACCGAAATCTAAAAGTGTGATTATATTAATTGCATTGAGGTTTTTATTTTGACATAAAAATTAAGTATGAATACGGGAGGGCAATGGAGATGTGGAAATTATATGACCACAACTACAGTGCATTTTCTTGTGCAATTCTTTTTCTCCTAACTTTTTGTAAGATGAGTAGAAATAAAACCATAATTAACATTGGAAGTAAATACATGTATGTGTATGCAAACAATAAATACTTGAACATCCAAATATTCAGCAAGCAAGCATGTTACTAATAAAACTAATAGAGAATTCTTAGATCCACAAGGCCATTTCAAAGAAGTGTTCTGTTTGAACTGGTTAGGATTCACTCTTGTAATTTATAGAATAGCTGTGCTTCTATAGGGGATGATATATATTAAATTCTAATAATTGTAGCTCTTTCCTTTAAAGAATTAGAACAGTTATAATGGAAATATATCCATGTTCTGTGTAGGCTCTAAGAAGTAACAAAGGACTTAGTAAGGTTTTGGAATATTCTTATTTATTCCAGGCATGCAACATCTAGATGGAATCCAGAGATGACCTTAGGTAAAGCATTCTCATGTTGATAATCATATGTAATGCCACATTTTCGATGTTTTCCATACCTTGCTGTACTGTGAGGAAATATAGTAGATGGTAGAATCACCATTGTTTCTTCATGAAGAAGAACTTGAAACATCACTCTTATGCTTCCAATTCATGTACTGATACTAACTTCCATTTGATTCCTGAAGTTCGTCTGGTGTCAAAAAGATCTATAATGATAATGAATATATTTCTTGAGAGGAAACAAACAGGCAAAATTATAAAACCCATAGTTTCATCAATTTGCATGACTATATTTTTAATCTATTCAAGTTGTTGACATAATATATTCAAATATTGGTCAAATAAACCTGCAGTTGTTTTAGGGAACTGCAGCAGATGCCTACTGACTCCATGCCCAACAAGGAAACAATGGATGTTTAAAATTATCTCAGAGTAGTTTGTAGTCCAAAGACAATTTCCTTATTTACAATATCTCTTTTATCACCTCTTATCAGGATTGTTTCAAAAGCTTTTATCTGAATTGCCAGAAAAGCATTACAGAGAATACAAGATGTTAAATATCATTACATTGCAAATAATGTTTATAAGTAGAAATGAGATACCAATTAGATAATCTTGATTTCTATTTTTCTACATGTATTAAAATATTGAATTTGCAATTGTGTCTCATTTTACCTTACTCTTCATGAGAAAATATGAAGAGTGAGTGAATATCTTAAATACTGCTCAAGCAATTAAGATAATAGTTCATTGTACATCGGAAACTAAATCAATCTTTGTTTAGCTGTATATATGGTCTATCCTATTTCCTACACAACAATGAGAAAAAAATAATGATCAAGAGTAAAGATGTGTTTGGTCCAAAATAAATGATAAAAAGTGAATTGAATCTGTAATCTCATAGGACTTGGTAAACTGACACTGGAAGGCTGAAACCCACTCCTTAAAGGGAATCCAGACTTTGCTTATTTATATAAGTGTATAAGGCATTTAAATATAGGAGGAGATAAAACACACCAAATAAAGTTAGATAAGTAAAATTCATATCAAGCAACAGACATGAAAAATTTAAGATGTAAGAACGACTATGTGTGTATTTTATACAAAAAAAGCAAATTTTAGGGCCCTTTCACTTCATCTTTCTCATTCAAATTATATCTCAGTATATTCCTCAAGCTCCTGAGGCTAGATATGCACTTTGCATAAATTAAATATACTATTCTAGATTATAATGAGAACATAATCATCAGACACAGTTATGAGCTACCATCTTCTCTTTTCATTCCTATGTATAACTGCATTTAAAAACATGTCTCAATCAGGATATACATTTTAACCTCCTCAAATATTCAACATTTAAATATTTTTCTCTAGCTTCTCAAATTATATCTTCCATTAAGTAGTCATATACTACTTCTCTTGATAGTAGCTATTGCCCAATATCTCCCAAGACTTCCCTCTGTTATCCAACTTTTTTTTTTGCTGTAATTCTTTTCTTAATGTATATGAAATCAACTTATAAAAAAATCTTGCATGAGTCAGATAATGTGCTTATTACCTTTCTTTTTTCTTTCTTTGCTTCTTTCTTTTCTTTTTTTTTTTATTTTTATTTTTTATTTTTTCTTTTGGTTTTTTGAGACAGGGTTTCCTGTATAGTCCTGGCTGTCCTGGAACTCACTCTATAGACCAGGCTGGGCTCGATCTCAGAAATCCACCTGCCCCTGCCTCCCAAGTGCTGGGATTAAAGGCATGGGCCACAAATGCCTGGCGCTTATTACCTTTCTAAGGCTGATATATTCTATCTAATTTTATCATCTCAAGTTCCATTTATCACAAAAAATAGGATTTAATTGCTCATTGCTTAATACAAGGCTACAAGTTTTTAGTTGATAAACAGCTGTTATAAAGATATACTTTAAAGAGTGAGAATATCACTGGACTTTTTTTTCCTCAGGCTCCTCTCCATTTCCATCCCTGTAATTCTTTCAGACAGAAACAATTATGGGTCAGAGGTGTTACTGTGGGATGGCAACCCCACAGTCTGGCACTTCATCAAAGGTCCCTTCCTGTGAGTCCTGTGCCTCTCACACCTCCCAGGTCTCTGGTGCATTCTGCGCCCCCCAGTACCCCCCAGCTTCCTATTTCCTGAGGTTGCCTGTTTACATTCTTTCTTCTGGCCCTCAGGGCTTCAATCTTTTTCCCTCACCCAATAGCAGTCAGGTTCCTCTCTCCCCATCACTGCCCCCCCTCCAACCCTGTCCAGTTTCCCTCCCTGATCCATCCCTTCCTCCCCACTTGTAATTGCTTTCTTCTCTCTCCCAGATGGGACTGAGGTGTCCTCACTTGGGCACTTCAGCTTGTTGAGCCTTTGAATTCTGTGGATTTTATCTTAGGTATTCTGTATGTTTTTGTTTGTTTGTTTGTTTGTTCTGGCTAATATTCACTTATTAGTGAATACATACCATACAGATAGATCACACCTCCAGCAGGAGTACAGGGCATCAAATGAGAGATGGGGTTGCCATCCCAAAGTCAAAACTCCGACCCACAATTGTTCCTGCCTGAAAGAAATGCAAGGATAGCAATGGAGAGGAGCCTGAGGAAAAGAAGGTCCAGTTACAGACCCAAAGTGGGATCCAGCTCAAACGGACATCCCAAGGCCTGACACTATTACTGAGCCTATGGAGTGCTCACAAAAAGGGATCTACCATGACTGCTCTCTGAAAGACCCAACAAACAGCTGAAAGAGTCAGATGCAGATATTTGCAACCAACCAATGGACAGAAGCAGATGGCCACTGATGTTGAATTAGGGAAGGCCGAAAGAACCTGAGGAGAAGGGTGTTCTTGTATGAGGACCAGCAGTCTTAATTAAACTGGACCTCCGAGATCTTTCAAACACTGCACAATCAAACAGACAGCATACACCAGCTGATATGAGGACCCCAACACATATACAGTAGAGGACTTCTGGGTCTGTGTTTATTCAGAGATGATGCACCTAACCCTCAAGAAACTGGAGGGTCCAGGGAGTTTAGAGATCAGGTGTAGTGGGGGGTGGGAACATCCATGTGGAGACAGGGTGGGGTGTGGAGGAGGTGTGGGATGTGGAGAGTTAGAGGGTGGATGGGGGGGCGGGGAATGGAATATGGAGTGTAAAAAACAAATTACAAATAAAATTAAATTAGAAAACACTCACACACAAAAAGAGTGAGAATATGTCCTATCATTATTTAACAAATAACTTCTTAAATTTGGATTACCACATCTTGTTGATATATTGAGCTAGAAATTTTTTAAAATTATGTCACTTTGAAGAATTTAAATCCATATTTCTACACATTCTACTGCACTGTGTATGTGTAATATGAAAATATTCAGCCACTGATTTGTATAAGAAAAATTCATAAGAATATTGATATCAACTGAAGCTTAGGTTAAAAGACTTTTGTGTATAGGTGTGTGTGTGTGTGTGTGTGTGTGTGTGTGTGTGTGTATGTGTGCAATAAATCCAATTGTTAAAGGCCATGTGTTTAATAAAGAACTGCATATTGAATGGATTTTGAGAAGAATAAACCAGGGTATATAGTAGTTTTCTTCACACTGTAGTTGCTTAAACAGCAAAGTTAGCCTTTTTTATTATTAGCAATAAAGAACAGAATAATGCTAATTTTAGGAAAATGAATCATGTTAAAGGAGATATATGTAGAATTATGGTTTAAAGGAAAAAAGAAGCATGAATGTAAAGGGCGAGTATTTGAGAAGATAAAGGCAAGTAGGACAGACTGGAGTCAAAAGAGGGTAAATGAAGATAAAGATGATATTAGTCACATATGTGCAAGTTGTACAATAATGTCACCCCATGCATATAGTCAACACACAATACTCAATTTATTTATTTTAAAATGTATAAAATAATTTCCATCTAGCATGCCATTAACCTGTAACTGGAGTACAAATTCAAGTGTCTTTAATAACTGCTGACTTTTAAGAGCTCACTTTGAGGCAAAAGTGTTTAAAGCCTTTTAAATACTTTCATAGGGAAGTTAGTTAGATTCCCTAAAGGAAGGATGGAGTAAGTTAATTTATGTTAGGGACAATACCTTCTCCATATTCCTTAGTGAATCTGACCTTGCAATTAGTTTTCCAAAATTAGGTCTTATGAAACTCCGAAGGTATGTCACATTTGGAAAATATGTGCAGTTAGGGATGCCAGAGTCTGACCTCTTAGTCCTAGAAGTATCTATATTGTCTCTCATTAATCTGTGTAAAGCCTTGCCCTACTTCTCTTTGTTGAGCAGCCCTTTCTCCTTTGAGTATTGCCTTACATACTGCCTTTCCAAAGTTTCTTTTAATGGCAATTAATTAAAAAATAGGACAGCCCCCCCCCATCATTGGCTGTTAGTGGAAATATGATACGTAGTTCGCAGAACATGTTATTTAACTATTGTTCAATGTAAGTCTATGTCTTTATTTGTTTCATTTATTGTTTTAACTCCACTAGATAGTAAATTCTTCAAACATTGTAAGAATGGTAGTATGGTTATTCTTTACAGATATCCTTCATTATGCATTTTTTGTCTGACACACTATAATCATTTTTTGCAATAAATATAAATAAACACACAGCTTCTCTATTTAAAAATAAACTGGATAATCTAATATCAGGTTCTCTAGTTCACCATAGGATTTTCCAATACCTTAGTGTTTGTTTAACTGAAGCTAAATATGTCAATATTTTAATGTATATATTGTAATGTTCTTGCCTGACATTTCTGGCATTTGTCTAATTCAATTATCAAGTTATGCATCTTGAAAAGAGTAATTTAATTAGAATTTTAATATATTGCATACAATGGATTTTATAAAGAAGAAAATAATCAGCAATACAGTTGTTCATCTTGATAAAAAAATAAACTTTTTAGCTTCTATTTTTCTTATTTCTTTTTTAATAACTACATCTATCTTCTCTATATTTTTCAAAGGGAAGTATTGCTTATGAATATGCATGTACTTGAGAAAAAATGTCAGTAGATGGTATTCAATTTCAGTACCATATTGCTGTTACTGTGAGTTGGATTTAAGTAAGTGAATTATAGATGTGGCCTCTTCTACTTATGTGTTTTGGTACAATACTAAAATCTGCAGTCATTATAATGAGGGACTCAATTAACCTACCAAATGAACTTTTTGAATGAAAACACTTAAGATTATGCAGTTATGAATAAAAATGAATTTGCTTTTCAGGGAGTTTGGTCGTTGGAAGGTAAATAACCTTGCAGTTGAGAGAAGAAATTTCCTTGGTTCTCCTCTGCCTCTTGCCCCTGAATTCTTCCGCAACATAAGACTTTTGGGACGACGACCTACTCTGCAGCAAATCACAGAAAATCTTATCAAGAAATATGGGACTCATTTCTTGCTATCAGCTACTTTGGGAGGTAGGAGACTTTGAAACTATCTATCTTTGTGTTTACCTGTATACAAAGAAAAAAAACCTGCATATTCACTGCAGAGGAGCATTTAATCCATGTCACTACTGCAGATGCTCTTCATTATCAAAAATGTTGATGAAGTGATTAATTAATACCTTCAATAACACACTCACTTGAATGACGAGGGAATTACTTGCTATTTACTACAAACTGTTTAGAGAACCAATATACAGAAAATGTATGTATAGATGTGACAATCCATCACACAAATTGATATGCTAAATTATATTTTAAAAATAAGCAGCTTCAATGCAGGTGAGGGGGCATCACTTCTGGTAACAGGGAAAAAACAATTATTTCCTGGAGTAAGCAGTACATTTCTGTAATATTTTAAAAACTGCTATGCTAGCATTCTGTACTTGACCTGTGATTTCAGAAAGGAGAAAAAAAAATAAAAGAATAATCTTAAAAATTAAGATACCCACTTATTTCTTATGTTAGTGAGATTAAAAAACCTTTTATTCAGTATAGTTAAAGATGAGCTTAGCAATGTAATAAAGATTTAGTGGATTGAATGAACATGAAGGACATTTAAGGAGGTAATAAGAAACAAACTATGACATTTTTCATAAAATGGTTTTCAATTATGTACGTGCTTTCCACATGTTCTTAATATTTCAAAAAATTTATACTTTAGAAATTGGGATTTCTGGTTCTACTAAGAGACTGTAAAATTTGGATAAAGAAGCTAAGGAAAGATTATGTTCTTTTCTCTATGAATTCACAAAAGGTGGCTCTGCTGATATTGTCAATGCTGTAGAAGACTGCTTCTTAGCACTATAGGATAAGCCTTTTTTGTTGCTGTTGTTCTTGGCCTCCAAAACCAGTCTGTCAGAAATTCAAGCAGTTAGTTATTTCAGAATATATCCCCTAAGAAACTCTGTCCTCACTGTGTAGGTGTGATACCTACAGCAAATCATCTCATAGATGGACCTCTACAATTTATCATAGAAGTCTTCTGTGGTTCATTCTTCATGCAGTATATTTGAAAACTTGAGACAATATATGATCCCTGTTTGAGTGGGAGTTACAAAGTTGGCAACCACCATAAAATAGAATCTTGCTGTGGTTTATAAATCCCAAATTACAGACCAAGTGCTAGATTTCATCTCACACATCATGCGAGACTCTTCTTAATGTAGTTTTAATTCCAGTGCCTTTAATTTACTGCTTAAATGTAAGTATCTCAGATGGCAACTAAGATACACAGTGTCCGTGTCCACTGAGAACACAGTAAACCCTACTATCCTGTACTATCTTATTACCATTTCCCTTTGTTCATAGAATTTATACTGATTCAAAAATACTTGGTTTATTTGTTGCTTTGTGTTGTTATTTGTTGATTTTTTATGGACACTTTTGTGCATATTTTTAATAACAGTTTGCAATCTTTTCTCTCCATTGTTATAATAGTTTTTTGCTATAAGGTAGGCTTTTGTTAAATTATTTGTTCATTAAATAACTAAATGGAATTATACCAGGAGTCCAACACTGCATAATTTTCTGAAAAATATAAAACTTAGTGATTATTATAGAGGATACTCGACTTCTAGCCCTAAATGAAAGGAAAAAATTCTAAAATGGATGAACTTTACAAAGATTCTTAATTAAAGAGAATCGGGGTTCTGGCAAAGGGCAAATATATAAAGCATGGGGAGAGTGGGAAAGTATAGAGCCTCTCATAGTTAGGGGATGTCAGTCTACCCTGTCATGTCATGACACTAAAGTGCAGCATATAGGTTGTGGGCACAAATAACAAGCTATAGCCTGTGCACGCAGTCCCCCATTTCCTCCTTCCTAGGTGAGGATTAAACAAATAGCAGATAGAGACAACAAATATATGCCAAGTTCCATCTGCCTTCCCTTTAAATTTTTAATGATTTCTATGTGGGTCAAATTTTGTTGATATTATTTTAATTATGTCACTAATATTATAATGTGAATAGTATCTAATGACTACTTTTTCTCTCAGGATTGTATGTGCTTCATTAATGTGTAAATCATCTTCATGGATTTACTTAAATTCCTTGAAATGAAGTCAATATCCCGATTTTCTGATAATGGAATAACACTTGAATTTAAAGGTCATGGCCTTTACTATTACAATGATTTTTTTTCCTTCTCTAAGTGTGACCTGTAGACTCTTTCACACTCTGCATAGGACAAAGTTAGTAACTGATCACAAGTAAGTAAAAGTACTATATAGGTTAAACATATACACTATCTTTATTTAGATAGTGAACTCTGAAGAACACCAGGCAAAATTTAAATTGTAGCTATTGTAATTGAATTAGACCTGTCTTGTTTCTCTCGGTCCATTTGTTTCATATGTCTTACCTGATAAAGCATGAAACTATTATATCTGCTTTTAAGAAAAGATGAGATTTACAATAAAACTTAAATACTCTCTAGACCTTTTCTTCTCTTTTCCTCTTTTGTCCTTTTAAAAATACTCAGAATAATTAAAACATCAACACCAACATGTCCTAGAAATGTCATGCATCACCCACTCATCCCATCCTCTCTTGCCACCAGTTTCCTTTCACTCTCCTGGCCCTCACTTCTGATCTCTCCCTAAACCAAAGACCAGGGATGGGGTAGGCTTCACAGAGTCTATGGAGGTGACTCACATGACTCCTAGAATTGGGAGATATTAACCCTGAAGTGCCCACCTTTACCCAGGCAGGACCCCACAATGAAGAGATAAGGATACCTACCTAACCACAAAATCTATGATTCCAAATTTGTCCTGCCTAAAATAAGTACAGAGACAAGGTTGGAACAAAGACTGAAAGAATGGCCAACCAGTGACTGGCCTAACTTGAAACCAATACCATGGACAAGACTGACCCTATTAATGATACTCCTTTATGTCTGCATACAGAAGTCTAGCATAACTCTACTCTGAGAGGCTCTACTCAGCAGGTGACCAAAACAGAAGCAGAGACCCATAGCTAATCTTTAGGTTGAGCTCTGGGAGTCTTGAGGAAGATTTGGGGGAAGGATTCAGGTACCATGAGGGGATAGAGATTTCACAAGACCAACAGAGTCAACTAACCTGTGTCCTTGGGAGCTCCCAGAGACAGAATCACCAGCCAAAGAGTGTATATGGGCTAGATGGACCTAGGACTTTGCACACATGTAGTTGTGCATCTTAGTCTTCATATGGGTTACTCTACAAGTAGAGTCGGGGCTGTCTCCAACTCTGTTGCCTGACTGTGGAGCCTCAGTAAGAGAGTATGTTATCTAGCTCTGCAATGATTGGTTGTGTCAGGATGGGTTGCTACCAAGAAGGTACTCATAAGAGTAGGATAGGGGCAATGTATAGAGGGAGCAAAAGAGGGGGAGATTGGAAGGAGAGAGGGGATTGAGATCAGAACACAGAATGAATGAATGAATGAATGAAGAAAATTAAGTTTAAGAAATATATTATTCAATGAATTAAAAAATTTTATAGTGAAATATATATTTTAAAATCAGCAGAATAAATACCCATACATGAGCAAACATTTAAACCCAAAGAGTAATGGTATTAAAATTGTTTTAGATAATATGTGAAAGAGTGTGTTCCCCAGACTTCTTTAGCCCACCAAGCTTTCAACTTAGATATAAAATCTGGATACACAATTTGAAGACATTAATGGGACATTTTATGATCAATAAATCTGCTGATTAGATTATCTTCCTTTAGAGAAAATCAACTGTACAAAAACCTACTTTTATATGCATCATTTTCCCTGTGTGTTTTGGTTTTATTGCTTCCATATTGTTCATCAATGCTGTAATTCTACTTGCTGTTATTTTGGACAATGGTATCTAAACTCCACCACTGTTTAAATTTCTAAAATACTTTCTTCAATTTAAAGAATCTATTTTGAAAAAGATTACACTATTTGGATGTAATGATTTCCAGCTAGGGAATAAATATCATGACTACTTTGTTATTCATTTCATATAGTATAATATGTAACAAATGCAGGAACAGTAGCAATCTCTATAATGCTCATGGAAAATAAAACAGCACACAAGAAAAAGGGATAGTCTTAAAATTGAAGGGACTGAGGCAGTAAATACTTAATTAGAGAGGCAGTGATTTAAAATATTATTAGAATTTATTCCTGGTTTCAAGTCTTCAAGTACAGTTAAAAAGTGCTTTCTGAAAATATTTTTTGTATTATAAAATTACTACATCATATATGTAATTTTAAGTATATCTGTTTGATATTTTCAGAATTAAATGATTTATTTAGCCAATCAGATAAGCAATAGAAAGATGCAGCTACTTTTCTGTTCACTACACCTTTCAAGAATTGAAAAAAGCAATAACTGTTGGCTCTTCTTATACCTCCCACCCCCACTCCCATCTAAACTCAGGAGAATATACATATACACATACGCATACACATACACATACATATACATCATATATACACATACATCATATATATATGTTTATATATATATTATTGATTCTCTCTCTCTCTGTCTCTCTCTCTCTCTCTCTGTGTGTGTGTGTGTGTGTGTGTGCAGCTAAACTCAGGAGAATATACATATACACATATGCATACACATACATCATATATATATGTGTGTGTGTATATATATATATATGTATATATATCAATTATATATATATATATATATAATTGATTTTCTCTCTCTCTCTCTCTCTCTCTCTCTCTCTCTCTCTCTCTGTGTGTGTGTGTGTGTGTGTGTGTGTGTTTCTGCATGTACATCTAAGCCTCACCAGTGGTCAGAAAAGAGTGGTCCTTCCTCCTTACACTGGTACTATAAGCAGTTTTGAGTTGTGTGACAGAGTCTCTGGCAGCCAGTTGGGTCCTGAGGAAGAGCAAAAAGCCCTGTTCCTCACTAAGGCATCTACCAGCTCCCTTCCTCCCACCCACCCCCACTAAATTACTTTTGTAACAGATGTACTATTACTAGGATTTTTTTTTAAACTTAGGAACAAACAAATGTGTTGCTCTTTATTACTTCAAAACACCTTTTAATAGTTTTTGTTCTGGGTGATACTGGTACAAACATCATTTGAATACAGATTCAATAAAACCCATAACTAAATTTTACCAAATAACTCTATAATTTTGCAAGTTTCAAGACTTATGATTTTTATCTAGAAGACATTTTTGTAAAAATGCATTTTTGGTTTACCATATTTCAAAACCTCCCTTTTTGGCCTTTTACATTTTTGTTTGTTTATTTGTTTGTTTTCAGTTTTATGGCCAACGACTTTTCTTTTTTCTTTTTTTATTAGGTATTTATTTCATTTACATTTCCAATGCTATCCCAAAAGTCCCCCACACGCTCCACCACCCACTCCCCCAACCACCCATTCCCACTTCTTGGCTCTGGTGTCCCCCTGTACTGATGCATATAAATTTTACACGACCAATGGGCCTCTCTTTCCAATGATGACCGACTAGGCCATCTTCTGATACATATGCAGCTAGAGACACGAGCTCCAGGCGGTACTGTTTAGTTCATATTGTTGTTCTACCTATAGGGTTGAATTTCCCTTTAGCTCCTTGGGTACTTCCTCTAGCTCCTCCATTGGGGCCCTGTGATACATCCAATAGCTGACTGTGATCATCCACTTCTGTGTTTGCTAGGCCCCGGCATAGCCTCACAAGAGACAGCTATATCTGGGTCCTTTCAGCAAAATCTTGCTAGTGTATGCAATGGTGTCAGCGTTTGGAGGCTGATTATGGGGATGAAACTTAGGATACCCAAGATGTAAGATACAATTTGCTAAACGCATGAAACTCAAGAAGAATGAAGACCAAAGTGTGGACACTGTGCCCCTTCTTAGAATTGGGAACAAAACACCCATGGAAGGAGTTACAAAGTTTGGAGCTGAGATGAAAGGATGGACCATCTAGAGACGGCCTTTTACATTTTTAAATTATCATTTTTTATTTGTTTCCATTCCATAAACTGCTCCCCTTCCTGGTGCCCCTCCCCAAGTTCATCATCCCATCTTCTTAGCCACTAAGAAGTTTCTTTCTCACTCACCCCACCACAAACATTAGCATCCTTTTTTCCTAGGGGATCCAGTTCCGACAGGATTAAGTGCTTCCTCTCCCATTGAGGACAGACAAGGCAGTCCTTTTCTACCCATGTGCCTTGGGGCAAGGACCCACCCATGTATGCTTCTTGGTTTGTGGCTTAGTCTCTCTCTTGGAGTTCTGAGAGGTCCTCATTAGTTGACACTATTGTTCCTATAATCCCCCTTCAGCTCCTTTAGTCCTTCCCCAAACTCTTCCATAGTGGTTCCTGACATCAATCTAATGGTTGGTTGAAAGTGACTACATTTGTCTCAATCAGATGCTGGTAGAGCTTCACAGAGGACAGCCATGCCAGGTTCCTGTCTGCAAGTATAATATGACATCAGTAACAGTGACAGGGTTTTCTGTGTGAGCATGGGATGGATCACAAATTGGGGTGGTCTCTGGATGTCCTTTCAGTCTATGCTGCATTTTTGGTCCTACATTTCCTTTAGACCAGAGCAATTCTAGGCCAAAAATTTTTAAGATAAGTAGATGGTCATCTGCCTCAAATGGGAGCCATGTCTATCTATTGGAGGTGGTCTCTTCAGGTTATATCTCCCCACTGTTGGACATTTGGTTAAAGTCATCACAATTGACTCCTGGTAGCCTATCCCAGCCCAGGTTTCTGAGATTTTCAAGAGGTCTCACCTGCCTTCCACCCCATATATTGTGGTTCGATTCATTCTACTGGCCCTCTGGGCCCTCTCCTGTCTCTCAGATACGCTATTCTGCCCCCTTTTCCCTTTTCCCTCACCTCTCTCACCCAGGTTATTCCTCCATTTTCCTCCCACGATAATTTTGTTCCCCTTCTAAGTGGGTGTGAGTTATTCACATTTGGACCTTCCTTCTTGTTAAGCTTCTTAGAGTCTGTGAGTTGTATCATGGCTCTTCTGAAGTTTTTGGCTACTATCCAATTATCAGTGAGTACATGCCATGCATGTCCTTTTAGGTATGAGTTACCTCACTCAGAATTTTTTTTTTTAGTTCCGTGCATTTGCCTGCAAAATTCATATCTTCGTTCTTAATAGCTGAGTAGTATTCCATTGTTTAAATGAACCACATTTTCTGTATCCATTCCTCTGTTGAGGGGCATCTGGATTGTTTCCAGCTTCTGGATATTAGAAATAAGGTTTCTCTGAATATATTAGAGCACCTGTCTTTTTGGTATGGTGGAGCATCTTTTAGGTGTTCACTGTTCTACTCTTGTAAAGCAACACCATGACTAAAGAAACTATTATAATAGAAAGCACTTAATTAGGCTTGCTTACAGTTTCAGAGTTTAGTTTATTATCATCATGGTGGATTTAATATAAGCATGCAGGCAGACATTGGAGCAGCAGTTGAGAGTTACATTTTGATTCATAGGCAAGTAGGGACTGTAAATTTGTCATGGGACTTTGAAGCTGAATCCCAGTGACACATACTTCCTCCAGTAACTCTATACTTCCTAATTCTTCTATTCCTTTCAAATAGTGTCATTCCTTAATTAAGCATTCAAATATATGTGCCTATAGGGGCCGTTATTATTCAATCTATGATATAGTTATGTTATAAATTCAAAATTATATTATAAATAAAAGAAAATATAAAGACTCTAAAAGTAAGTAGATTATAATTTGATGGTTTGTGATAGTATTTGCTGGCAGCAGTGACAATCATATGATTTTTTTTTTCATTTTTGATGTTAAGTTGGAAGAAGGCTTCTTTTGGACTACCCTGTCTTCAGAGGGAAAATGGGAGAGAATATGTATAACTTTTCCGTGCTTTTAAATCTTTCCACTTCATGATTACACACAGCTGGTTCACTTCGAATCTGTTGATCAATGAGTTCTCACTTTCAATACCACAAGAAGTAGATCACTTTCATATGCTGCTTACAGACCTCAGCAATGGGCCAAGGAGCCACATATGCTTATTTTTTTATCATAAAAAAGAACAAATTCTAGCAAAATAAAGTGCAATATGAACTATTCTCATTGATTTAACCCCAGGATTCATGTAAAGGTAGAAGGTCTTTGTGGTTTGGTTTTGTTTTTAGAAAAATTTGATATTATAATTACAAAATTTCTCCCTTCTCCTTTCCCATTAAATACTACTATATATCCCGGCCATCAATTCTTAACTCGACATCTTTTCCACTAAACATTATTTAATATACAAGATATGTACATATAAATAAACCCTCAATTCTAACCTCTTCAGTTCATACAGTGTTATTTTAAAGAATGCTTTCAGGACTGACCATTCAGTACTGAACAATCAAGGTACCTGATGACTTTAAGTATATGAATATTTTTCCTATGTATATGCATATGCATCACATGTGTATCTTATGCTCCTGGAATTCTAATTAGTGTATTAGATCCTGCAGGCTAGAATTAAAGAATTTTGTAAGTTGTCATATAGATTCTGAGAACTGAATGCAAGTCCTTGGAAGAGCATCAAATGTCCTTAAACATGTACCCATCCCTCCAGATCCTTCAGAGGATTTTTATTCTATTAATTTTTGTTCTAACTTCTTCAGAATATTATTTCTACCAATAATAACAATAGACACATAAGAATGAAAATTGACCCAAACCATATAAAAAGCAGATAGTATTAAAGTGATTTAATTTCTATTTCTTTTTGGAATTAATAGAGTCTATTTGCATGTGAGGACAGGAAAAAAATAACCAAAATGACATAGCTCAGAAGTATATAAGGCTGTCAGCTAATCATAGTGAAGTATAAAAACCATGATTTGGTTTTGTTTTATATTTCTGTGTTTCACAGTGTGCATAAAAGCATTCTCCAATTTGTGCTGTTATTGTACTCAAACCACCACAGAGCTTCAGTTGGAGAAGGCAGCTGCCTGTTTCCATGCAGAATAATCACATCATCTTATCTGCTATCATTTATCTTTTTTGTGTTCTTGGAGATTTGAACACAAAGTCTTGGAGTGCTGAAACACTTTCAAAAGAACGGTCTCTGTCTGCAATATGTTACTGTCCTTTGTATCTCATGTTTTGCTTACAGATAGCAACAGTTTTAGTTATACATTTCTAAAGCATTTGTATAAATGAATACTTGTGGGAAACTTTAAAGTTGAGAATGCAACCTTCATTATCATGTCTTGGTATAAGTATCTCAAATAATTTTTAAAACCCATTAAAATGATAGTTTTTCATATTTTTAAATTTAAAACAGATGTCCAGCAGCATATGTAGCAGAGGGTGGCCTTGTTGGACCTAAATGGGAGAAGAGGCCCTTGGTCCTATGGAGACTCAATGCCCCAGTGTAGACAAATGAAAGCTGAGGAAGCAGGAGTGGATGAGTGGGTGGGGGAACACCCTCATAGAAGCAGGCAGAGGGCAAATCGATTAGCTGGTTTGGGGAGGAAAACTAGGAAGGGAGATAACATTTGAAATGTAAATAAAGAAAATATCTAATTAAAAAATCCAAAAAAGAAAGAAAGAGAAAAATGAAGTGAATAGCTAAAAAAAATAAGATTATGAATATAATAAAATAATGTAATAATATTCCTAGAAATGACTCAGTTAATTTTCTATGTATGAAATAAAACTGAAATTTGTTGTTCTTGTTGTTGTTGTTGGTGGTGGTTGTTTTTGTTTCTGTTTTTTGAGACAGGGTTTCTCTTTGTAGCCCTGGCTGTTCTGGAACTCACTCTGTAGACCAGGCTGACCTTGAATTCAGACGTCACCCTGCCTCTGCCTCTGCTGGGATTAAAGGCGTGCTCCACCACTGCCAGGCATGAAATTGATTATTTTATTGCTGCATATGGACATGTAAAGATAATAAAACCAGATGTATTAGGAAGAAAATGTTTTTATTCTCTATAAAATTGATGGTTCTTGAAAATAGAACATACTAATTGATCTTTATCATGAGCTAGTTAGCATCGCATAGATAATTGGCATATTATGATTAACAAATTAACACAGATTAAAAAAACCTATAGTTAGATATAAGCAGTCTCAGTTTGACTTAAGGAGATTCTTTTACACATATGAATTAATGTTCTATTTTAAGTATAAGAAAGTCCTAAATCAGATAAGGGACTAATATCCAATATATATAAAGAACTCAAGAAGGTGGACTCCAGAAAGTCAAATAACCCCATTAAAAAATGGGGCTCAGAACTGAACAAAGAATTCTCACCTGAGGAATACCGAATGGCAGAGAAGCACCTGAAAAAATGTTCAACATCCTTAATCATCAGGGAAATGCAAATCAAAACAACCCTGAGATTCCACCTCACACCAGTCAGAATGGCTAAGATCAAAAATTCAGGTGACAGCAGATGCTGGCGAGGATGTGGAGAAAGAGGAACACTCCTCCATTGTTGGTGGGATTGCAAGCTTGTACAACCACTCTGGAAATCAGGCTGGCGGTTCCTCAGAAAATTGGACATAGTACTACCGGAGGATCCAGCAATACCTCTCCTGGGCATATATCCAGAAGATGTCCCAACCGGTAAAAAGGACACATGCTCCACTATGTTCATAGCAGCCCTATTTATAATAGCCAGAAGCTGGAAAGAACCCAGATGTCCCTCAACAGAGGAATGGATACAGAAATTATGGTACATTTACACAATGGAGTACTACTCAGCTATTAAAAAGAATGAATTTATGAAATTCCTAGCCAAATGGATGGACCTGGAGGGCATCATCTTGAGTGAAGTAACACAATCACAAAAGAACTCACACAATATGTATTCATTGATAAGTGGATATTAGCCCAAAACTTAGGATACCCAAGATATAAGATACAATTTGCTAAACGCATGAAACTCAAGAAGAATGAAGACCAAAGTGTGGACACTGTGCACCTTCTTAGAATTGGGAACAAAACACCCAGGGAAGGAGCTACAGAGACAAAGTTCGTAGCTGTGATGAAAGGATGGACCATTTAGAGACTGCTGTATCCAGGGATCCGTCCCATAATCAGCTTCTAAACGCTGACACCATTGCATACACTAGCAAGATCTTGCTGAAAGGACCCAAATATAGCTGTCTCTTGTGAGACGATGCCGGGGCCTAGCAAACACAGGAGTGGATGTTCACAGTCAGCTATTGGATGTATCACAGGGCTCCCAATGGAGAAGCTAGAGAAAGTACCCAAGGAGCTAAAGGGATCTGCAACCCTATTGTTGGAACAACATGATGTACTAACCGGAACCCTGGAGCTCTTGTCTCTAGCTGCATATGTATGGAAAGATGGCCTAGTCGGCCACCAATGGAAAGAGAGGCCCATTGGACTTGCAAACTTTATATGCCCCAATATAGGGGAATGCCAGGGCCAAAAGAATGGGAATGGGTGGGTAGGGAAGTGGGGGGCGCTATGGGGGACTTTTGGGATAGTATTGGAAATGTAATTGAGGAAATTATGTAATAAAAATATTAAAAAAAAAAAAAAGACATCTCAGCAAAAAAAAAAAAAAAAAAAAAAAAAAGAAAGTCAATTTGCAAATGCGTCATTTTTAACAAAGTGTTAGAAACCCTTTTTTTTTTTTTTTTTTTTTTTTTTGGTTTTTCGAGACAGGGTTTCTCTGTGTAGCCCTGGCTGTCCTGGAACTCACTTTGTAGACCAGGCTGGCCTCGAACTCAGAAATCCACCTGCCTCTGCCTCCGGAGTGCTGGGATTAAAGGCGTGCGCCACCACGCCCGGCTTTAGAAACCCTTTTTAACCCTTTTAAGCATCCAAAATATTTTGTTAACAAAAGTTTTCTAGATAACAATATTGATAGAGTCTAGGTTCCGGTACTAAAAAACAATCAGTAATATGAACAATATGAAAATATGAGACTTTCTCATTCTTCATGAGGTACAATACAATTATGGGAAGAGAATGAAGTATTATTTATTATACTTATGTTTGCTTTGTCAAAAACTACTGACGATTGCTTAATGTTCCCAAAGATTTCAGAGAGGATATTAGCTCTCATCTTATGCAACTGTAATAAAATCAAAATCGTCAATGAGAGCATGGTAAATGTTAAGAAT
Source organism: Mus caroli (assembly GCF_978045245.1). Lineage (NCBI taxonomy): Eukaryota > Metazoa > Chordata > Mammalia > Rodentia > Muridae > Mus > Mus caroli. The sequence goes on from NW_028227256.1 coordinate 143,955,826, forward strand.
TTATCCTTCATATATGATAGCAATACCATGCATGCTGCTTTCATTATATCATATTCTCTTTATAATTACTTATTTACATTAGGCAAATTTAAATAAATACAGAGAATTGCTAAACATGTTAAGTCTCTAAAATATTTTATTTTTATTCTTATTGTATGAAGTAACTATTGATGGTTTTATATTAGAAAAAATAAATAAATCTGTGATTTATATACACCAGTATGATAAAAAATAAAGAGATATATAGCTCTTCTTTAGATTCAAAAGAAAGACGTTTCTTGATCATTCATTTCAGACCCCTGTTTTTCATAGCTCATCTTTGTTTCTGTATACAGTATGCCAGCATGCATGGTATATTTTGAGTCATTTTATCTAAAACAGTGATTACTACATCTTGTAAGTATTATTTTTTTATTTTTAAGGGAGAGTCTAATGTTTGCTAAATATTCTTGAATCAGTGAACATTAGTGAAAAAAGAAAAAAACAACACCATTAGCAATAACTAAAAACAAAAACAAACAGCACATGCATATTCTGCTTCTGTCATTTGGGATAAAACAAGAATTGAGTTTTATGAGAAAGTATTAAATAGTATTTTTTTCTTTTCACTTGAAAAGTTGCAATAGAAAAAAAAGGACTCTTAGAAATACCCACCCCAGAAAACTTATTTTCAGGATATGGTAACATACTCTAGGACAGTGCTAAAAAGTTTATTACAAGAAAATTAGAAAGGCGGGCTTTGTTTATTAAAAATTGGTGTTTATTAGACAAAGGGCTTTGATTCAGAATAATTTTTGTTTTGTTTTCTAAACATTATATGGATCCAACAGGTTAAACTTAAGGATATAAATGAATATGTAAATACATATATGCATTCAATAATAGTAAGAAAGAGGCCATGAGTTTGAAGTGGAACAGGCAGGAAGTTAGGGAGCAATCACTGAAGTACAGGAAACTGCAAAACAAAACAACAACAAAAAATAGTGTAAACATTTTCTAAGTTTGTCTAAATAGAACGACATGGAATTTAATTTTTTAATCTTGCTTAAGAATTTATTGTGGTGCACACCTTTAATTCCAGCACTTGGGAGGCAGAGGCAGGCGGATTTCTGAGTTCGAGGCCAGCCTGGTCTACAGAGTGAGTTTCAGGACAGCCAGGGCTATACAGAAAAATTCTGTCTCGAAAAACCAAAAATAAAAGAAAGAAAACAAATTATTGATTTCTGAGGAAGAACTTTTGTGAATGAATTTGTTTCAAACTAAATGCATGCTTAGAGAAATGTTGTAAACAACTTATTTCATTGTGATTTTTCTAAGTGTATTTAAGAACTACCCATCCTAAGTGAAATATTAAAAAAAAATGCCCATACCTTTGAATGTAGCCATCTTATGTAAAACCACTCTTAGTGCTGGAGACACCCTACGTGTAAGTAGACTGTAAAATGGCATTTGATCTTTCTACTTTATACCCATGTTTAGAATAGGACTTTTGAGTTGATCTACAATCCAAAGATCTTGAAAGAATTGTTCCATTAGGATGTTAACATTTGGTGTAAACCATAGCTTATTTTCTCTATTTGTGTTTATTGCTATACCCGGTAGAGTACTTTAAACTGAACATGTCTCTTAAGTTGAGTATGGAGAGCAATCATTTGCAATTCTAGGATTGTGTAATTTCTCTATATGTTAAGAGGATTTATGGTGATGACTTACAGTCTCTAGTCCAGTTAAGCAAACAATGGGCAGCTGTGGATGGGAACTCCAAGATTCTAGTAGTTTCTCAGTCCCACAAGGCTACTTGTTTAACCTGGTCTTCACAAGGCTTGTTGTTTAAGCTAGTCTTCTATAGTAGTAGGTTGGTCTATATAGTAGTAGTAGCAGTAGCAACAGATGTGCTAGCAAGTAAATGCAAGCAGTTTAAAAAGAGTTAATCTTCCTTCTTCCAATGCTCTTATGTAGACCTCCAGCAAAAAGTGTGGAAATTGCTTTGTCCCAGGCTGACCTTGAACTCAGAGACCTCCTTGCCTCCATCTCCTGGGAGTAAAGGCATGTACCTCCTTGCCTTGGGCCTAAGTGTTTCATGTCAAGATCCAGGTCAGAGAGCTGTGTCTTTAAGCCTCAAGTTCTACATTCCAGGTTTGCCCTCTAATTATGGATTGTAATTCATTCCAGATAGTCAAGTTGACAAATGGGAATAGCCATTACATGTTGGGCCCCATTTTGGCTCTGGTTTGAGCCTTGAGGACAAACCTAATCCTGGCTCAATTTTCTGAGGCCTTGTGGAAGAGCCTAAGCCTGGCTCAAGTTTTGAGACCTTCTCAGTCACTTATAATAACCAAAACAAATAAGTTAATAATTAACAGGTGATCTTCCTGAGATGACCAACTTAGATTAACAGCTATGACTGAACTGCAGTAGGAAAGGCACAGCAGAAAATCATTTTATGAAAGATTCCTGCTATTAGTATGATTTTGTTGTTATTATTAAACATACATGACAATCACTAGCTATTAGCACACTATTTTGAGCAGATCTCTGTAGATCTATAAAGATGAACTGTCTTGTAGTAATGTTATACAAACAAGTAAATGATTTCCTAATTTTTAAAAAAAACTTTTTTACTAGATATTTTCTTTATTTACATTTCAAATGTTATCCCCTTTCCTGGTTTCCCCTCCAAAAAATCCCCTATCCCCTCCCCACCCCTGCTCACCAACCCACCTACTCCTGCTTCCTAGCCCTGGCATTCCCATAAACTGGGGCATAAAGCCTTCACAGGACCAAGTGCTTTTCTTCCCATAGATGACCAACTAGGCCATCCATTGCTACATATGTGGCTGGAGCCATGAGTCCCATCATGTGTACTCTTTGGGTGGTGGTTTAGTCCCTGGGAGCTCTGGGGTTACTGGTTAGTTCATATTGCTGTTCCTCCTATGAGACTGCAAACCCTTTCAGATCCTTGGGTCCTTTCTTTAGCTCCTTGATGATCCTATAAGAATTCCTAAAATAATATCAGTATTTATTAAGCTCTTTAAAGTAGGACTGCAATTAGATCATTTTCTGATAGTCAAAATTGCAGTAAGAACTCTGTCAGTCTCCCACATGTCACCGGTTAATTGTTTCTAGATAGTAAACAGATTTTATACTACTCAGAGCACATACCAAGACATTGTAAAACCATTAACCAAAGGTCATACAAAGGGAACTAATGATTTATTATAGGTACTAGGACAGAAGATAAAATACTGACTGGGTTAATCTATACAAAACTTCACTAATAACTTGCGGTTATTATTAAACATATATGATAATCACTAGCTGTTAGCCCACTATTTTGATCAGATCTCTGTAGAGTTATAGATTTTAACTCTCAGTGAACTTGTAGAGCTGTGACAGGTGATAAATGTTTAGTCAGATAATTATTCCTAATGTATATGTAAACTTTCTCTGTTGTAAACTTCTATTTCAAGTTATGATTTGATTTTATGTGTGAACTTGTGATGAACTTTTTAATATTTGATCATGTATGCTCAAAGACATATAAGTGTTGAGGACAAAGAACTGAGCCTGAGGGCACCTTTTTTCTTTTTTTTTTTTTTTTGTCCTTCCTTCCTTCCTTCCACCCCATATATTATTCCCACCCACCCCCATCTACCCTCCGACTGTTCCTCATCCCATACCTCCTACCCACTCTCCTGGCTCCAGGAGCATATCCGCACCACCCACTCCCCATCCAACCAGACCTCTAAACTCCCTGGGGCCTCCAGTCTCTTGAGGGCTAGGTGCATCTTTGAATGAACACAGACCCAGTAGTTCTCTGCTGTATATGTGTTGGGACCCTCATATCAGCTGGTGTATGCTGACTGGTTGGTGGTCCAGTGTTTGACAAATATTAGGGGTCCGCTTTAATTGAGGCTGCTGGTCTTCCTACAAGGCTGCTCACCACCTCAGCTACTTCTAGTCTTCCCTTAATTCATTCACAGGGGTCAGCAGCTTTTGTCCTTTGGTTAGGTGTAAATATCTGCATCTTACTCAGCTGCTTGCTGGGTTTTCTGGAATGTGATCATGATAGGTCCCTTTTGTGAGTGCTCCATAGCCTCAGTAACACTATCAGGCCTTGAGACCTCCTCTTGAGCTGGATCCTACTTTGGACCAGTTGCTTGAACTTCTTTCCTAAGGCTCCTCTTCATTCCCATTCCTGCATTTCTTTCAGACATGAAAAATATATGTCAGCATTTTGACAGTGGAATGGCAAGCCCATACCTCACTTCATGCCCTGTCTTCCTCCTGGAAGTGGGCTCTGAAAGTTCCCTCTCTCTACTGTTAGGCATTTCATCTAAGGTGCCTTCCTTTAAATTCAGAGTCTCTCACCTCCCTGCTCTCTGGTGCATTCTGGAGGGTCCCCCCAATGTCCCACCTCCCAAGGTTGCCTGTTTCCATTCTTTTTGCTAGCCCTCAGGCCTTCAGTCATTTTCCCTCACCCAATACTAGATCAGGTTCCCCTTGTCCCCACCTCACATCCACTTTCCTTCCTTGTCCCTCTCTCCCTCCCCACTTGTGTTTCTTCTCCCTCCCAAGTGGGACTGAGGAGTCCTCAATTGGACCCTTCAGCTTGTTGACCATTGAGTGAGTTCTTTCTGCATTGGTGCTTCATCTTTTGCTCCAAACACATATTTAAGTACAGATGTGTCTGTGTAAATATGTAATTGTGAGAATGCATGCAAAGTGAACCTAATTGGTTTGAATGGAAATGTACATATGCACATGTGTGGATCTGTATATGAATTTATGTGTTCATGCATATTTGCTTATATAAAAGTTTTTTCCTTCTGCAAGCATTATTCTCTTCTTCTGGTTTATTAGAAGTTTATAATTCCAAACATCCTCCTTGACAGACAAGTAAGAGGCATCTGGACGAGAGGGAAACTCTCTAGCAATTAATCCTTTATTTTATCTCCTGCTGTTTTAGGTTGAGGTGCTAAGTACCAGAGACTGCTGTTTCTGGCCTCAGTGGAATACAGAATGCTGGTCAGCTACAGTAGCAAAGTAATTTAGACTTAGATAAGTAAACCTTTTATTATTTTACAGCCACCCTATATATCTATCAAAATAACCCTAAATATCTAACAAAATAATGTAAGACAAAAATCTAACCCCCCCCATATCTCATAAAACAGAATCTTACCCTCCGAAGATATCCTTTTCCCTCTGCTGGCTGGAGAAGAACCAAAAAAAAAAAAAGATCCTTCCAGGGCTGTTCTCTGGAGGTTTACATTAGCATAAATAATTATGTTCAGGAAAAATAATTTTTGTGCCTTTTAGGATTGTTTTCTGAGTTTTGAGCAATTTTCCATTTTTCAATTTTTTACTTTCATGTTTAATAATATGTAATAATGCTACATCAGTCTGGTTTTGTCCACTTAGTATTTTTATATAGTTTATTTATACATCATTTCTATAACTGAGTGGACTAATTTGTCCACTGATCTTTTTAAATTTCACACATGTACAGCCACATTAATTATTTTTAAATGTTTTAGTGAAAACACCAAGTCAATAAGAACTGCTTTTATTTGTATTTTCTCATTGCAATTGTGTGTGTCTGTCTGTGTTTCTATGTTTATATTTTTGTGTATATTTATGTACTTAGGCTTTCATGCAACAACAGAGGACACAAACTCAATATATTGCTCTGAGAAATATCTTGGCTCTTCGCACCATAATTGATTGTCTTTATTCACAATATAACAGGTCTACAGGGAAGTGCCTTTGACCCAGCATTTATTCGGATCTAATTTTAATCAGAAAAATTTCCTAACTTTCTCTAGCAAATTACATGGCTTTTTCCTGAGAGCCACATCTTTTACCTTATTTAACAGTTATGATCTAATTATTGATTTACAAATTCTAATTAGTCACAAATTGATATCCATCATCAAATACATTGTAAGCATTAGTGATAGACATAGGTTCTATTCCTAGATATCATGATAAGCTAATTTTTTTTTTAATTTCCTAATCTGTAAACATCCTCACACTATTAGAATTATCACATTTGGTCAGGAGAAGGAAGATTTTTAATTTACTGGTGAATACTATATATTGTTACATAATTTTATCTTTCAATAATACTAGTTAATAGGTATGTGTTGTCTTTATACACTTCAAATATTTGTGCCACTGCTGTGTGGAATTATATTAAGAATTTTCTTCCATGTTATATGAGAACATTTCAAGAAACCTTTGTTTTTCTTTTTTCTTCATCTTCAAAGTTTTGGCAGAATACTCCTGCGAAACTATTTGTGTGGGCTCAGTAAGTTTTATGTTTAAATTTTTTAATTACTAAAAAAAGTTTAAAGCTTATATTTAAACCATGTCATAAAATATCTCTGTCAAAGGGAAATGTTGAGCTATATACAAGACATATGAAAAAGTGCATTAAGATGCTTGAGAAAAAATGAAATCACTGTTAATTGATACAAATACATTATATGTGCATGTGCATGTATTAACACTTGTATACAAATAGAACATCCAAATAAAATGTGATCTGTGTGGTATACTCAGGCATATGCACAAATGACTAGTAATAATTGTAAGAAGCAGCTACGACCAATGCCTAGGATAGATTACCATACCAAGGAGGTGGACTATATTACACTCACAATCTGCTTGCCTTGGTGGTCTCAGTGGGAGAGGAGGAGCCTAATCTTTTAGAAACTTGATGCTCCAGAGAAGGGTGATTCTGGTACAGGGTGAGGGGGGGATGGTTGGTTGGGTGAGCAAGGGAGCACCCTCTCCTAAGAAAAGGGGAGGAAGGATGGAGGAAAGAACTTAAGGAGGAGGAACAAGGAAGGAGGACAACATTTGGAATACATAAATAGAATAATATAATAGTAATAGTAATAAAAATAAATAATAAAATATTAAAATAAAATTAAGAAAATATTGTTTTTAAGCAGATTTACTGTTTTAAATAACAGAATATTTCAATAATAAATGCAAACATCTCAAAAATATTTTTATTGTTTCCAATATCGACTTTTTTAGACATGTCAATTTTACACATTTTCTCTTCCCTTGGGGACAAATATATGTTAACTAGTTGTTAAGGTATTTGTTATGGGTGCTTCTGAAGGAAGCTGTCTTAAGATTTACCTACATTTTTATACTTTATAACCATTTGAAAACTCGTTTCATTTTTTAGTTGTCATAGTTTATATAAGCATCTTTTGACATCACTCATTTAGTTTCTGACTCACGTACTTATTCTATACATTTCCCTGAACCATATCACATTAGTTTATCACTATAAACATTTCTCTGTGGTCAGTCATAGCACTACTCTTTAAATTACGATATCAACGTTTCCTAGGAAAAAAAAATCTAGTTTCCTTACATCATTTACCATAGTAAAATACTATATATTAAATGTTTTCCTTAGGACTTGAAGGAGGAAATAGAAGGGGTAAACAATATAATTATAATCTCAAAAAACTTTTAAATCATTTCAAACATATAATGTTTTTTATAAGTAAAATTGTTGTTAATAGCTTACTGTAACCTGCTGTATTATAGAGGTCTATGAGCTCAAGTATTAGATGATCCCGTGAACCACGCTATTGTAAAGCATATATCGTCTTTCAGATAGAAAGGAGATACATACTGCATTTGTGGATCATCTTATTTGACCTTCCTCAAGCAAAGCCTATCAGTTTATAAGTGGGCACAGGGCCACCAGAGCAGATGGGTCCCTAAGAGATAGAACATGCAGCCAGTTTGGCTGTCACGTGTTAGATAAATATACAATGGTGTAAGTGTCTGGGAAGAAAAAAGTTCCTCATGTCTAATTGGTGTAATTTAGGAGTTATTCATTAGCATTTAATCTTTGGAAATCCAAACTTCCCTACAAGCTCTCTGCAAGCCTTGTCTCATCGTCCACCATCCAGTATCAATTTCTACAACTTCTATGGAGTTTAGTCATTCACAGAGTTCTTATTAAAGAGCCATACTTAAATATATAATAGGAAGGGAACTTGTGAATGTTTTACTAACATTTAAAATAGAGTTTCTCTTCATTTTAAATGTATAGCTGAGTACTAATTATGGTTTATTGTTCCTATCAACAATTCCACTGTAAAGGTATGGTTCACTACAGTGCTACAAAACTTCACTTAATATTTTATTATGCTTTGCTTTGTGGTCTACAAATGTTCACTAACTTAAACTACATGTCAATAAGATTAATGAAATTGTCCTTTAATATCTCTATGTTTAACATTTACTAAACATACATTCAAAGTCTTCAATATCTCTGATACATCTAGGTACTTGGGAAAGAAAATCATAAAAACTTTAAAATATTTATTAAGATTTGTGATTTTCACTAATTGTTTCCTCACAGGATTTTTGTAGGCACTCTTTCTTGGCGATAAGTATAAGATGTATTTTAACTGGAAAATACAATCATTTTTATATTATTAATACAGGAGAGGAGTCACTCACAATTTTTGTGGACAAGCGGAAGCTGAGCAAAAGATCTGAAGGAAGTGAAACCAGCACCAATAGTTCGTCTGTTACTCTGGAGACCTTACATCAGTTGGCTGCTTCCTATTTTATTGACAGGGACAGCACCCTTCGCAGACTTCACCATATCCAAATTGCATCCACTGCCATCAAGGTAAGCCTAAACTTAAGCTTGAACTTAGAAAAATATTTTCCCTTTCCTTTCTTTTATCCCTTTATTTTTTTCCAATTTTTATTATTTTATTTATTTACATTTCCATCATTGTCCGCTCTAAGTCTCCCCTCCCTCAATTCCTCATCCCATTCCTCCTTCCTGTTCCTCCCATAGGGTGCTACCCCCACCCTATTACCAGTGCTCCTCCTTCCCTGGAGATTCAAGTCTCTTGAGGAATAAGCACATCATCTATCACTAAGGCCTGACCAGACCAGACAGATTTCTGCTATATTTGTGCGAGGAGGGCCTCAGACTGTCCCTCGTATGCTCCTGGCTAGTGGTTCAGTCTCTGGGAGCTTCCTGAGTTCCCAGTAAATTTAGAATGCTGGTCTTCTTATGGGGTCACTATTCCCTTGGGCTTCTTCCATCCTTCCCCTAATTCAAACATAGAAGTTCCCTACTTCAGTTCAGTGGTTGGGTATAAGTATCTGCTTCTGTCTCAGTCATCTGCTGGCAGAACCTCTCAGGTAACAGCCATGGCAGGTTCCTCTCTGTTGAGCACATCCTAGCATCAATAATAATGTCAGGACTTTGGTGCCCTCCCATGAGATGGATTCCAAGTTCGGCCAGTCATTGGACCGCCTTTCCTTCAGTCTGTTCTCCATTTGTGTCCCTGCAGTTCTTTTAGACAGAAACAGTTCTGTGTCAGAAATTTTGACTGTGGGTTAGTAACCCCTTTGCTTTGCTTGAGATACTGTCTAGATACTGCAGGTGGGCTCTTTGAGTTCCCTCTCCTCAATGTTGGGCATTTTGGCCAAGGTTATCCCCATTGAGACCTTATAGAGTTTTATACAATTTCTGTATATTTCTCCAACCAGTGATTCAAATGACTATTTAAAAAATGTGTTGTCCTTTTTCAAAGCTTTTATTTATAAGGTATAATTATATGCAGGTTGATGCAGCATTTTCAGTTGATAAGTAGGGTTTTGTTTTCATTTTTATGACCAAGTATAATTAAATTTTACTTGAAATTTGAAGTTCACAGAGAATTCTTAGAATTGTGTTTGTAAAATAAACCTTAGAAAGCATATAGATTATATTTACAATTGTTCATTAGGTTATAGTTTTTAAAATATATTAAGATGTTTTACTAGCGTGAAAGTGAGTCACAGATATATATATATATATATATATATATATATATATATATATATATAATTTAAAAATAGAGTTAGCATATACAAGTTTCTAAAGGACAAAATATAATGTAATGTAGAATTCATGGAACAATATATTACCTGCTCACTAATGTTATTTCACTTTGTACATAGTAAGGTTATCAAAACTGATAACATAATAAATGATGTAGGTAAAATTTCCAAAAGAAATGTCAAATAAATGGAAAACAGAGGATGGGGTTATGAAGGGTGGTACACTGAAACAATACCCTTTGAATGATATTTCTATGGCATATTAGGATAATTATATTATTGTGTTTAGCAAAAAGCAAGGTTATTAATAACTAAAGAGAACAGTCACATTAATTTCTTAGATGAAATTCTCCACAACAAAATAAGTAAAAAGTGTATTTTGTCATGTAATAGCTCACGTTTCATATTTAACACAAAAAACAATATTAAGTATAACATTCATTTTCTTATGAAATTAAAATATATGTGTGCATGTCCTCATGCCTGTAAGTTGAAAGGGTATTACTTTGATATTTTATGAACTGCAATATTTGAAATGAATGGATGTAGACACACACACACACAAAGATAATCGAAGAAATATCAAGTGATATGGAATGTTCTGACACTTTTATATTTAGTGTCTCTAGTACAAGGAGTTGATAATTTTTCTGTATATATAAATTATAAAATACAACTATATGTAATTTATAATTTATGAAATGAAACTTATAATGTGGCAGTAAGGAGCATATACCAATGAACTTAGCATAAATCAATAGTAAGTTGTGTAAAAAAATATGGAGCTAATGCAATTTCAGAAATCTCAGTTGATGTAGAAAAGCTATAAACTAGGATATTGTTAGACACTTTGCTTGCAGACGCTGAAAGGTAATAGACTTTCTCAGAAATCAATTTTAATAATGAAAACAGTATGTTAGAGTATAATTTCTAATAGAGAAAGCGTGGATGTATGTTTATTATATAGTTATTGACTTTTTGTTCATTAAAAGTAGAATTACACAGCAGTTTTTATTACCCATAAGTAAAAAACTCAGCTACACTTCATGACTAAACTTAATGCATGTTTATCCATAGAGTTTTTATATCACCAAAGAAAGTATATATTTTAATGTAGTATATAACTCCATATTAGAAATATTTTAAACTTTTCTTTCACAAAAAATTATGTTGGAAAGATAATTTTCCCCATAGTTTAAAGGATAGCTCTATAATACAATTGAGACCCAAAGTGAGGCTCTGGTGAGGAACAATGAATCTAGGAGAAGCTCTGAAAGACAGAAAAATATAACCTGGTATTTGGAAATTGACAGATAAACTCAGATTGTTTTTGTACTAACCATAAGATCAACAGAACTTCCAAATATGTGTATGTCCCAATTGTGAAGATTAGTAGAAGTCAAGTCTTAGATAAGATAGAAGAAACTAAGTAGGGAGAAGATGATGAATAAAGAGGTTATGAATAGAACACATACTTCGTGTTTAAGTTGTTTTTAAAAATAGAAATGATGAATGTGCAAGATCCCAACAGCATGTCTGTGCACTTAGGCAAATTTGTCAAGAGTGCAGGGTGAAGGGTATACGAACTGAGAAGGATGTAAATACATCTTTCTGAACTTAATTTTATCCCCAAAGCTATTGATTTTTAGAGAAAGTTGTCATTTTAAGTGACTGGTGGTATCTGAAGCAGGGTAGATACATTCTGGGTTACCCTGAGGCTTTATGCCACTGAGCTGTGTTTAAAGTGTAATGAAGACCAATGCTGTGTGTCCACATGAGTCTCAGGTTATAGACTTCTTAATGTACAACTCCACTAAAAATGATCCTTATATGGATTCAAAAAATGTTTGTGCATGATCATACATATAGTAAACAATCCTTAAATAACAGTGTAAACATGGTAAAGATGGTTAAAGGGCAATGAAATAGATGTTCAATAGCATCCAAACACAACTTAAAATAAATGGCACCAAGCTACTTTAAGGAAACCACTCCAACTCATATCCAATAACTTACCACCCCTCTATACATAAACATGCGAAAAAACAATTATAGAATAAAAATATAAAATCAATGATGTGAAGTAAATATTTGAATGCAAACAGTTTTACTGTGTTAAACCTAAATTAATTTTTTTCATTAAATCTTTAGAGTTTTCATTAATTATTTTAAAATATTACATTATTATATTAATTATATTATATTTATTATATAATAGCTGGTATTAGAATAAGAAAATGCAGTTTCCTGGTTTGAATATAATGTGTGTTCAAAGTACCATGTATTGGGCATTTTATTTCTCAAATAAATGTTGAATCGTTTTGCCTCTCAATTCTCAGAATTTAAAAGGCAAAGTACTGCTAAAAATAAACATAAATGAGACTATCAGACATCAACAAAAATACAATTAGAAATGCACAATCATGCCAACTTTATTCATGTGAATTCTTGAAAAACACAAAGGAGTTTAGCAATTAGTGCTAACTATGAGATTCACTCCAGAAAATGAAATACAGCAATTTGTTGTGTTTATCTCCTATAATTATGAGACTAAATGTGAGCAGTAGCTCATTAATGAAACTGTAAATTTCAAAACAGAGCCTCAAACTGCTGTGGAGCTCAATAATATCCCATAAAAGTGTGATTAATATATTGATATAAAGTTATATTTCCTCAATAAATCATTCATTGTATTGTCAAATAAATGTCTAGAATTGGCTATTACTTTTTTAAAAGCTCAAGTCAACTGAGTTAACTGAGATATAATTTCACTAATATGGCATTATTTTGAAATAGTCTGATAAAGTTCAAAGTTTTAAGAGGGATATTAATGAGAAGATGAAAATAATGTTTATCTGGGGAGGTAATAGAACATAAAAACAATCTTGATTATGCATATGCATTGTGGTAAATGTTTTTTGTAATTGCATTAAACTTTAGAGATCATTTAGTGAAAAAGTTGAATCATTTGATAGAATTTAATTAATGGTTTTAGAATAGTATAATTGTTATTTTCTTGAAATATTTGATGTATTGATATGGTTTGCTGAACTCTGTGATAGAAGAGTAGTTACTCTAATAGAGAATAATATATAAATATTTAATTTTCAGCATTTAAAGAAATGAAAAATAAATACACAATGTATGCTAAAAGTTAACTTAGTTTACGAGTGTTATTTCATATTTAGAGTTCTACAGGTATGGCTCCGACGGGTCACACATGCTTTGTCTTTTTGAATTACACACTATGATGTCGGATGGTCTCTGCCAATTATATGGGATTTAGGACCATTCTGTAAATCTGTAAACAATTCTCTCTCTCTCTCTCTCTCTCTCTCTCTCTCTCTCTCTCTCTCTCTCTCTCTCTCTCTGTATGTGTGTGTGTGTGTGTGTGTGTGTGTTTTGCTGGATTTTCTACCTAAATGTGACAGTCACCATTCCATGGGCTGAGGCTGGTCACAGTCTGTGTACAAATGAGACAGAGTCTGAGGACCAGATTTCATTACTCTCTGCTTCTAGATTAGGGATTATATAAAGTCTAAGTTACCAAGGTCCTCCAAGTTCCTTTCACATTGACTAGTCTAGAAACATTTGGTTTTGCTGTAATTAAATGTAGTCACTAAAATAAGAATATGCAGTTATAGATAATAGTATATGAGCACAAAAGTATGTTTTAAGATATGTAAGTTATCATGAGAATATTAGGGAAATGAAAGTGGAGATAGGACAATAACATTTAAAAATCAAATAAATACAACTTACTTGTTCTTACAGTGTCAAAAAACATGTAAAATATAAGTATCTTTAGGTATATTGCTGAAACTCTTGAGGTAAACTACCAAAATAGATTTTCAAAACAAAGCAATAAAATCTTTTCAATCTTTTACTCATCTTGAGATTTAAATATAGATTATTAATTATTCTCAACACATGGGAACAGAGGCATGTGGATTCCTCTGAGTTTGAGGCCAGCCTGGTCTCTTGAAAGTATGTCCTAGCAGAGCTAAGATGCAAGAATGACCAGGGCCATATACAAAACAAAACATCAAAAAGTAAAGACATGGGAAAGGATAGACCATACAGGTAACACACATCTCTCCTTAAGTATTTGAAAAGAAGGTTTTAGAGAAAATAACCAAGATAGATATTTTGAAAAGAATATCAGTTAATTAGCCTAGAAGAAATAGCACGTATAATATTTATATCAACAAACGAGATTCATCCCAACTAAGAGTCAAGAAAATAGATACATATTTAACAGTGTCTTTTTTTTTCTTTTTGTATTGGATACTTTATTTATTTGCATTTCAAATGTTATCCTCTTTCAGTGTCAGATTTTAACAACTTACCTCACTTTCATTTTACAGAAAGGAAACATCTAATTTGTACTAAAATCATAGATAAGCAAATGTCATGCAAGCTATTCATACATTAATTAGTACCAGAAAGCATATAGAGAGTCATCATGTATTTTACAAAATGTCTAAAGCGTGCACAGGTCAAAGAAAAAGTAAAAAGAAATAGCACAGAAGAGATAGATCAATGAATAAGGTACTTGTCTAGCCTGTGAGGTTTCTGAGTTGAGATCCTAAAAACCCACATAAACTCAGATGCTGTAAAACTATGTCCAGTTCCTAGTGATTCTTAATAATTCCAAGATGTAATTCAATCTCTAACATTGTGAAAATAAAGACTGACTCACAGAGAATAAGTAGATGATAGATATATGGAAATATCACTGTCCTTTCAAGAGACACAAACAAATTTGAGCAAACTGAAAAGATTACCAAATCTAACATAAGACTTTTAAAAGTGTTTTTAACCTTACAAGCAGCTTATAAAATATTAACTGAAATTGGCAGAAAACTAAATATAAATCATGAAATAATTAACAAAACATGACAACATGAACAAAAATGTATGAAAATCTCCAAGCAAAACAAGAGTAAATAAAAATGGAAGTCAATAAATTATGAAAAAGAAACATTGAGAAAATGCATTGAAAACATTTCTTATTTTAATAGAACATAAATAGAATTGATAAGTATTTGTCATGAATTACCAGTATACAAGATAATTACAAGTTCAATTTTCAATATCAGAAGTGTATTCCTCTGATCCTTTCTGATATATTTTTGGCTAATTTACTATTTAATCAAATAATGCCTTTTCTTTTATGCTTTTTCTTTTCACTGAAAATATGGTTATATGTATAAGTATATATAAACGTATATATACATATATGTACATCTCTATATAAATAATATAATTTTTACATTTATCCCAATACACACATAGATGTGCATCATTCATAAATCCTCAGATGGTTCTTCTCCTCATTTTCTTACAGTTTTCAGTTATTTTACTTTGACTTTCTTTATGTATTTTAAAAGGGGAAAATAAAGTTAATATGTAATTTTATTAAAGTGTAACAACCGAAAATTTAATGTAACAAGTGATGCCACCAATATTACACAGAAATATCACTAATATTTTGTTCCCCCTTTTCAATCTCTAGGTATACAACAGATTTTTTGTACATTATTTGTAAAAATACTTTTCCTATTGAAAACTGCAGTTAGTATCAGAATTTTTCCCTCATCTCATTTCTACCTTCACAATATTCTATGCTTCAATGGTGCTATAATTATACTTTGATGTCCTTTTGTCAGTTATTGAGATTCTTCTTGACCAGAAACCTAACATTTTTGTTTTAATATAGACCTTTAAGTTATTTTTATTAGAACATATTTCTATGTAATCCCATAAGATCCACTGTGCCATTTGTGTATGCAGATATAATGTACCCAGTCTCACTCTCTCCTCTGTTACACTCTCCCCTTTTTTTTTTTTTTTTTTTTTTTTTTTTGGTTTTTCGAGACAGGGTTTCTCTGTATAGCCCTGGCTGTCCTGGAACTCACTTTGTAGACCAGGCTGGCCTCGAACTCAGAAATCTGCCTGCCTCTGCCTCCTGAGTGCTGGGATTAAAGGCGTGCGCCACCACGCCCGGCTCACTCTCCCCTTTTTAATATGAGTCCCCTCCACTGATCGTCTCCATCTCTCCATAAGTCCACTTCGTTCTTTTCTAAGGTTGTTGTAAGTATATATACCACATGACATGAAAGAAAACATGGAACCCTTGCACATTTTAACTGATTATATCCTTTGACATGATGATGTCTTCTAGGTTTGTGATTCAGAGTGAATTTGTAAACACAAATTGAAGATCTGAGAACAAAAAATTTTTAAATTCTTAATATATTTCCCAAAACATTTTGAGAAAACAAAACAAATTCCAGTAGTAACAGAAGGAAAAGCACAAAAAAAGCCGGTGGGGCTGTTTTTCTGATTCCTTTCTCAGTTATGTGTCTATTCAGTCCAGTGTAAAGCCAATAAGATGCCAGAAGTGTCCACATATTGAAATACAAACCAGTTTTCTAAGCCATAAAAAAAAAATCACCATTTGTCTTTTGGTTTGCCCTTTCTTTGGACTCTTGGCCGTTATCTATTGTTCTCATTGCTTTCTGTATGTCTGAGGTCCACCTTTAACTCATTCATTGAACTATCCTTAGCCTTGTAAAAGGAATGTCTCGAATTAGTTACAGTTTAGGATACATATTAGGCAATTTTTTTTTTTAGTTTTATATTCTAGTTTTTTTTTTCATTCCTAGAACTGGTGAATTTCAAATGTATAATATGAACATTTTCTTGGTTCATCTCTCCAAACTAATAGATTTGCAAACACAGACTTTGAATTATAAACCGGTTGTCTCTGCTTTGCTTCCGTTCTTGACTCATTAGCTCCCACACAGCATCACCATACACTCAGAAATAGCTGCTGATTTTAGTTTACTGGTTGGTTTATATTTGGAGTTTTAACCTACCACATCATCCCTAAAATAGGAGTTAAATTTTTCTGTGTGTGTTTCTTGATCTTTTTAATAATAGATACTTTACCTGCCTTTCTGCTTATCATGAAGGTAGCCATACTTCTCTTGCCCTTAAGATTGTTTCCATTATTCTCTGAGTGCTTTATCTTAGCTTTGTCCTTTGTCTCTTAAACACAAATCTCCAGTTTTATTTATCTCACTCCATTTTTCAGGATGACAGACAGAGATAGTCCTTGATATTTGAACATATATTTAGAATGGAAAGTTATACTTTTTGCATACTTGCTACTTGTTTCTCAGATCCCACCACACCCCCATTTTGGTAAAACATCATGACAAGAGTAAATTAGAGGAAAGAAAATTGATTCCTAAATCTTGGTTACAGTCAAATAGTATGGGAAAACTAAAGCAGCAGGAATTTATGACAGCCAGATAAACTACATCCATAGTCAAGAGCATATACCAGTGAATTAGTGAATGCTTGCTACTGTCCAAATTCTCTATGTACACATTTATGTAGACCAGGAACCCAACTCTAGTTCTCAGGGCATAGTACTACCTTCAATGATCAGATCTTCTAACATCAGTAAACACTTTAAGATAATAACCCACAGATATTCTAAGAGGCTCTTCTAGACGATTCTAGATTTTTGACAAGTTGACAATCAAAACTAATCAACGCTGTTTATACTACAAATTTATCTTTTTCTCCAAAATACTGACTTATATTAGTTTTCTTTAACTATGGGCTTCAATGACCTTTAGATACAAAGAATTTGTTTTAAGAATGCACTATATTTCCATCATACTTTGTTGGAATTTACAGAGTTCAGCATAAAACTTCCCATCCTGTTAATACTTAAGAATCAATAAAAAAATACTTGTAGAAATCACAGTGAGTGAACTCAACCTCTAATCACTAATTTAGGGAATCATTTTGTAGTTCAGGCACTCATGGCACCAAGCTTTTCCACCTAAATTAAAGTTAAGTGTCTAGTTCTCTGTCAGAGTCATTTCAAAAATAAAGATTATACCTTCTCTGATGGATCCACTCTGTGAGGTCAGAGATGAACATTCATATTCCCTTTCTCAAATGACATTCATCAGATCTGATTTTTATTTCTGATAAAGGATTTAGGCATGAGAAGAAGCGGAGGAAAATCTTATCAGAATAGTTCTCCTAGACACACTAGTCTAAAGAGATGATCATTTCCTCCATAATATCACTCAGGGTAGCCGAAATAGGTTATTTAGTTCTTAATTTTATAGTGACATTTTTCTTATTTTTATAGTGCTACAAGCATCAGTCTTTTAGTATGTTAATAATTACAAGTACATGGAAAGTAATTTAACTCATTTATGAATGAAATCCACATCATAGTCATCCTGTTTGAGTTTGAGGCCAGCCTGGTCTACAAAGTGAGTGCCAGGACAGCCAGGGCTACACAGAGAAACCCTGTCTCGAAAAAAACAAACAAACAAAAAAGAAGTCAGTGCTTTAGTTGTAGATTGTTAAAATCTTGATATTTGCTTTAGGTCAAAAAAATTCACATTTAACCTTTATTTTGATATTGAGTATACAGCTTAGTAGTATTGTGCTGCATACAGGCTTTATCTTTCTACTAAAAATCAGTGTTGGCTTATTATTAACAATAATCTGGAACAAAAACTCTCATGGATAGCTCATTAAGTCAATAAAAAATATGAACACCATTTTCCCACATAGGAATTAAATTTACGGTACCTAATGGAATATTTAAGGAGAAAATATAAAGTAATAAAACTAGCAGTCTATGTTGTTTAGTAAGGGTTAGCTCCTAGTATAGAGCTATACTTAACCCATAAGGCTTCTCATACTTTCATTGCTCACCCTGTAAGGCCTGAGTAGAAAAGTTGAATTCAGTGTATTAAGTGCCTTATACTTTGACCAGTGATGCTTCATGTCTGAGTTGGCCTTTTAACTAGTGTGTGTGTGTGTGTGTGTGTGCTTATATGTGCTTACAAACAAATATATGCTTTCCAAATTTTTGAAACTCCTACAGGTAGTTTTATAACTTTTTCAAGAACAGTATTCAACTCTTCAAAGGCACTGAGGTTAAGTTGAATTTTCATAAATGAGTATTTCCCCAAAATTAAAATGTAGTTTAGCAAGTAGAATTATTCAGAAACTCAATGAAAAAAACCTCTGCTGATTAAATAAAAGAAGATTGCATTAATATTTACATATTTTTGAAGAGGATGTGAACAACACTATAAATATTATCATATGCAGGAAATACAACCTATAATTTTACATTAAGATTGTTTGCAATTTACTGCACTACAGTGAAGAGACATCATTTACTATGCTTTTATCTATATCATTATTGCTGACTTTGAAAACAGATTTGGGGGGCTATAATTTATATATCCCATATAAGTCATATAATATATCCATTTCAATGCATTTCACTGTAGGAAAACTCTCAGCTCAGTAGATTTTAGAATATCTTCATCATTTCATGAGAAATCACAGGCACATTATAACTGTAATCACACTCAAATGCCTGTTACCATAACTGGTCACATATTTTTGTCTCCTTTGATTTTCTTGTTCTAAATTTTCCTGTAAGTGGCAACATGGAATTTTTATAAAGTTTTATAATTACCTCTTGCATTTAGAATAGTCTTTTTGAGGACTTCTATAGTTGTAGCATGAACTTGTATGTTTCTGATATTTTAAGACTGAATAATACTCCATTGTATACTTCACAACTTAATTCATTCAACTGATAAATATGACTTCGTCTTAAGATTTTCTAAGTTGTACTACAAATATTTACATAAAATGATATGTGGGTAAATCTTTCCTGTTCTACTTAATACATTCTGAGGAGTAGAATTAATATACCTTGTTATAGATTTATATGTAAATCTCGGACCTACCAGATTGTGGCTTTGCATTTTATGTTATTCCGTTGTGGATGAAGGTTACGATTTCAGGGTAGTATGTCATATTATATAATGCTCTGTTGTAGTGAGGTTTGTGACTATATCTTCTCTTTCAATAGCATTCTCTGGGAAAAGACAGTGTCAAGTAACTTTCATGTACGTAGTGGCCATTCACAGATCTTCCTTGGAAACATGAGCCTTTGAATCACTTGCTCATTCTTACTTCATTTTGGGCATTTAATACTGTATTATTCAAGATTTATATATTTGAGAAATAATTACACTATCAGATATTTAATGTGGACATGTTTCCTTTACGCTGGGAGTTATCTTTTCAATTTCTTTATGGTATTATAAAACATTTTTTGGAAGAAGTCCAATGTGCTATTTTTTTACTTTTATTACTTTTCATATCTAAAAATTCTGTGCTAAATTAAACATCTTGAAATTTTGTAACTTCACATTATCATCTGTCTCATATATAATTTTGGTTCTTACAATAAATTCTTTGGTTCATTGCAATTTAATTTATGGGTGTTATATGATATTAGGATGCAATTTCAATTTTCAATCTTTGTTGTGTGGCTGACAGTTCTGTGAAATGAGATAGTTTGGTGTTTAACAATCTGACATATTTGTCATAACTTATGTGGTGTTTGATTAATGAAATCAATTGTTGACTGTCAATTTGACTCTATTAACTGCCTTACTTTGTGCAGACTTTTGTATTACCAGTGGTATGTTTAGACCTTTACATGCCCAGGTTTGTTTCAGCTGGTTCTGGGAATTAAAGTTGCAACCCTGTACATGTGATGTGGGTGCTAAATCAACTGATTCATGACATTTGCATGTAATTTGCTTTCCAGTTTACATTATTTTAGTAGATTCCTTGAGAAATTTCTCTCCAAATATAAGCCAGTTGCAAACAACAGTAAACTTACTACTTCTTCTCCATTCTAATTGTTTTTATTTACTCATTATTCCTAATCTTGACTAAAAATTCCAACACAAAAGCTTATAAACAAAGTAAGGGCAATATCATTGCTTCCTTTTTTTTATATTAAGGAGAGGATATGTATTATTTTGTGATGATAGTGTTATTTGTGACTTTTTATTGGTACTCTTTACCATGTGCCTGTCATATTTTGCTTGCACAAATCAAACAAATTTTTCCAATGATTTTTTGAAATAACCACTGATGCATTAATTTTCCCAGTCAATTTCAGTAATTTGTGATGTTCTAGTAATATTCTCATTTCAAAAAAATTGTACAAATTTGTGGTATACATGTGTTATAGAAATCACTAATACCCTTTGGGTTTCTGTAAATTTAGAAATATTATATATTATTTATTCTTGAGTTTTAATTATTTTAAATATTCATTCCTCTAGATTGTGAGTCTTTCCTTTTTAAATTATGCTAGTATAGATTTTTTTATTTTAAACATTTTGACATATTGTTGAAGACGTATATTACATTCGCAGATATTTTCTTTCTTAATGTTTTTATGTTATTAAGTTATACTTCAATCTTTATTACTTTCCTCCATCTCTTTACTTCTTTTTATGTAATATTTCATTTTGAGTATAAGAATTTGTAACTACTGATTTTTGTTGTTGTTATTGTGTATGTATCTGTGAGTTTGTATTTGTTTTACTATAGTACATTTCCTAGTATTTCTGTGTTTATCTTATATATCATTTATTGAGGATTTGGAATGTGTATGCTCTTGTTTGTAGATGAGTTCAGAAGGTGTCTGTCTCTATTACCTCTTTACTGCCTTTTATAATTCTCTATACACATTTTGATACAGTAGAGAGTGTTTAGAGGTCTCTAAATCTCAGCTATTCCCTGTTATATTCTTCATGTTCTTTGTATGTACACTATCAACTGACTTACATGAAAATCCACTGTTCCTTATCTCTAACATTTTAATTCTATATGAAATTATCTCGGCATTTTAAAAAACTACATCCAGAACAGAAGTTTCACTAATTTTTTATGACTATTACATTATTTATACTACAGATAAAATTGCTATCATATTCTCCATTATTTTTGTAGTATTGGCAATAGTTTTATTTAAGTATTATTCTATGTGTATGTGTGTTTTGACTATATGCATTTCTGTATACCCTGTTTCTACCTAGTAGCCAAATGGAAGCCAGAGTAAAGCAATATATTGCCTGGTACTGGAATTAAATATATTTTTGTACTATTACATATATAGTGAGAATTGAACCAAGGACCTCTTGAGTAGCAATCAGTGTTCTTTGTTGCTGAGCCATCTGTATAGCTCTTGGCATTTTCAAATCTTTTTCTGTTCAGTTCAGCACCTGGTTCCTTGTCAAAATAATTGACTCTGGTCTTTTTCCAGGGTAAAGGTCACTATTTTCCATCCCTTTCTGTACTTCAAATGTTTTTTTGTTATAAAGTGAATGTTTAGGTAATATGTGCTTTAAGTCAGGTCACAGTGAACACTCTCTTCCATCTTCCATTGCTGACAATTGTTATTTCCTAGCCTGTTCTTTAAAGACTGCTGGGTAATTTCAGGAACACTTATCCACACTGTGGACTGGGCAGGACCAGTACTAAGTCTTTAAGGGGAGGCAATGTTGTGTTTGCCAGTATTACCCCTGCTAAGCAGTGGATTGGGAAGGCCTTCCCTTACTTTCTTTTTTTTTGGCCACACTTCTTAGATCTTCCTTACTATATGTGTGGATTTTTGTTGTTTGCAGCTACTTTTTCTGACACAAGTTTCCTATATGGTACTCCAAACATACATTGGTTCCTTTGAAATGATGTTTCCTAGGGTTTATATTTTATATTAAATGTCATCAATGATGTCTCAGCCATCTTTCATTCCCCATTTACTCCTGAACTACTCAATCTTCAGTCTAGGTTACACACTTATAGGCTCTGCAAATTCCTTCTAATATTACTACCTATAATGTCTACTAATGGGGTATCTTTATTTTAAGTATCTTACCATAACAATGCAATAAATCTCTTGGAAGAATCTATGTGCTATTTTATTTGATGGAGAAGGTGAAAACTAAACAAAAATTATGATTTTTAGGACAAATATACTCTAAGCAGAAATCAGCCTAATATTTAAAATGAGATGCAAGACTATCATATGTCATGATCACATCTTAGGTAAACATCTTTCAAACTTCTGCTTGTAGAAAGTTGCCACGATCTAAGGCAAAAAAAAACAATAGAAAGAAATATTTTTGTATTTTCATGGCTTATTATCTTAATTTTATTTATTTATTTTTGTCATGGGAGTGGTAGAGGCATTTATGCTATGCTGTGCGTATGATTATCTGAAGACAACTTTTTGGAGTAAACTTTCTCCTTCCACAACGTGAGCTTTGGGGTTCAGTCTCAGGTCATCAAGCTGAGCTGTGTTGAGTCACAATGTAGGAGCCAGGAAATACTTGCGAAGCAAGAATGTAAAAAGACTATTAGATTCCCTAATATAAAATATTCTATCCAGCACTCACTTTACAAATAAGTATTTATACTCTGGTTTCTCCTTCTAAAGTCAGAATTAGGAAGCCAGAGTAATACTAAGGAAATTAAATGACATCACCATGAATGGGCAGAAGTTTTATTGTGGTCAGGGAGGGCAACAATCCCAGAGAATCAAACTGTCAAAATGAGGTAATTGCTTATAACAATGTCATAAATGTAGAAATAATTTTCTGTTTCACAGAAATCAAAAATGTGATTTTGACGAATCAAAACCCTGATACTTCTTTCTCTCAACCAAAATCGTAATAAATTACTGGTCAACTCAACAATATTTATTTTTAAATAACATATTTTAATGTAATAATAGCAAGGCTTGCAATTGCTTTTAATACAATTCTGAAATTTATAGTTTTCATTTTCTAAAGATCAAAAACCAGTATAACTGACCATTAAACTAACGACTGTATTAATATAATTTCTCCCTAGTTTATCTAATGTTGTGGCAATGAGAATAAAAACTTGAACATATGCAGTGAGTCATAGTGTAAATTCAGAAAATACATTTGTTCAGTGTATTTAATTAGATTGTGAAGAACAATTTTCTGTAATCAAAAGATTCAGGAAAAAATATATGTACATTGGGAGGAACAGTGGAAAAGAAACTGTGATTGGGATGTAATATATGAAAGAAAAATAAAGGAAGAAATATGATAGGAAGAAAAGTAAACCAAAAGAAAAAAGAAAGAAAAAACAAAGAACAAATCAAAGAAAAAAGGGAGAGTAAAGAAAGCAAAACATGGAGCTGAGACAAAAGGATGGACCATCTAGAGACTGCCATACCCGGGGATCCATCCCATAATCAGCCTTCAAACGCTGACACCATTGCATACACTACTAAGATTTTGCTAAAAGAACCCAGATATAGCTGTCTCTTATGAAGCTATGCAGGGGCCTAGCAAACACAGAAGTGGAAGCTCACAGTCAGCTATTGGATGGATCACAGGGCCCCCAATGGAGGAGCTAGAGAAAGTACCCAAGGAGCTAAATGGGTCTGCAACCCTATAGGTGGAACAACAATATGAACTATGCAGTACCCCCCGAAGCTCATGTCTCTAGCTGCATATGTATCAGAAGATGGCCTAGTTGGCCATCATTGGAAATAGAGGCCCATTGTTCGTGCAATCTTTATATGCCTCAGTACAGGGGAAAGCCAGAGCCAAGAAGTGGGAGTGGGGGAGGGAGGGGAGTGCAGTGGGAGGGTATGGGGGGACTTTTGGGATAGCATTGGAAATGTAAATGAAGAAAAGACCTAATTAAAAAAATAAATAAAAGAAAGCAAAACAAACAAAACAAAAAGGGGGAAAATGTGCGTACCTAAGCTAAAAACAAATGACAAATTATTAAATCTTTTTACTGCCTTGTGGACAACTCTTCTACATAAAAGACACATGCATTCTATGGAGATTTAAATTAAAACAAATTCAATCATTTAAAAGTCATATTTTTATTTATCATCGTTTTCTGATTGCAAGAACAACTGACATCATTTCCACAACATTGGCGAGAGAAAAACAAAAGTGTTGCTTGTGATTGGAAAATCTGTGATTGATTGTTTTACTGCTGTCTGTATTTTTGCCATCTTTAAGAAGTATATTGTTACTGAAATGGATAGAATAAAAATAATTTTAAATTCTATCACTTCCACACCGCCCTGATAGTTTTTCTGCATGCAGTTCTCAATTTGTTGCTTTGTATTCTTTCCGGGTGAAGGAATGAGCACCCAAGAGAAATAAATTTTTATTTCCCTTTGTTCCACACATTTGTAAAAAGCCTGTATCACATGATCTCAGACACAAGCATGTGTGCCAACTTTAGTTTGGATCTCTGATTTAGTGGTATAATCAGGCTAGCGATTATAGGATCTTATTGTTAAATGTGTTGCTTTGTATCTGTTTAGCCATTTGTAAAAGGGAGCTAACCACAATCACAGTGCCGTCTAGAAGAGCATCTGACATAGGAAGTAACATACATTAAGGATGGTCTAAATGTTAATAATATTAATCATGGCAGTGATTTTTAACAAAGGAAATCATTAAGCATCTCCAATATAGAAAAATAGGCGAGAGTAGAAATTAAATAAAATCATCTTATAATTTGCAAAGTAAGCTGCTTAGTGGAGCAGTAAGAAATACTTTTTATTTTTGAATTTCTCTCCAATATTAGGACTTAATTTTTGGCTCCAATAATGCTGGAAGTGCTAGTATAAGTTATAGAGACATTATCTATTAAATGTAGAATGTCTTGTTTCGCCTTCTATTTTAAAACACAGATTAACAAAAAACTTGATAACACAACAATCAATATCCAAGAAATTTTTAAATTACTGAGAAATTAAAAAAAAAAAACCTTTCAGATAGGTCATCCTCAAATCTTTATAAATTGTCATGGGTGTTTTAAAACATGAAATATGAGGGTGAAAAATAGCTAAATGCAGTATGTCCTAGCATGAAGAGGTTAGCATCATAGAGAAAAAGTAGTATGAAAGCAATCTAATTAATTGTGATGATAATTAACTAAGGATTGCTAATTGTACCATTATTAAATGTAATTTCTGGCACTAGAGAAATGGATCAGAGGTCGAAAGCACTTGCTGCTCCCACAGAACCACATAGTGGGTCACACCTTTTGGACTCAGTTCCAGTTTATCCAACAGTCTTCTCACTTTGGATGGTACTAGGCAAATACTCATACACATAATAAAATTAATAATAAAGAAAAGTCATCCCAGTCTGGCTATATCAGTATATTTTTAATCAAAGAACTTTGGAAACAGGCAGGAGGACCACATAATAGAAATTAAGATAGGCTATACAACAAGACTTTGATGCATTACACGAGAAATAATTTTTACATTAGCAATGCCAAAGACTCCAGTTCACTTTTTAATCAGGCTAATTAATTTTTGTAGCATACAAATAGCTGTTGTCTGCACAGCTATAGAGTCATCTTTACTTTGAATATTAAGATTGAAATGGAAAATGGGAAGTTTATAGTAGTTTTTAAAATCCAGATTTATAAGTATAATTTGTTATTTTAATTCCCATTTCAGTGAAAGGGTGTCCCATTGCAACACTGAGATCTGGAGTTGAGAAACACTACCAGTGCTGGTGGGAATAATCTTGCCAAATAGTTTAGGACACTGGGAACGAAGGGATGATGAGAATTATCAGTAATATATAAGAGTTGCAGAAACGAGGATAGTTTTAAGTAATTAGTTTTATTTCAGAATCGGAACACTAGAAAACAGAGCCGGGCGTGGTGGCGCACGCCTTTAATCCCAGCACTCGGGAGGCAGAGGCAGGCGGATTTCTGAGTTCGAGGCCAGCCTGGTCTACAAAGTGAGTTCCAGGACAGCCAGGGCTACACAGAGAAACCCTGTCTCAAAAAACCACAAAAAAAAAAAAAAAAAAGAAAACAGAGTGGTTGATTTCCACACTTCCCCAATGACAAGTTTTATAGTTCGAAAAGAGTTTGATATTTAATTTATGGATTACAGAAGGGACATCCTAAAATATATTGTCTCCAGTAAAGCTTATCACAGTGGCTTAGAAGAAAAGCAACTGTGGTAAGAGACAGCGTTGTCAATTGTCTCAGCAATGCAAATAAATAAGATCCTCTTAAGGAATGAAAGAAGAGAAGTGAATAAAGTGATATGCTTTATTTAGTAGAAAATAAAAACAATAAAAAGTAGAACTAAAAATTGCAAATTTATCTTTAAAACATGTATATAGAGACAGTTGGTACTGGAGAAATGACTCAGCACTTAGGAGTTCTCTCTGCTTTTGGAGGAAGTTCTGGTTCAATTCTCAGCATGCAGAGGGTGACTTACATTCATCCCTAAGTTCTAATCATGAACATCTTTTACCCTCTTTGGTTATGTCCTACACGGGCACCAGACTTTCATGTGGCTCAGAAACAGGCATAAATGCAAAACACAATTATACATAAAAAATAAAACAAAACAAAACAAAACAAAAAAACAAAACTATTTTTGAAGAGAGTAATGCAAGCAACTACTGGTTAAAGAACATGTTATGGTAAAAAATTATGTATAAGAGATTTTTATTTACTTATTTATTTTTATTAGGTATTTTCTTTATTTACATTTCCAATACTATCCCAAAAGTCCCCCATACCCTCCCCCCACACCCTTACCCACGCACTCCCACTTCTTGGCCCTGGTGTTCCCCTGTATTGAGGCATCTTGCAAACTTTGTATAAGAGATTTTTAATGAGCTATGTTAATATAGCACATTTCTAAATTTATGTTTTATGAAAGCACATCTCTATTGCAAGTTTTTAATCCATTTTGAGATAGCCTCAAATAAAAGTACTTTTCAAGTGTTAGTGTAAGAGAAACATTTCACTGGTCTTACTAGGTTTACATTCAAAGCTTAATGGTTGTAAATAACCTTGCTTTTCACCATACTTTCTTTTATTCTCTGTATTCACTCTTCAGCTTTCTCTCCTGTGACTGTCACTCCATTTTGAGCAAGAATCTAGCTAGCCTAGGCCCTTTTCATAGTTTCTTCCTCCTTATTTTAACTGTGACTTTTTCAGATTCAGCTTGAATAATATTCCAAGGTATACTTTTTCTGATTCTTTCTTAATCCAGGTTCCAAGACTTCTGATATTCGTAGGGTTTCTTGCTTCCAATTATTTCTGCTGTTGTTGAATAAGTAGTGGCTACGATTGAATGATGGAGGCACCCGAATCCTAGTAAACCCTTAGCTCATTGACTTGAGTAGGCATATCAAATTCTAGGAAAATGCATAAGATACAATTAATAAAGCCATCTCAGAAAGCTTATATATAACGACTATAAAAATAAACATGCCAAAAAATAAAATAAAAATGTTGTTGACATAAATATAGAGTTAGTAAAGGGCATTTTCATTTCCTTTTAAAAACTAAACATTTACAATACTATATATTCACCATAAGATTTAAACAGGTTCCTTCAAGAATTTAAAATAGTCTTATCTATGTTTAACAAGTACTTGGTAATGTGGTCTATAAGACATTTATTTTCTCAATTAGCAATATTTTCATTGTGATGCCTAATGTCATCTCCTAAGATGAAGTGATATGCAAAGACTTTACAATGCACATTACTAATTTTTCCTCTAAGTGCAGTATGAGAAACTGGGGTTAAATTGCTCGTGCATCTTAAAGTGCATTAGCTACCTAGCATCTTTGCCCTTATGTGCATACCGACTTGATATGCCCTTCATCCTATTCTAATTTAATCAGAAATTTGATTAGACCTTAACTTTATTTTCTTCACTTTGAAACTGTAGACTTCTGTAACAATTTTGTGAGTCATAAATGGGAAATTTTGTTTTCCTTAAAAAGATTCATTCTTTTAAATTTAGAGGTTTCATGGAGAACTATAATAATTCTGTCAGGTTTAAAATATATGGCATTAGTCATTTGTGACTTACGTCAGTAGGAAATGTTCGAGTCTGTTTTAGTTAGGTGTATGAAAAATGGACTTTCACCTTCACACAACTAAAAGTGCCCAAAGCATTTTAGCTCTCTCTCAAACAAGTTCACCTTTGCTCCTAAAGTTTGAAACCTCATCTGAGATGCAATCATACCTAGAAAACAATTGTGATTTATATAAGTGCCAGAAGATACACAATCATTCCTTTTTAAAATTTAATACATAAACATATTTTCACTTATACACAGTATACTTTTATTAGGGATATAACAAAAATTAGTCCCTAGTTTTGAATTCAATAGCACCTCCTATTGTCTTTTTCTAAAAGATAATAAAAAATCTGATTATATCTCTTGTGAATTTTTATTTTATTTTATTTGTGACTTTGTAATTGCTGTGAATAATTAACTGTTTAGTCCTCTAGTTAATGGTGAATTGCTCTGAAGATTTACTAATTACTCAGTTAAGGTGTATAAATAGTGAATGCTAATATACACTGATGATATGCTTAATACGGTGGAGTATTTATATTCTTTATAAATGCCAATGGCACCATTTTTGTCTGAGCTGTATTTATTCAGAAGAGACAGACTTCTGAACAGTCAAAATCAATGAAACCAAAATAGAATTAATTCAAGAACGCTTATTGATTTTTGCCTGTAGGAGAGGATAAGGACTCTCTGATATCTGTAACTTTAAATCCCATGGTGTTGTTCTCTTTCTCATACTCTACTGTTCTCATCAGTCCTGCATGTGAAGTAATATTCTTTTGTTTGAACTAGAATCAAAATGATAAAATAATAATTAAGTTGATTTAAATAGGGGGATAATCTCAGAAAAAAATAGAAAATCTAACATATGCCTCCAAAGTAGTATAGACTATACAATTGATTTCTGACTTTTTAGCAAATACTAGAAAATAATAAATGAACCAAAGGAGAATTATTGAAGACAGAATTGAAAACATTATAGAAAGTATATATTTGAAAATAAATTATTCTTAATGGTAAAGGTGTTTTGTATGCAAAATAATGATATTTTTTACATTATTTTCTGATTCCAATCGGAATGTATGATAAAGCTAGAGTACTAAGATATATCAGAGGAAAGCTTGGATAAGTGCTTTATGGCTCTGTACCTCTCCACACACAGAGGTGTGGACAGATGAATGGTGAGACTTTATATGTTGGTGATATGATTGCCTCAGACTGGAGGCAAATGCAGATATTGATGGAAGATGTAAGATTGTGTTCTATTCATAGGTATACCAAGGAAAATTCAGGTAAAGCAAAAACTACAAAACAACAAAACAACAATACAATAAATCATTCCTTATCTTAGATACATGTCAACTCAGGAACAAATTAAGCACACACTTGATAATGTTCTCTATGTAAAAAAAAAAAAAGAAAAAGATTCTAGAATTATTGATAAGGATCAGAGAGTGGAGAGTAGAAATTGGACTTTTGGATAATGAAAGCATATTTTCAAAACCTTTCAGATTAGGATATGGAGATATCTCAGTGTTACAACTCTGCCACTCTTCAATAGAACCTGGATTCCATTTCCAGTACCCACATGGCAGCTCACACTTATATGTAACTCAAGTCAAAGGAGAGCTGATGGGAACAACATATTCACATTGTCCAAGGTTGTACATTTAAACAAATTCTAAAATAAAATGCAGTATAAAATAAATTGGTATAAATTTTACTTAGTAGAAAAATATTAGAAATTAGTAAAGAAATGGAATAAAGCTTTTGTATGGAGGGGATATTTATATTAAAATAGAGAAGGATTTCATCTGTCCATACTGATGAAGGGGAATTTAAAATTTCTGAGAGGCAGATTGAAACCGAATATGCTACATCATCTTTCCCTGTCTCTCTTTGTTCTCCATCCTCCCATGATAACTATTCTCTACTTCTTTTTATAATTTCCCCTTCTTACCAACTGTTTTTATATAATTTACTTTTATTAAAAATTAATTATTTTCTCCTGCAATATATCCTGAGTGAAGCCTCCACTTCCTTTACTCCTCCCAGTTATTCATGGCCTCCATCCCAGTTCCACAAACTTTCTTTCTTTCTCTTTCTTTTCTTAGAAGAACAGGCTTCTTAGAGATAATTGCAATCTACGACAAAATAATATATTATAAGACAAAACAAAACACATTGCATCAATGATGAGCCAGGAGACCCAACAAAAGAAAAAAGGTCCCACAGATGGCACAATAAATATAGACACACTATTTCACACACTCAGACTCCCATCAAAATGCTAAATTGAAAGCCATAATACATAAGCAGTGGACCTGGTCCTGATATAGTAGTCCTGCACTTTGTGCTGCAATCTCTGGGAGCTCTTCTAAGCTTTGCTCAGTTGATTGAGAGGGCCTTCTTCTCTTGGTGTTCTCCATCCTGTCTGGATTTAAATTTTTTTTTCTCTCTCTCTGCTTCTATGAGAGGAAGCTCTGAAATGGGGTATGAGATGGAGACATCCTATTAGAGCTGTGTGTTCCAAGTATTCTCTCTGCATAATGTCTGGCTGTGGGTCAATCTATTCTCATCTGCTGCAAAATGAAGTTCCTCTATGAGTATATAAGAATATCACTAGGAATCATTTTATTGATTTTTTTCATCTATTTTGTTTTATTTTACCCTAGGTCTCTGTGCTATCTAGTCTATGGAACTAGGTCTTCTAAGCAATGTGTGGAATGGGCTCTTATGTGTTCTGTCTTGTGAAGGCTACCTTAATTCAAATCAAATATTAGTTGGCTACTCCCACAAGATTTGTTCCAGAATTGCTCTACCATATCAAGCAGGCAAGACAGCTTTTAGATCAAAGGTAGCTGGTTTGGTGTTTACGTTTAACAACTGTTTGCTAATACTAATTGTAAATTTATCACCTTTCTAGTTGTTTCTGAACTAAGAATGGCAGTTTCAATTCAGCTGTTCCTGATGAAACTCCTCTGCAATCTCACTGACTCTAACTGGTTTCTCTCAGCTTCTGACTCAATTGCTCTGCTTAGCCACAAACTAACTCTAGTGACCTTTCTAATCTTCTTGCTCCTTCTCACTCTCTGTATCAGTCTATCTTCACCTGTGTCTAACTGTCTCTCTCTACAACCTGCCTCTGTAAAACTATCCTAGTAGAAACTGCCTCTGAAATCCAGGAACTGAACAGGCACCACCTATACGGCCTTGAACTCAACTCCACTGCATTATTTTTCGAATTACTCCCAACTAACTGAAAGTAAACTCTCTTCCTCTGAGCTGATCTTAAATGACTTTTCTCCTGAGAATTGGGCATTTCCTATTGCTAGCACATTGTGTCAAATTTTTCTCTGATTTGTCACTTATTCTATCCCTCAATTAGACATCATTTGGGGGCGGGGGATTAAAGTAGAAAACAAAGACATGACTGCATTCCAGCCAGATCACAATGACCTAAAATATCTGTAGATGTTTTCAGAGTAGCCATTATTCTAGATTAAAATTCTTCTACAAATGTTGATATAATGATCACAATAATAAATGATATTTCATCATATAGAGTGATTTTTACATGGCACTATGTTACATAAATATGTTTTCATACAATAGATTATATATTTAGGACATGATGTTTCTCATGCTTTAGATTGCTTATCTAGCATACCTAAAATACTGACTCATACCCACTGCATGGCAGTTTATGAAATTAGAATTAGAAGTTCAAGGTCATTCTGAACAGCCTATGATTCTGAGGCCAGCCTGAGAAAAGGAAGAAGAGCAAATCAGCTTATGCTTTCACCTCCATTGGAAATACAAGCAGTGTGTCTGCCAAGCTGGGAGAAATGCATGTGTGCTCTGAGTGAACAAATGCAATTAGAAGAAGAAAAATAGAATAACTGTAGGATCTTTCCCTAATTTTCAAATGAAAATTAGGTGTTCTTAGCATTATACGAAGGCAAATGTTTTAAGTTGGTAAAATCATCTTCATGTCTATCACCATGTGTAGCAGATTTTAAATTTTGCATATATTTTTTTTCAAATGTATCACAGGCATATAGAATGTTTAATGACCTCTTTATATGTGACACACTTCAGGCCAGTTGGTTTTGGATGATTTCCTCATGGAAATGTGAGCATTAAATATGAGTACAAGCCTCCAGTTTTATTTACTAATATTTTAAACTGGAAAAAATATTAAAGGAGATATAGCATGATAGGAACCATTTTGTAAGATGTATAGGTCCAAAAGCTAATGAACTAAATTTTAGTTAATTAGTGATACACAAAAATACAATACCAGTTGCATTTCATGTTTAATATTACCAGATTTAACAGAGGAATAGTGCTTTGTATTATTCTGGTTTGTTTTAATTTTATCTTAGTTTATTATTGTCATTTCTTGACTTTTCTTTTTTATTTATTTTTTTGCTTGTTTGAATTCTAAGGAGCTGGTATAGATCTGTTGAGTGTGGGAAGCTGGGAGAAGGAGATGAGTTGGGAAAAGGCAAAGTGTAATCAGAACACTTGGCACAGAAAGAAAATAGACTTCACACAATAATTGAAATAAAATAAACTCAGAAATTGAATAAGTATTATACACAACTAATTTTTTAAAAACTTCTTTAATGTCACTCTTCAAACAATTAATAAATGTGATATAATGTTTCAAATTCTTTAGTAATATATGTACATATTTTCTGAGAATAAAATATTCATGCTATATCCACAATCATATAAGTATTACAAATTTCTATTAATCAGATTTGTTGTTAAGAAACTAAATATTTTAAAGGAAATATTAAATACAAAAGGATTCATATAGATCAAATTTGTTTATTATGTATACTTTTAATTTTCACTTAAGATAGTATCTCTGCATCATTATAACCAGAACTCTTCATTAATGTGAATTTTGAAGACAAAGTATATGGTTAATTTCTCAAATAAAACAAAGACAGAAAGAACAGGTTTATATAAAACTTCACAAATGGTTTAATAGATATGATTATATATACATATATGTGAATATATATATATATGTAGTAAGCAGAATATATTGCATGAATACACGCATATGTGTGTGTGTGTGTGTGTGTGTGTGTGTGTGTGTGTGTGTGTGTGGGTATGTGTATGTATGGAGAGAGAGCTTTTTCTCCAGTAATATAAATGAATATTTTGTATGTTCACCTCCTAGAAAAGGCTATCATGAGTGTAACTTTATATAAGTGCTGTTCTTACATAGTTGGGAAATGCAAAACTCTGAAACTGAGGAAAACATCATGACCATAATGTAGTTTCTTTGTTTTTGTCTTAATCACTTCCTTTTCTGGGATTCATAATTTGTTCTAACAGACTAAGCTTAAGCATGCTATCAAATTGAATTTAAAAGTATTGCTTTACATATTTAAATGTTAATTTTTAATGTCACTCTATAGAGATGTTTTAAGAAAACTAAAATGAAGTAGAAAAGATGTTGAATTCATTGCAAGTAAAAGTTTAAGGATTTTTCTTCCTACAATTTATTTCATTTTATTGTGGGCAATGAATGAATTAGAAAAGAATAACCATTCAGGCACAAATTACCAAACAGTATATTTTTTGCTTCCTCACTGATAATGGATTAGTGTTAGCTTTAGAGAGTGACATAAGCCATAACAAACTAAATAATTATATCTTTTAAAGAACAGGATACACATGACTATCAGTGTAAATAAACCAATAAAATTATTTGTAACACTAGAAACTAGCTCTAGAGTAAACTCAGAGAAATAACATTGAGATGGTTGAAAGACATTTCAAATTATCTCACTGAAATTACAGTTCTGGCCTTTCATCTGCTTCAAAGCATGGAAAACAGTTATATGTTTCATGTTCATCAAAATTTCCCATGATATTCTACATTATCACAATTTCTATGAGATATTAATTTTGTTCTGTAATCTTATGTTGAAAAAATAAAAAATTGAAATGAAGGACCACCTAAAATTATTAATCTCCTTCATACATTGAATGCTATTTTGTGGATTTTATTCTTTGGAGAGATTAAACTTTCCAAGAGGCCATAATTGAAATCAGTATGGAGATCCAGGTTCATAGATGTAGGTCTTTATAACCACAGGCTGTTCTGTAGCATGATGTTTGTTTTTATTGCAACCAGAATGTCCATATTTCTAGTAAAGATTCTAAAGTATCTGAGAAATATAAAAGGAGTACAGCAGTCTTTTTGGGACTCTGGTCTTTAAACAGCATGCTCCTGGTACAGTGACAGATAGGTAGGTAAATGGAATAGAATTGAACACCCAGAAATGAACCCACACACCTATGGTCACTTGATCTTTGACAAAGGAGCTAAAACCATTCAGTGGAAAAAAGACAGCATTTTTAATAATGGTGCTGGGTCAACTGGCAGTTAGCATGTAGAAGAATGTGAATTAATCCATTCTTACCTCCTTGAACAAAGCTGAAGCTGAAGTCTATGTGGATCAAGAAACTCCACATAAAACTAGAGACACTGACGCTTATAGAGGAGAAAGCAGGAGCAAGAGCTTGCTGACAGGAGCCTGATATAGCTGTCTCCTGAGAGGATTTGCCAGTATCTGACAAACACAAAAGTGGATGCTTACAACCATCCATTGGACAGAGCACATGAAGGAGCTAGAGATAGTACCCAAGTAGCTGAAAGAGTTTGCAGCCCTTTATGAGGAACAACAATATGAACTAACCAGTTTCTCCAAATTTCCCAGGGACTAAACCACCAACCAAAGGAAACACATGGTGGGATTCATGGCTCTAGCTGCATTTGTAGCAGAGGATGGCCTAGTTGGTCATCAATGGGAGGAGAGGCCTTTGGTCCTGTGAAGGCTCTATTCCTCAGAGTAGAGGAATGCCAGGACCAGGACATGGAGGTAGGTGGGTTGGTGAGCAGGCAGAGGGGGGAAGGAATAGGGGGTTTTTGAAATGAAAACTAGGAAAGGGGATAACATTTGAAATGTAAATAAAAGGAAATGTCTAATAAAAAAGAAATTAAGTATAAAAGTATACTTACTTAATTACAAAGTATACAGGTACAGAAGAATGACATCAGAGATAAGAGAAAGATGTGTGTGAGTTCACAGCAGATTCACTACACTTTATTTCTTTCAACAAATTGATAAATGTGTTAAAAATGAGTAATCATTTACACTGTATTTTATCATACTTTCATTAATATTTAAAGCTACAAGTGTTAATTATACATTTCATGCAACATTTTGAATAAAATGAAATTAGGAGAATGAAGCAATAAATAACATGCTAAAATATTACAAAGAAATTTGATCTGTACATTGATTATTTATATCTCTTGGCATTTCAATAACACATACACAATTTATGTTCCTTACATAATTCCTCTATTCCTATGTAGTTCATGTTTTTCTGAAGAAACCCTAGTGCTGACTTTTGGTGATTATCGTTGCCAAAAAAATTTTAAGTTTCCACTTACTTTTTGTGAGCAAAGCCAATTTATTCAGATAAAAAAGAAATGACAGAACTGTTTCTGTAATGGCCAGTTGCAACAAGAAATCTACTTCTATCTTGCTAATGATGCTCAAGACCAGAACTTTTCTATGCTCTTCTCATCAGTTCTCTTGGGCTCTCGTTTAATTGGGTGATAAATGAATGGATATGACAATCTCAGTATAAAAGTTCAGCCAGTCTATGTGCACACATTATTTGTCCTATTACAAAGAGATAACTGAAGTCAGAGCTGCTGAAAATGTATTCAGAAATATGTGATACTGCTGGACATCAAAAGACACAAGCAATAAGAGCTTTAATAAATATTTCAGAATGTTAATATTAAATATGCAATTTCAAAGGAGTAGTGGGAAGTTTTGTGTTAAGGCTTTTTTAAAAAGTGAGATAGAAGACATTTGTAGAAATACTCTAATAATATAGTATACTACATTCTAACCCAAAGAAAACATAAAAAGAATTATTAATTGTCTTATTAACTTTGATACACACACACAAACACCTATTTCTAATCAGCTATCTATCATTGGTGTCTTAATACACTGCAACCATTTGGGAGACTGTTGCTGACATTCTGACAGTGACAGATTAGCCAGGGTATGCTTTGTATGAGCTCCTAACAGTGTTGGTCTGTCAGTGAACTTGATTTCACAGACACTGTCCTCTAACACAGTTATAGAAAATTCATGCAAATGCTTGACATTTACCCTCAATTATTTTCAGTTACTCTGTCAAAGAGAGTAAAATATAAAACTGAAATTCTAATATATACCTATGGGAACATCAGTTTATTTCTCACTGTCATCTAAGGCTCCATGTACAGAATCAAGTTCTCCACTGTGGAGGACTGAATCTTAACACAAATTAGTAAACTATTTATTTCTGTTTGGGTGCTAAAACAGATTTTGTTTTTATCTGGTCATGTGCTTGATTGTAGACCAAAGTCTCTGCTAGCCTTGTTTCTTCATCATTCCACCTAAGAAGGACATAACATATTCAGGTTCAGAAATATTTGGATTTTTTTTTAATCTGAGGGCATTGAAGATATTTGGAAAAGAAACCAGAAAACCAACCAAGAGCAGCCTGAGTATATTCTTTCCCAAACACACATCACTATTTGCAGGTCTGAATTTTTTCTAATACTTGTTCTTGGAAGATTTAGTCATAATAATTTAGAATTCAGATGATATAAAATTTAATATTTTCATTCATAGAAGAACACTGATTATGTTATTCTTCAAAATGATTAAAATACGCTCTACTTTATAATAATGTGGTATTTGTTCTCTGAACATTGCTTTAGAAGTATTATTTATTATTCAGTTTTAAAGTTGGTGGTCAGTTTTAATAGTATAGAACCCTGACATTTAGGACCAGTGAGTGAGCACAATGGATACAGTTACTTGATGCCCAGAGTACTAAGTAAAGTTCTATCCTGGGAATCCATATTATGCAGGAGAGCTGATTTCATCAAGTTGTATTCTGACTAACACGCACACACACACATACTCCCTCACACAAACAAATGAAATAATGAATAAATGCATAAATAGACAATATAAATATAGTCCATATTCATGGCTCTAGCTGTGTATGTGGTCGTATCTGGCATCAATGAGAGGGGAGGCCCTTGTTCCTGTGAAGGTTCAATGCCCCAGCTAGGGCACTGAGGCAAGAGTGGGTGGGTGAGAGAGCACGCTCACAGAAGCAGAGAGAGTGGTGATGGGACTGGGGGTTTGCAGAGGAAAACCAAAAAAGGAAATAACATTTGAAATGTAAATAAATAAAATAACCAATAAAAAACAAAATAGGCTGGGCAGTGGTGACATACACCTTTAATCCCAGCACTTTCGAGGCACAGACAGGTGGATTTCTGAGTTCGAGGCCAGCCTGGTCTAGAGATTGTGTTCCAGGACAGCCGGAGGTATACAGAGAAACCCTGTCTAGAAAACCAAAATAAATAAATACATAAATACATAAATACATAAATAAATAAAAGTATATAGTCCATAGAACATACAATAAAGTGCAAAAATCATACTACATTTTACTTTTAAATTTGGTTACATTTATAAAATAAGTACAATAAATTGTTGCCTTATAGTTTCTGTCTTTTCCCCCTAGAATTTAATTTATTTGGCACAACAGCACTACCGACTTCGGGACTTGCATGTTACTCATATTACATGGACGTAATAAGAGTATGCATGTTCAGCCCTGCCCTTCACTGGGGTAGACACTCTGTGTTCCCTGCCCATTCCCTTTTGTAGGGAGCTTTACTTCTCTTGCAGGGTTTGTATTGAAAATATCACCTGACTCCCAGACAGTTGTAGTGTAATAACTCCCAGACAGTTGTAGTGTAATAGAGTTTGATAATAGAGCGCAAAGTTACACTTACCTAATACCATGATTTACAGCTATCACAAACATTACCTAAGCCTGCAGAATGTATATCCCAATAGCTAGGCACTCATAAAGTCTTTTGATCTCTCCTTTCTAGTTTTTTGTTGTTGCTGCTGTTGCTGTAATTTAATATCTAAAAGTAAATAAAAAAATAACATTCAAGGAGTGAGACGCAGGTTTGGCCTCTCCATTGCCCAACAAGTAGTAAACATTAAGTTCCATGGAAACCGTGGTTCAAGCACAAAGAAATCCTGTTTTTACTAGGCAACCTGGCTTTCACTCGATTGTGTCCAGTTTACCTATTATGCATCACGTTAATAGACACTTTAAGAGCACCTGAAAACAACTTTTCTCTCCTGGTGTGTAATTTTATTTTTTAAATGTTTGCTCAAAGAGTACACACAGACTCACTCAATAGATTGGCATGTGGTTGTTTGTGGGTGAGAAGTCTCAGTGTTTATTTTGATGGAGGATAATTTGCAGGGTACAGAAAAGTAGGACAATCATTGTAGCTGTGCATGGAACCTTTGAGGCAAGAACAAGAAGAAACCACTTTGAAATGATTGTGTTCCTACAAAGTAAATTCTGTAGTGTCTCCAAATAAATCCACGTCCTAGCTTTTTGTAGCAGTCTTATAAAACTATTACTGTTTTATTGACATAAATTCATTTTGCTACACATTGCTTTTATTTTAATAAGTTATGCTTGTACTCTCTGTTTTGTGTATATCTAATGGAGATATGTAGCAGTGTTTATAAAACCTTTTTGAGACACTAGGTAGCCTTGGGTGCCATCATACAACCTATGTAGACCAAAGGGGACTTCAACTCACACAGATCCCCCTGCTTCTACCTCCAAAATGCAGGGATGAAAGATAGGTGCCATCACCACACACACACACACACACACACACACACACACACACACACACAGCAAACAAACAAACATCAATCTGAAGATCTCTGGACAGATAGATATCTCAGCCTCTATAGATGACAGGAATGCATTTTTTAGCATCTATACAGAGGGCACCAAAGATCATTTTTATTGTCAGCTCCAGGGAATCTGAGTCTGTGTTGTAGACTACAGTCGTCGCTGCACTCACACATGTATGTGACCTAACACAGGCACACAATATATACAGAAGTTTAACGATACATAAGTAAAGCACAATAAAACAAATATGAGCTTCTAGAAATGAAGCAATGCAACATGAAATATATATTTTAATATATAGTCTAGGATAAGCTTGTATTTGGCTGACACTTGTGCTTCTCATAGCAAAATGTTGGTGATATGGGCACTGATTATAGACCATAAACTATTTTGAAATGCTAGTAAATAAATGGAGCAAGTTCAAGAAAACATGGACAAATTCCAATATATTTAATTCACTATTTGTATTAATTATGTATCATACACTAACCATAATTCTCACTATATCAAGTAAATGTAAAGAATATATTGATTAGCTATACATAAGCATTTTTATCTAGAAATACTTAACATGAGTTTGCACTTTTAAAACAATAATAAAATACACAATTTTGAATCTTACAAAATATTTTTGATCCTGACTAAAATGTAGCCCAAAAACAACATTCCAAATACTTTTTAAAACACTGTCAAGTAAAAAAGATGATGGATCCATCTCAAGAGGAGGCTCCAGGGCCTGACCCTATTACTGATGCTATGGGGTGCTTACAGACAGGAGTCTAGCATGGCTGACCTCTAAGAGGCTCGACCAACAGCTGACTGATACAATACAGATGCAGCTATTTACACCCAACCAATTGAAAGAAGCCAGGGACCCCCGCGGTTGAATTAGGGGAAGACTGAAAGAAGCTGAGGAGGAGGGTGACCCCATAGGCAGATCAGCCGTCTCAACTAACCTGGACCCTTGAGATCTCTCACACACTGAGCCACCAATCAGGCAGCATACATTAGTCAGTCCTAGAGAGGCTCATGACACATATGTAGCAGAGGAATGCGTGGTCTGGCCTCAGTGAGAGAAGATGCGTCTAATCCTTGAAAGACTTGAGGCCCCAGGGACTGTGGAAGCCTGGCAGGGGTGTTGGTTATGGGGGCAGAGGGGTTCTTGGTAAGTAAGGGTAGTTAATGATCTGGGCATCCTCTTGGAGACAGGGGGTGGGGGTAGTGGGGAGGAATGTAATGAGCAAGGGCGGACCTTGTCGGGGGTAGGGACTGGACTGTATTTTTTATTATTAAAATAATAATAAAAAGGTCTGAAAATTCATTTATTGGTTAAAAGCAACTTCGAGAAATATTTCCAAGAGATAAAGAAATAGGTCCAACACTGAATCATAGTTCAATGTTAAAAAACTTAATAAATGTTGAAATAAATTAATGACTGTCAGCAGAAAATGAAACAAGTACCTTTAAATTCAGTATTCATACCTCATGCAAAGCAAATAATCCTAAAGCTACACTATCAATTGAATATATAGTAGTTGTTTTCCTCTTTTGTATCATCAGTTTTTAGTATTTTGTAAATCTGATAATTTTAGGAATATGTAATAGTAAAATATTTTTATGTGTAGCAGAAAAGACTAGTTTTTTCTATAACTATCATACAGCCATAATATCTGTATTTTCAAGTTGATGTTTTTTTTTTTCTCCAAGATAATTGTAAAGTTTAATTGTTAAAACTACTTGCTCATTTACTCTATAGGTACTGAATTCTTACTCATTCCAGATATAATATAGCTATTAATAAGAAAATAAGAACTAAATACAAATGGATGAGTTGATTGTATTATAATTTTATGATTGTCACATTAGGATTGTCATAATAAAGCATCAGAACTATGGTAAGAAGTTGGAGTGAGATAGAAAAATGCTTTCAACACTTAATCCTTATTTAATACCATAGTGCTTTCAATAATGTTTGAAATATAAATTCTCAGAAATAATTTACCAAATGGGTTTCTGGAATGTTTTTCACTTAATCTCTCCACCCCTTTTTGATTGACTAGGTGACTGATTGATTGATTTGATTCAGAATTTTATGTGTAAAGGTGTTTTGGCTGGTACCCTCGTATGCCAGAAATGGGTCTTAGTTTTCCGTAGCTAGAGTCACAGATATTATGTGTTGTCATCTCAATGCTGGGAATCTTCTGGAACAGCATCAATGCTCTTAAACATTTAGCTGTCACTCAGGTTTTTGATGCACGGATTATTGATAGACAAATGCATAAAGAGGCAAATAGAAATCCAAAACTCTGGCTTCAGATGGATATGACTTTTACCTTGAAAAAATGTTAACAAAAATATTAATAAAAAGCTATTAACCTATTAACCAACTTACTTGTTTGTACATAACATAAACACAGAACAGAGAGCTCAAAATAGGACCATTTCAGCAGCTGTTGTTTACATCGAAATGAAAGTTCCCAGAAGTTAACAAATCTTCTTATCTATTTACTGTTACTTCCACACTCAGCAACAATCAACCTGGTCTCTGACACTAAATTATTTTTGCCTAAGTAATTTAATATGTAACAATGGATCATATTCTTTACTTGTTTATTTACAGTTTTTCCATTCACTTAATTTTCATTTAATATAAGCATCTGATTGGACACAGCATTAGTTCTGTGACATTCCATTTCTGAGACCAGACCTCCTCATTTTATGCCATTGCCTTAAATATTCTACTACATAAGTCAAACTCTCAACTTACTTCCACATTATATTAGCAACTGATAGCAATTGTGACGTAATTCTAAATTGCACTGCTAACAGGTTCTGCATACCCAAAATGTCCTCACTGTGAATGTCTTTGCATGCTTTTTAGCATATTCATTGTTACTTTATCCTCAACACCTAGGTTATGCCTTTGTCTATTTATGAAGATATTCTTCAGTGGAGATTTTAGGAAAACAGTTATTTTGAAGTATGATCAATGATGTTCATTTTCCTCTTTTTTTTTTTAACAATTTGTAGTATGTCATTATTATATTTTTCAGGTCTTTGTTAAGAAAGGAATGTCACTTAATTTTTTGAGAATGTAATACCTGAGTAGCCCTATATTCATATTATGTTATTGCTTCTTCTTTCCATCTAACAACTCCCATGTTCCCCTGATTCTCTCTCAGGTTCATGACCTCTTCAGCTTCCTGACTTAGGCGTTATATTTTTGCAAATGAGTTACCTGGTTTATATCAACAGCCCATTGCTTAATCTGTACATAAACAAAGCTATGTACAATTAATTAAATAATACTTTATTTGAATCAAAGAATACTTTGGTAGAACCAAATTTAACAGTGAAATACAAGCATATCTTTTCAATAAGAAAGGCTTGTGTGAGTTCATATGAAGTTCTGTTAGACCAATGTGGGGGAATCTAGTCAGATTATCTTGATAGATGAACCTTACTCATGTCTGCATCTGGGTAATGCTGACCAAAATCGGGGTTAAGACATAAAGATAGATAGATAGATAGATAGATAGATAGATAGATAGATAGATAGATAGATATAGATAGATAGATACAAGATAGATACATAGATAGACAGAGAGATAGAAATAGAGATATTAAGACAGGAAGTTATGAGGGAAAGGGGATAGAAAATTCCTGGGAAGAAATAGAAGGAGTAGGGATTTGATATTATCAAGAAACAATTTATACCTTACTGAAATTTTCAAGGAAAAATAAAACCAAGATAATAAGAAATCCTAAACCTTAGGAAGAAAAGAAAATGACTGTGAATGTGTTAGTGCTATGAGCAAACAATAGTTCTGAACCCCAACTTCTCATTTCAAGTATTTTCATGTGTAATAAAACTCTGCCAGTAAACAAGCAAACGTGGGGAAAATATTAGCAGTTGTTCCTCTGGGCTAGTCATTTATCTAGTTGCCTGCATTTCCAACACAGACATTTATTACTGTTTTTATTGAAAATGGCAGGTTGAACAAATAATAATATTGCTACTCTCTATGTCTTGTAGTCATGTAACCAAAGTATAGTACAAAGATGACAAGGGGCTGTCAGGGGAAAGACACATTGAATTCTTTTTCAGAACAGAAAAGAAATAAGAAATTCTTTCCTTTGAGTATTTTCTAGCATTGCTAGAAAACATTAAACATCATAAAATGTAGATCTAAAAATAATATGCATAGTTGATTTTAAAAGTGATTTATATGACCATATATTATATTGAATTCATAAGAAGCCTTGATTACTTTTGTCAAAAAGTCCTAATTTTTAATGTTATATATGTAAAAAACCCAAAATAAAAGCATTGTGAGATGAAATGTATCTGTTAGTGAGTGGAGCAGAACTTGCTAATAATACACTAGACACAATATTCAATGTTCAACACTACAAAAATTAAGAACAAACAAATAAATAGGAATTGTACTCAAATCATATTATTCAAAGACAGTCATACTACTAAAATGAGTGTTGATCAAAATTATGATAGTTTAAAGTTAATGTATAATTACAAAAATGTATGACATTGCATATATGTGTTATTGTCCAAGGCAATGTAATTTATACTCAATATAAATAATTTTTACATAATGTTAATTTTCAAAATTCCTCAATTAGGCACAGTACTATTTTACTGGGTGTTATTTTTCCCTGCTCTGTGACTGTGCTTCTTCCCTTAATCAACATTCTGTAATAGTATAGCAATTGTAATTCTTATATTATTATTTACTTACTTGTGTGTGTGTGTGTGTGTGTGTGTGTGTGTGTGTGTGTGTGTGTGTGTGTGCGTGTGTATTACATGTTCCATGATAAGTTAATTTGGAATTTGGAATTACTAAGAAGTAAGTGTATTATATTTTTCAAAAGTAACTATCAATAACAAAAAAAAAATCCTATAAGGAAGAGCACCTCCATGGAAGAGGATTGAAGACACAGAAATAAACCCACACTTATGGACACTTGATATTTGAGAAAGAAGCCAAAATGATACAGTGTGAAAAAAAAAAAAAAAAGGAAGCATCTTCAACAAATGGTACTGGTCTCACTGGCAGTCTGAATGTAGAAGAATGAAAATTGATCCATATTTATCACTTTGTACAAAGTTCAAGTCTAAGACAATCAAGGACCTCCACATAAAACCAGATACACTGAATCTAATAGAAGAGAAAGTGAGAAAGAGCCTTGAACACATTGGTACAGGGGAAACTTTCTTTAACAGATCACCAGTGACTCAGAATCTAAGATCAAGAATTGATAAATTGACTTCATGAAACTAAAAAGATTCTGTAATGCAAAGAA
The DNA here is from genome assembly GCF_978045245.1 of Mus caroli. Lineage (NCBI taxonomy): Eukaryota > Metazoa > Chordata > Mammalia > Rodentia > Muridae > Mus > Mus caroli. Next base: position 144,000,697 of record NW_028227256.1, read on the forward strand.
CACAGTCAATAAGACAAAACAGCAACCTACAGATTGGAAAAATATCTTTACCAACCCTACATATGACAGAGAGCTAATATCCCAAAATGTACAAGGAACTCAAAAAGTAAGACCCAGAAAACCAAATAACCCAATTAAAAAATGAGCTACAGAGCTAAACAGAATTCTCACAGAGGAGTCTCACCTGGGTAAGAAGCACTTAAAGAAATATTTCCCATCCTTAGTCAACATGGAAATGCAAACAAAATCAATCCTGAGATTCCATCTTACTCCAACCAGAATAGTTAAGATAAAAACTCGGGCGACAGCAGATGTTGGTGAGGATGTGGAGAAATGGGAACACTCCTTCATTGCTGGTGTGGTTGCAAACTGGTACAGCCACCCTGGAAATCAATCTGGTAGTTTCTCTGAAAAATGGAAATAGTTCTACTGGAAGACATACCTATAGAACTCCTGGGTATATATCCAAAAGATATTATTAGAGCAGAGCATATCACAAGGAAACATGCTTCACTATGTACATAGCAATATGTGTTCTGGTTTTTCCAGAAGCTGGATAAAACCCAGCTGTCCGTTAACCAAAGAATAGATACAGAAAATGTGGTTTATTTGCATAAAGGAATACTACTCAGCTATTAAAATGAGAATATCCTGAATTTTGCAGACAAATGGACAGAACTAGAAAATATTCTGAGTGAGATAACTAATACCCCAAAGAGCATAAATGTTATGTACTCACTAATAAGTGAATATTAGCCAAAAGAGTTCAGAGCCCCCATGAAACAACTCTCAGAATATATAAAGCTTAACAAGAAAACCGAAGTGTGAATGCTTCAATCCTGCTCAGAAGGAGGAATAAAATAATCATAGGACATAGAGGAAGGGTGGGACCTGCAGGGGGAGGGACTTGAGAGCTAGAAAAGGAGGTATTTCAAGTATGGGACAATACAGGAGAGAAGCCCAGAGGGCCAAGACAATAAGTAGAATTATGCATCAGTGTAGGTTGGGGGGCAGGTGATACCCTAGAAAGTCCCAGTCACCAGGGATGTGATAAGCTCCAGGGCCCAATGAGGATGACTTTAACTGAAATGCCCAACAATGGGGAGATGGAACATGAATAGACCACCTCCATTAGAGAGACATTGACCCCAGTTGAGGGATGGAGCCACCCACACATGTCAAATTTTTTGATCCAAAATTGTTCCTGTCTAAAGGAAATGCAGGAATAAAAATGGAGCAGAGACTGAAGGAAAGCCAATCCAGAGACTTCCCCAACTTGGGACCCATCCCATGTGTAGGCACCAAGCCCTCACACTATTGCTGATGACATGTTGTGCTTGAAGACAGGAACCTGGCATGGCTGTCATCTGAAAGGCTCTACCAGCAGCTGAGACAGATGCAGATACTTACAGCCAGCTGTTGGATCGAGCTCAGGGACCACTATGGATGTAACAGTTAGGGGAAGGACTGAAGGAACTGAAGGGGATTGCAACCCCAAAGGAAGAGCGGCATTATCAACTAATTGGACATCTCAGAGAACGGAGGGACTAAGTCACCAATGAAAGAGCATACATGTGATGCTGGTCTGTGGTCTGAGCTACATATAAAGCAAAAGAGTGTCATTCTGGCTTCAGTGGGAGGGGATATGCTTGGTATTGTGGAGGGTTGATTCCCTAGAGAAGGGTGAGGTAGGATTGAGTGCATGGGTCAGGGAGCATTCTCTTAGAAGAAAAGGGGAATTGGAGGGAGTGGGACCCTCATAGAGGGAGGACTAGAAAACGGGATAACATATGAAATGTAAATAAATAAAATAGTTAATAAAAAGTGCAAAAAAATAAAAATCAAATGGCCAAAAAGGAGAAAAACATGCTTCATCTTGATGAAATATGTGCGAAGGTGTGTGCTCATGAATGCGCAAGCATTCCAAAATATATGAATATAATCTTCTCAGTCAGTATATTAGTGGTATACATATCAGGGTTAGCTACTTGGTATTGGATACCTTGGGGTCTTTTTCCCTGGGGATAAATTTTGCCCTGCTTTCAGTATTCCCCATTTGCCTGTTGTTCAATTTCTAGTGTTGAGATACCATTCACAGACCCTCCCTCCATGGTAGCAATATATGGATGTCATCCTTGTTCCAATCTTGTTAGGCACACATGTTAATGAGACTTCATAGATGTAGCTTCTCTGACTTTTCTAGGAGGAACTCTCCCAGAAAACTTCCTTCTCTTGCTTTTAAAAACTCTTTGTTTCTTCTACCTCTATGATATCTGTGTCTTAGAAAAAGGGTTGTTGTAACTGATGTATGAGTTGAGACTTGGCTGCAGAGATTTTCTTGTTCTCTGATATCTGGTGGACCATTTTACTCTGTCATGATTTTTTAACTGTTGCAAGGAGGTTGATGAGTGAGGCCTACATAAACTTTGGGTATAAAAATTAATATTTAGAATATTGCTAAGAAATGTGATGATTTGGAAAAGTGTCAAATGTAGGTCCTTCCCCCACATCCTTGATATCATTATGCAGGCCTAGGTAGTTTATTAGGTTTTCAGTGGGAAGGAGGATTTCCTGCTCATGAGGTCATTAAGTACAATTAGGCAACTGTTGGTTACTGTCAAAATGTATATGTGAGTATTGTGTTCTCTGGTATACAATGCCATGATGGACCACTGCTTTAGTTCATGGGTATAGTAACAAGGAAGAAATTCTGACTGCTTCCATCTATTGAAGTCATGCATGGAGACCTCAGATATCATGAAATCTAGTGTTCAAGGAAGAGACTTTTAGTTCAGTTCCAGCTCAGGTCTTCAAGATTCCATGTTCAAATTCATAGAGTGTTCAGCAATAGGGATTCCCTGCAACTTCTAGGTGGCAATTGAAGATAAGAGTCAAAACTTATATTATTTTTGGAGTCTCTTTGGCAACCTTGAACAAACACCCAGAAGGGGATTTGTCAAGCCTTTTATTGGTGACTTTGTCAGATAGCCTATAGCTATAGGGGGAAGTACTATTAGCCAAGATAGGAAGGTTATACTTTAACTACAAATGTATATATTAAATAGTATTATGATTATCTGTAACTTTTAAATTAACCATTGGTAGAAGGTTGTTTTTTGGATTAATTAAATGTACAAATTTCATGTAATCTAAGTGAACATAAGCCTCTATCATTTGTTCACACAATTATAGTAATATTTCTTTAATTTATTAATAGATCTGTACTCTATAAAATTCTAGCACTGTAAAATAAAGGAAACCATAGCAAAGGGAATTGAAAGAAAAATGAAAACTATATAAAAGCTTCTTTCCAAAGTTTACTGTTTTTCTATCTTCACTGAAAATGATAGGTAGTCTAAAGATAATTTACATAAACACTCAGAGACAGAATCAAATACATGCTCATCATATTCACATAGCAAGCTCTCTATAAAGAAAATTTTGACAAGGTTTAACCTTACTTTTCACAGATCATATGAAATGTCACATGACATACAGAACTCACTGTCCCTGTGCCATCAAACCCATAGCAGGTCCATGTACAGCCATTCCCATTACTCTTAACCAGGAATCAATTTGTACCATAATATAGATGATATGAGTCCTTGCTTTTAGTATATCCTGTCTCCCAAATAAATAATAAAATAAAATAAAATAAAATAAAATAAAATATCATTTTGGCACTATCATTCCTACTTTTAAAAACTCTAACCACAATCATTAATAAATTGCTATCAATGTCTTTTATCATATTTTTATCTATAAAATGACACCTGATTTCAAACATAGTCCATGAGAAATCTATAAGATATTAACGTTTTACCTGATGGCTAAAACTTCAAGTAATCATGGTATGTATTCTATTCTTTGCAGGATGTGGGTGCATTTGAAAACATTTGCTTAATGATTTGAAATTTAAATTTATTTCACTTGTATTTATTTCATTTTTCTATTAAAAGTAAAATACTGTGGACACTATTCCTAGTTCTATACCTAGTAAGCCATGCAGGATTTCTGTATTGATATAATATAATATAAAATAATTTCTTTTCTTGTAACAGTTTTAACTAAATTAAATACTTATAAATAAATTCTATCTTGTGTTTTTGTTTTTGTTTTTCCGGACAGGGTTCCTCTGTATAGCCCTGGCTGTCCTGGAACTCACTTTGTAGACCAGGCTGGCCTTGAACTCAGAAATCTGCCTGCCTCTGCCTCCTGAGTGCTGGGATTAAAGGCGTGTGCCACCACCCAGGCCAAATTCTATCTTCTTAAGGTAACAAATTTATACATATAACAATAGATTTTGAAATTGTGTATCCATAATATATTTTACAACTCCATACTAAAACTTTGCTTTGAAAATTACAGCCTTTTGAGTGTATCTCTCATGAAGTTAGTCTTGAGCATAAATAAAATAAATTAGAGTCAATGGAGAGTCTGGAGAACACTCCATTCAAACTTGGTTGGAAGAGGGGCGCATAAAGGGTAAAGTGAGCTAATATCCCAACTGAACAGAAGCACAGATTCTTGCTGAACAGATAGAAGTAAATAACTTAGAAGTTGCTGCATACATAAATGTGGATATATTTTCACATCATGTAATAAAATTGATGGTCAATTTTGACAGTGTCTTGGAATGTGACTTTGATTTACAAGTGAAAACAAAAATAATTATTATATAAGTCAAAATTTTCCAATAGCACTGAGGAGTTTGGCGTGTTATTTCTTTGGAAAAATATAATGAAAATATATTACTTACTTTTTTTTCAAAGTGATCTTTATATGTATTAGATTTGTGCCTGTCTCAAAAGAAGAAAAAAAATGCTGGAAATATATTTCTTAATCTATCATTGCGCTTTGAAGTACCTCTTGTTGTTGTTCACTATGTATGAAAACTTTCAGTGATGTTTACCATCAAATAATATAGTTTCAGAAAAGCATACTCAACAGAAAGTACATTATAACGGCATGATTTATTTAATAAAGTTAATGAATGGTTTCTTTTTGTTTAATCAGGTGACAGAAACACGGACAGGTCCTCTTGGCTGCAGTAACTATGACAACCTAGATTCTGTCAGCTCTGTTCTGGTTCAGAGTCCTGAGAATAAAATTCAGTTGCAAGGTAAGTTGGTAAATTTTCATGAATTCTTTATGAATCTAGGTGATGTGATATCCAGTTATAATTTCTTTTGGATTTACGGATATAAGCTAGTGGGTATTGGGAAGACGACTTATATTCACTTGGTACTTTTCCAGAGGATCTGAGTCTAGTTCCTAGATCCCACATAGGTATGCTGATCACACTCTGGGTATCAGGATTCAGAGGATCTGAAAGTCCTAGCATTCTGAGACATCTGCAATGTTGTATACATATCCATCCATCCATCTATCTATCTATCGATCTATCTATCTATCTATCTATCTATCTATCTATCTATCTATCTATCTATCTATCTATCTACCTATATATAACATATGGTTAAAAATAATAATAAATCTTAAAAAAGAAATGTTAAAGCATATATATACTAGTTTTTCAAATTTATTGACAAGATGATCTAGACAATGTGAAGAAATATCAACTTATTTTTCTTCACAAATTAAGTAATAATTATTAATTACTGCATGGATAATAGTTTTGTTTTAAATGCCAACCACCCTTCTATAGTGCGTCATATGTTCACTCTATATGCTTTAATAGTCCATGTATTTTTCTTATTAATTATTGTACAATTGGTAATTATTTCTATTCATATAAAATAGGACAGGCAGTTTAAATTTAACCTAATATAGTAGACCATGATACCTTAGTTCCCTAGTAAGTAGATGTATAGAGTATATTATATCAAATTAACTTTATTCTCACTATTTAACTTCAGATTGATTTGTAATTCAATAGCATTCTAAGATGATTAAATTTAGAATGTTTTGCAAAAGACCCTAGCAATTGTGTGTGTGTGTTTGTGTGATCTCTAAAATAAAGAAATATATGTCCTGAAGTAAGTAAGCACATACTATGGAATAGTTAAACAAATAATTAAAAATCATATATTGATGATGTGTACAAATAAATATTTTAAGACAAATAAATTAAATGAATATTTTCATGCAGGAAATATCTCAATTTATACCCTGTCTATAATTTATAGACTTGCATTGCCTATAAAGATACAGAACAGATATTTTGAAAAATTATAAAAGCTATACATGCAACTCTAAATTCATAAAAGTTCATTACTTACACGTTCGATTTACATATAGTATAGTTAATATTGTGGGTGCTTCATATCAAATTATAAACTCTAAGTAAATAGATAAAAAGAGTAAGCAAAAGAACCTTAAATTTAGGGAATGAAGTTTATTTAAAAGTTATTTAAAATTAAAAAGCAATTTATACTTGATTTGAAAATCATTCATAAACATTTGAAAAATCATTTTAAATAAGCTTGATTATGTGAAATTACTTATGAATAGTTCTTATGAGAGTTTATACTGGAAAAATTTTTGTTTTAAAGATTTTCATTCTGAAAATATTACATTACAATTATTATATAGTATAACATATAATAATCTTGATAATATAGTACAGTAGGCAAATTAAATTCTTTGCTAAAATTTATATTTTTAGGTAATTTATAGATGAGTACATGTAATTAATTAAAATATAATGTAATTAATAATAATGTAATGATGACATAAAATATTTTAAGATACTGAAACTTGAAATAGAATCATGATTTCAAGGATGTATGTGGGTGTATATACATACATACACACATACACACACATACAGATATATATATATATATATATATATATATATATATATATACACATAAATCTTTATCTCTGTGTATGTGTGTAAAACTGCACATGCACTGGGCATCTCTTTTATATGCTGGTATGTGCTTAATGATCTTACTCTTCTATTTTCTTCACATTTTAATATGTATTTTAATATTTCATTACATGTACTATCTTCACATAATTTTATGCTACTCTCCTCATTGCTTTATCTCAATTCTCACTATCATTTTTTAATTGTTATTATTATATATTTATGTGATAACATATGTATTTAAGTATAAACCACTGAGTTAATGTAATGTTGCTTGTGTGTGTGTGTGTGTGTATGTGTGCATGCTCATGTGTGATTTGGCTAACTGCATAGTCCTGTGTATGTGTCTGGTTTCTGGATTGTGCTGAATATTGATTCTTTCTTTTTCAGTAGTCATAAAATTTTAATTCCTCATCTAGGCGCAATTTGGGTTTTCTTTTGTCTATGTTGAAATTCCATGCAGTGTGAGATTTGTTGTTGTTGTTGTTTTAGGTTTTGACACCCTTATTGTTTAGAATTCATGTGTTCAGGTTCCCTGCCATAAAGAAGAGATATTATCAGTAGACTATCTGTACATCTGGATCTTGTAATTTTCCCAGTGTATTTAATAACAGTTGTTTTAATTTTGAATAGTTCTGATTTCTGAAATGTTTTCTGCCTATGACCAAAGAAATTTCTTTGAAGAAAACTGAAAGCTACAGTTCCCTGTGGTCACAAGGATAGCTATTCAGAATGGTGTTATGTGCTATACTGATTTAGGAAAGCAACAATCGCTGGGCATGGTGGCACACACCTTTAATCCCAGCACTTGGGAGGCAGAGGCAGGCAGATTTCTGAGTTTGAGGCCAGCCTGGACTACAGAGTGAGTTCCAGGACAGCAAGGGCGATACAGAGAAACCCTGTCTCAAAAACAAAACAAAACAAAACAAAACACCAAACAAATAAATAAACAACAACAAAGGAAAGCAACAATCGTATATTCTCCTCTATATTCTATGTTCTATCATATCACAGGCCACAATAACATGGGGTAGTTATTGTGGTTTTCAGTAGCAAGTATGAGGAGAATATAACTTTCAGTAAATATTTTAAAAGGTATGTTGGGTTTAATTAATGGGTATGAGGAATTGTCTAGGTAAACTTTAAGGTAGTATGATTATTTAATAGTAGACTATTAAATGCCATTTCAATGTAGATGATTTAATTGCATTGACCTCTTTCTCATGTAGAATTAAGTGAACATGACTCCAAATTTATGTTTCTTGCTCTGCCTTGTTATTGTCTATTAACACTGAGACAACACTATGTGAATACTTTGAGTCTGTCATTGCTTTATGTGTGATTTATCATGGTCACCCTATGAGATGAAAATTAAACCTCAAAAGGTTGCAAACAAGTCATATGTCACATAAATGGTCAGATGCTGTCTTTAGTGATCTGTTTGTTGTTCTAGGGCTAATGTAATTATTGACCCAATTAGTAATGTTTGGTGTATTACATGTATCATTTTATTTCATTACTACAGTAATTTTATTTTTATTAAATATTCTGCCCATTATAGGAGAGTATCATGTCAGTCATTGTCACATACTTTGCATTCCAAGCCTGATCTTTCAAATAAACTTTCCAATAAATATTTCTATATAATTGCAAATTATAAAATATTATTCCAAATAAGTAAATGTGTAGAATTCATTTATTGGCAAATACATGGAATTATGCTTAACTGATAGAGAGACATGGGTGCAGTTCTCAATGTGTTTGCGAAATTCATTTTCCCCTGAATATTAATGATTAATTTTAACAAAATTGGTTCATAGGTAAAAGTCAAGGTAAAACTAGCCAATAGATTTTGTCATGTAAGAACTGTAAATATTATCAAAAATTCAGTGGTAAAAAACCTATTTAGTGTTGGTGTAATTTTCCAAATGTTTATATTTACTTTTACCAAATGTTCCCTTCTATTTTGATTTTTTCTTATTTTTTATATGAGCATGTTGCATACATGGGTTGTGTATGCATAATCATGTATATGTGTCTACACATGTGTCCTAATATGTGTGAACATATGTGGACATATTTGCGGCAACATTGCTATCAACCATTTTAGTTACTAACCTTTTTTCTTAGCCCTATCATATTTCCATCCTATCTTCTTTAATTCCTTCTTACTGTCTTTCCTTCTTTTCTATTTTCCTTTTTTCTTTCTATCCTTCTTTTCTTTCTCCCTTCCTTCCTCCCTTCCTCCCTCCCTCCCTCCCTCCCTCCCTTCCTTCCTTCCTTTTTTCCTCCCTTCCTTCCTTCGATCCTTCTTTCCTTCCTTCCTCCCTCCTTCACTATCTGTCTCTCATTCCTTCCTTCCTTCCCTTTTCTTTCTTTCTTTCTTTCTTTCTTTCTTTCTTTCTTTCTTTCTTTCTTTCACTTTTTCCTTCTTTTCATTTTTTCTTTCTTTCTAGCTCGTAATTAACCCAGTCTATCCTCTAACCTGTTTATAAGTTTGGGAGGCCTATAATACTTTATCTCCCAGCCTCTGCCTCTCAGTTGCTGAGTGTCATGCACGTATCAGCATGTGAGGCTTAGTTAGCATATTTCATCCTTTTATAAAAAATGTTTTTATGTATCCAAAGATTGTGGAACTGAAATTATATTTTTCTCAAAATATATTAAATGGAAAGTTTCAAATATTATGTTTAATATTTATTTCACATAACAATTCCCTAAAGAGATAGTAACTACTAAACTGGCATCTAATAAAGTAATTAACTGAATCAGTAGGGATAACTTGCACACAACAAAGAAATGGACTGTGAAGAAACTATGTCAGACCATCTGCTCCTCTCTACTCAATCTTTGTCCTTACTCCTAAACAATAGACTCATATAAGATAGGCTTCTTTGTGTCCTGTGTTAATTTCTACATCCTATCTTTGATGCAAATCTTAGAACACAACTAATGATATTATATTTTTATAGTTTTGACAGAATGATAGGCTAAAAGTAAGAAGGTATTGAGATCAAGAGGCAGTTTTTGTAAAACATTGTCAAATGCCCTAATCAATTACATCAAAGATCCAAAGGACTGGTTTTTAATAGAATAATAATCTTTTGTGTAAATTTTGAGACTCTATATTCCTGTAGCCTTTGAGTACTGAAAATGTGTAGGAAGATACCTTTCCTAATGATAGTTTTTTAAATAGAGGTATATTCATAGGTTAAAATGATAGCATTTACCTTCTCTACTCAGGACATTGTAAATAAGTGCTTTCTGATGATGCTTGAGGCCACAAACTTGATCATTTCATTTGTCTTTCAAGGGCTTCAAGTTCTCCTTCCCGACTACCTTCAGGAACGTTTTGTACAGGCAGCGCTGAGCTACATTGCCTGCAATTCTGAGGGGGAGTTTATCTGCAAGGATAATGACTGCTGGTGCCACTGTGGTCCAAAATTCCCAGAATGTAATTGCCCTTCCATGGATATTCAAGCCATGGAAGAGAATCTTCTTCGAATAACAGAAACATGGAAAGCCTACAACAGTGACTTTGAAGATTCAGGTAAGACAGAGCTTTTAATACCATCAAGTTTGCCTTGGCCCAAAGATACGAAGAAAGTACTGATTGCTCCTGTGGAAACTATGTTCACTTCATGGATGGAAAGTTTTTCGTTTTTATCAGTCCTTTGTGTGGATATTAAGATTGCATTTGTTACTGCAAGGTAAGTGTTTTACTGAGCGTATTAGCGTTTTATGTATTGCTTATATGCTATTGGTACCGGAGTACAACCTGTTCCTGATTTGAAGTTAACCACATATTAAGAATTGTAGGGTGTGATAGGGCACACCTTTAATCCCAGCACTTGGGAGGCAGAGGCAGGCAGATTTCTGAGTTCGAGGCCAGCCTGGTCTACAAAGTGAGTTCCAGGACAGCCAGAGCTACATAGAGAAACCCTGTCTTGAAAAAACAAAACAAAACAAAACAAAACAAAACAAAACAAAACAAAACAAAACAAAACAAAACTGCTTCTAGTTAACTGCATAACTTATAAGCATGTGTGTCTGCTTTGAGACTATATTTTTTCCAATGCTGACCTTAAAACAAAAGAAGGTAAAAATATTCCTCAAATTAATATAACAATGTTTAAAAGACAATGGATAGTAATGTATAATGAAGCAAGAAATAATAAACCTAATGTATTATGAATGATATGATTTAGTCAAAATGTGTTAGGAATGAATGATCCTCAAACAAGCAAAGTGAAGCAGGATATTATACACAAAACAGTAAATAGCACTGGAAAGAACCCATACTGTTAGGTTTATTTTTGTCAAAATAAAGAATGAAGACCTGAAAACAGAGAATAGACATTGTGTTTTAAGGGAATGGTTATTTACTAACACAACATTTCAGTTGGGATAAAAGAATAAAACTTAGGAGTTATTGCATAGTTTGTGACTATAGAAATAGAACTATGTTTTATATTTGAATTTTTTTCTGGATGAAACTCCTAATATTATCAAAAGAAGTCTTACTGTGGGGGATAATGGATACTTTACTTAGTTTGATCCATACTAGTTCTGTATATCTTAACAATAAATTGTGTATAATATGTATAATTTGTCAAGTTTGTAGTTAAATATATTTGAAAAAAATAGCAAAGTTTTTGTTAGAAGGATAGACTTGACAAGAATGAAGGTAAGGATGGAAAATGCTGGAGAAAAAATGATGAATGAACACTCTGACTTTCTGCAAGTGGTTTTCCTTGGGGCACATTTATCAACTCATGGCAGGTTTCAAACCTGCGAACCTTCCTAGTCTTTGGAAAATTTTTCTGCCTCAGGGCAAGTAACCTGAACAACTGTCTGCAGCCCAATTAGGTTGTAATGATTATACTGAGAGTGCACACTGGGCAGTAAGTCTTTATATTCTTTGCCTTAATTTAAATCTAGATGCGAAAGCTGATGGTTAGATAGTTAAACGAATAAAGCCTGAATTGGGTTAATAGAATCTTATACAGAGGAATGCTACAATCGCTAATACAAGATTTAGAATTAAATGTGGTATAGGACTGTTTCAGGACAGCTGTAAACCAAAGCTTGATTACAACTTCGAGTTTGGCTTTAGAGATTTTAACATGATCAGCTCTTATAGTGATTATTGAAAATAGAAAATATTAAATAATGAAATGGTGGCCCACTGAAGATGAAAATTGTTTCTAAAACATTTATGAGGACATAAAGATTCACAATACTTTCTTGATTGAAGAAAGTATTATGCACAATATTAAGAAATGTAAGCTCATAGATATCAATCAGATTCACAAGGACAAACACAGACACAAACACACACACACACACACACACACACTACACACACACACACACACACACACACACACACACTACACATGTACCATAATATACCTTTACTTCTCAGTTCTCTTTACTATTCTACTGGGCTGTTTCATTGTCATTCTATTATAATCCCATGAGTCATCGCTTATTTTAAATTCTAATATATTCTTAAGTTACATAAGCATCATGCTTCCTTCTCTTTGATCAAATTACCTTATTTATTTGTTCATGTTATTTGGCATGAGTATGTGTGTGTCTGTGTGTGTGTGTGTGTGTATGTGTGTGTTGTATATACTATAGACAACTTTATCCACAAAACCTTAAGAATATGGCTGTCTAAACCAGACCTACACAACATACATCACTTGACCTACCGACATAGGTGGGAAAAATTTCATAAAGCTACATCCTTTGACTATAAACAATAGGCAAACAATGTGCACTGAGAGAATTAGTATTCCCCAGGAACAAACCCTTCAAAGGTTTTGTGGAACATGTGTAGAGTGTGTGTGTGTGTGTGTGTCTGTGTCTGTGTGTCTGTGTTTGTCCTTGTGAATCTGATTGGTATCTATGAGCTTACATTTCTTAATATTGTGCATAATTGGGTTATCCAATCCCAAATATTTAAGCAGAAGTCAAAATAATATTAATTAAAGATGAATTTGTCATTAATTAGAGAAAAAATGGTGCCAGAAGCAGGAGATGGAAGTGGAGAGTAGAGTTGAGATTGTTTTAAATAGAGTACCCAGTAATGAAAGTATCAAAAATATGTAAAAGATAATGGGTCATGTCAAATATGTGATAATCTAAGTTATTTTTTCAAGTTCTTGTGTGCCCTTTAGCTTACTTGTCTGGCTGCTTTCAGTTGGTCTTGTGGTGCCATGTTGAACGGGAAGAGTAAAATAGTAGACATAAATCTATTTGACTTAATCAAGACCTGAGTCTGAAAACCATAGGCACTTCCTCATATTTTGAATGTTAAAAGTAATATAAAGTCACAAAAAGACTAAAAAACATCGTATGAGATATGGCTTATCACATAAAAGAAAAAAATATATTTTAAAAATACCCTAAAGCACAGAAAATAGAAACAAATATCTACAAATAGTATAAAACCATAATGAACAAGTTCTATACTACATATAAAAGAATGAATAATAAAGATTACTCTGAGAAATAGAAGAAAATTTTAGAAAACAATCAGAAAAGGGTATAATATTTAGAATATGAGGAACTTTAAAATCCCAAAGCAAAAATTGAAAGAAATTAACCTAAATCTTTTTTTAATAAAAATGACATATAAATGGACAAAATTATTTTTTAAAAATGCTTAAATTTTCTAATCATGAAGGCAATGAAAACTAAAGCATCAAGACTTTACTTTACTCAATAACAATATCTGCAGTGGTCCAGCTAAAAATAGAAACTTCCAACCCTGTGCAGTGAACTTTTGCATACAAAGGAGATATGAAATAGCAACTCCATAACAGAAGCCAAAATGGCAGTTAAAGTGAAAGCTTAAAAGTGAATACTCCATGGAGTTAAGAAACCAACAGAGCCCTCCTACATTATCCCAAATAATGAAATTCTATAATTTTCAACACATTTGGAAATCAAGATCATTTTGTTTAGAGAAATAAGAAGCACAGAAAGACAAATTCCATAGGATTCTATTCACAAAATATATTTAAACAAGAATTCTAGCAAGTGAAAGGAATAGATGAGCAGAAGGGACCAGAAACCTTTCTCAGTGTATGGTGTAAGTTCTGGTGTGCTACTATTTAATACTGTCATGGTAGATAGTGGATGAAATGGTTTTGAAGTTTTAATCATAAAGCACTGATGCAATAGTGACAACAATGATCTTGATATAAAGCAACGCACTGTGTCCTGATATGATAAATCACACTTTATGTACCAGTTAAAATATACTTAATATTTTAAGTAAGTCAGACTTTGAAAATTGATAAATACTGAAATGAACTGCTAAAGTCTTTCTGCTTGCCATAATGACATTGTCTGGATAAAATAATGGAAGTATAAGATAAATACTGTAAAATGTTCACCAGATATTTAGAATCAAAAATGGTGATAGAAAAATGTATAAAACAGCATAATGTTACATTAAAAAGTAATAAGCAATTTATTGTTCTTAAAGTAGTTTTATCCTAGATAAAAGCATAATTAGTAAACCAAATTACAAGTTAACAAAACATATAGATATGAAAGCATTGATGATTGAAATACAGAATAGGAGGCAGATACTTGACAAGCATGAGTGGATGTGTTGGTCTACAGCAATGTCTGTGTGGAATTATGTTCAGGGTCACCTTGGGCCTAGTAGTGTCTAAAGATAATTGAACTGTGATTTTTACAAATAGTGCCCATGTAATGTAGGAATTAGAAAATAGTGATTGTGAGAGACTTTCTACAGGTTATGAAAGACCCATAGTAGTCCTGATCTCACAACAGCATGAATTTCCTGCATGGGGGAGAGTCTCACAAGTCCATATCTGAACTCTCCTGAAACATTTCTTCTGTCTTAATTTGTATTGTCAACGATCATCACATCGGGCTTTAATAGATACCCTCTAATAGTATGTGGAAGGCAGGTAAAAGATAACCAGCATGTATCATGTTGATATACGAAGTTGAAGGAGAAGAAAATTGACAAAAAAATATCTTTAAAGTAATTCCTTACACAACCATTTAAAAACTTCTATTCCTGTTGTTTCTCCAACTACCAGAGAAATTAAACAATCAAATGCATTTGTGTAAAGACATGACAGAACTATTTTCTTTTATGGATTTGAAAACTTATAGATACAAGACATAAGAATTTGACATGCTTACCATTATTGCAGAAATTCAAATCCTTTTATGCTTTATATAAAGAGACAAAAACCAAACCAAAAAAAAAAAAAAAAAAAAAGGACACACTGTAGTCTTCTTTTAAATGGTTGATTCAATTTAACTTGAAAAATAAAACAAATGCTAGTAATTAACAGGCTAAAACATTTTATTCATTGAAACTGAGATATATCAGCGTGTAATTCTTTAATTAGGAAGATAATTATCTGAATTTAGAAGTGTTTTTCACAGGTACTAATAGCAGCACGAAGTATGTCAGGGTGCATAACTCAGTAATTTAAACTGCTAATTGCAGTCACCACATACAAAAAAGAAGAAAAGTAAGTTGCAAATTTCATCAGGTCAAGGTAACTTGTTTGTAAATGTTTTCTGTTGGCTATGCTTACAATTTTCACATATAAAATCCAATTTGTAGATTAGAGCAGCATGCTTGTATAGAGGTCATTTTATTCTATTATATGCAAGTCTTAGATAATATACTTATTACAGCCTGTAAACAAAAGTGTCAGGCAGTTTTAAGAACAAATGTACTAATTTTCAAACCTTACAAATCCGAGAATGTCTCCAATATACTTAATTATAGGAAAATGTTGATGTGATATTAGAAGAATCTTTCTGAAGGAAAAATAACAATATGGGGCATGTCAGAGTGTGAAACACAGAAATTTATAAGGCTAATTATAAAAATGATATAGAATGCATTTATTCTTTACATTTCCAGAAAATGAGGCATTTATAGTAAATGTTATTGGTACACAGGTACCTCGAGTATAAGCTGTAATTACAAATGAAGAGAATAGTAACATAGGTATTCATACAGTTATATTTGCAGTGACTAAATATTTATTTGCTATGCTTAATTATATGAAAACAACAATTATATTTTCAATAATGAAAAGATAATGTATTTTCCAATATTTGGGCCACATTCCCATCCTTAATGGAGAAAATTAAACTATTTAATTTACATACATATCTGGTTTTATTTAAAATTAAATTATAAAAAATTTACCAAATCTTCCCAAAACAAATAAACCCAAACAAATGATATTATATTTTCTATTTATTTTCTGTTAACTATTTTTTATAAGTGAGAAACTTATTTATTAAGGAAAGGTTAGAGAATAACTGGTTTTTTACAGGTAATTGTCTTAAAGGAAAAACAGTTTGTTGATATAAAGCACAAACATTTTAGAAACATTTTGACATAAAACATTCAAATACTTCTGTTAGCACTTGGCTTATTCAGAATCCGAAGTGTGATATGCAGTCAACAGTATCTTCAACAAGAACATGTCCTATTATATTAAAAGACGTTTATTTGGTGTTCTAAGAATGTCAGTTAGAGAGCACTTTGTAATGGAAAATGTCTAGGTGTGACTTTTGGAGAGTGTTGTGCATTTAAACATTTGATATGAAACTTGAAAATTTCTCTAAGGATAGGACTGTCCGTAATGTTATGGTTTAAAAAAGCTCATGTATGTCCATGTACAAACTCAGTGCATATGCTTGCCTCTTAGTTTCATGTAAAATATTTCTAAAATTTACCTTCTCAAAAAAAATCACTTCAGGTGACAGTTGACTATCAGCTTATATGGAAAACAAAAACAAAAAACAAACAAAAACTGTTTTCTGGGGAATAGCATTGTGCACAAACAAAGGACTTGAATGTCAAAAGGCACTTTAGAAGCTAGGACATTTAGAACAAACTTGCTACATCCTATTCGATTTTAATTTTCCGCCCCAATAATGAGTCTTATTTTCTTTACAGATCCACATTTCAGACATAGCATTTCATGGTTTATTATATAAACTGGTACACAGCATGGCTACCGATGATGTCTGCTAATTATAAGCTCCCCTCTCCCTGAATGGAATATTATTAAACCCAGATGAAAATCTGAGTGACTTCTAACTCCAGAAATGTTCTCTAAAATTTCCAAGAAAAATAGTTTTTATTTTTCCCAAAGAGACATGAATATTATTATTATTATTATTATTATTAATTTTAGTAGATATGGAAGGGCAGAGAAAGTGTTAAGAATTGCTTACGTTCGAGAATAAGACTTGTTCAATAGAGTGCTTTCATATAATAAAGGAGACCTTGGGTTTAATTCATATCACCACAAAAAGTCGGTGTAGTACAAACCAATAATCCACCTAATTAGAAAATGGAAGGGAAAAGACCAGGAGTCAAAAGTCATTCAGAACTCATAGTAAGTTTGAAGACAGCCTGAGATTCATGACTTACCACGACCGGTATCGTTCTCATACACACACACACACACACACACACACACACACACACACACACACACACTCAATCAAAAATAAAAACAAAAACCAAAACAAACCAAAACAAACCAAGCAGAAACAAAGACAACAAAACCAAATTTATTTCTGTTTCCCTTTTTTTCTTTCTTCCCTTCCTTCCTTCCTTCCTTCCTTCCTTCCTTCCTTCCTTCCTTCCTTCCTTCCTTCCTTCCTTCCTTCTTTCTTTCTTTCTTTCTTTTTTTCTTTCTTTCTTATTTTACCTTTTTCTGTCTTCTTTTGTTTGTTTTTTTTTTTTTTTTTTTTTTTTTTTTGTTTTGTTTTGTTTTGTTTTGTTTTGTTTTGTTTTGTTTTGTTTCATAATGCTTTGGTTTGAAACAGGGTTTCTCTGGGGAGGCCCTGGCTTTCCTGGCACTTGGCCTATAGACCAGGCCAATCTTAAACTCAGAGCACCGCCTTCCTTTGTCTGTAGAGTGCCAGAATTAAAGACATTCTGTACCACCTTCTAGTGAAATCCAGTTTATCAGTATAAGCAATAGTGAATATAGGCTTCTTTTGCTACATCAGGGAAAGCCTTAGGTACTTCTTACTCTGTGTGTAGAATGTTGATAACATGAACAGATATTTTTTCTTTAGCTTTTATTAAGTTTGAGATGATCTGTTTTAAGGACAGCCATTAAAATTGGGAATTGATAAAGGGCTTTAACAGTAGAAAAGACTGGAGAAGTGAAAGAACATAAACTTAAGGACAAGTTTTGTAGGTGGCATATGCACATATCTGTAATCCTATCACCTTTGAATGCAAGACAAGTGAAGTACCATCTTCAATAAATAGAGAGACTGTATAGAGAAAGAAAATATTTCAACATGTTTGGCATAGGACGCTAAAGTTTATTTCCTTCACATTTACATATTTGACTTTGAATATTATTTTTTTCTTCTCATTTATTATAAATTTCTGTGAGTTTCATTTTCTCCTTCCAAGATCATATAACCAGAATATAATCTATGTGGAAAAAAATCATCATTTAAGATGGGAAGTAAAAACAAAGTATTTCTACTCATTATTGTAGCATTTCTTAGAAAATTACACATGAAACAATTGTTAAAATCTGTTGGGTAAAACAAATTTAGCCTCTCTAGTGTTTTTCATGAAAGATAGTCTGTCTGTGCATTTAAAGTTTCAATGTTTTCAACAGTGTGTAATTTTTACTATGATATATCCTGTGTACTAGATTTCTAGTTGTAAACCATATTAAATTCTTAGCCTGTGATAATGAAAACTATGTGAAATACAAAGAAATTAAGAAATGCAATCCTGGAGGGCAGTGGTGGCACATGCCTTTAATCCCAGCACTTGGAAGGCAGATGCAGGCAGAATTCTGAGTTCAAGGCCAGCCTATTATACAGAGTGATTTCCAGGAAAGCCAGGGCTATACAAATAAAAATAAAAAAGAAAATAAAAAAAAAAAAAGAAAAGAAAAAGAAAATGATATCCTGTCACCAAACCTAGGATACCAAGACAAGAACCAACAAGCCAGTCTCCCATCCAGAAACACTGGATCCTAACTGAGAAATCATAGTAAAGACATCCACCCCGAAAAGATTAACAGACAAATTGTATTCCCTTTCCAGTGAATCTTTCACCCCTTTCTTCTATGAGGGTGCTCCTCCACCCATGCACCTATCCACTCCCACCTCAGTTCTATAATCATCCTACCCTGGGGCATCAAACTCTACAGGACCAAGGGCCTACCCTCCCATTGATGTTAGAAAAGACCATCCTCTGCAACATATGTATCTGGAGCCATAGATCCCTCCATGTGTACTCTTTGTTTGGTGGTTTATTCTTGGGAAATCTAGGTGGTCTAATTAGTTAATATTGTTCTTCCTATGAGGTTGCAATTCCCCTCACTCCTTCAGTCCTTGCTATCCCCTGCTACATATGCTACTGGCCTTCCTTCTTTTTAAGCTCCATATAGTTTCTGAATTGTATCATGGGTATTCTTTTTTTATTATTATATGATATTTTATATATTTACATCAAAATTATCCCGTTCTAGTTTCCTTCATGGGTATCCCCTATCCCATCCTCCCTCCCACTGCTTCTATTAGGGTGCTCACCCACCGATGCACTCCTGACTCCCCACCCTAGATTTCCCTTACACTGGGGCATCAAGCTTTCCCAGGACAAAGGGCCTCTCCACCCACTGAAGTCCAACAAGGCCATCCCTTGCTACATATGAGAATGGAGCCATGGGTCTTGTCATGTGTACTCTTTGGTTGATGGTTTAGTTCCTGGGATCTTGGGGGTGTGTGTGCCTGGTTGGTTGATACTGTTGTTCTTCATATGGGTTGCAAACCCTTTCAGTCCTTTCCCTAATTTCTCCTCTGGGACCCCATGCTCAGTCCAGTGATTGGCTGCCAGCATGTGCCTCTGTATTTGTCAGAGACTCTTAGGAGACAGGTATATCAGGCTCCAGTCAATGGGAGCTTTTTGGTATAAAAAATAGTGTCTGGGTTAGGTTACTGTATATGGCATGGATCTCCAGGTGGAGCAGTCTCTGGATGGCTTTTCCTTCAGTCTCTGTTCCACACTTCGTCTCAGCATTTCATCCTGTGAGTATTTTGTTCCCCCTTCTAAGAAGTAGGAACTGAAGCATCCACACTTTGGTCTTCCTTCTTGAGCTTCATGTTGTTTGTAAATTGAATATTGGGTATTCCAAGCTTTTGGGCTGCTATTCACTTATCAGTGAGTGCATACTATGTGTGTTCTTTTGTGACTGGGTTACCTCACTTAGGATGAGATTTTCAAATTCTATCCATTTGCCTAAGAATTTTATAAATTCATTGTTTTTAATAGCTGAGTAGTACTCAATTGTGTAAACATACCACATTTTCTGTATCTATTCCTCTGTTGAAAGACATCTGGGTTCTTTCTAGCTTCTGGCTATTATGAATAAGGCTGCTATGAACATAGTGGAACATGTGTGCTTGTTATATGTTGGAGCATCTTTTGAGAATATGCCCAGTAGTGTTATATTTGAGTCCTCAGGTAGTACTATGTCCAATTTTCTGGAGAACCACCAGACTGATTTCCAGAGTGGTTGTAACAGCTTGCAATCCCACCAATAATGGAGGAATGTTCCTATTTACCCAAATCCTTGTCTGCTAGCATCTGCTTTCACCTGTGTTTTTGATCTTAGCCATTCTGACTAGTGTGAGGTGGAATCTCAGGGTTGTTTTGATTTGCATTTCCCTGATGACTAAGGATGTTAAACATTTTTAGGTGCTTCCCAGACATTCAGTATCCTCAGTTGAGAATTCTTTGTTTAGCTCTGTACCCCATTTTTAATAAGGTTATTTGGTTTTCTGAAGTCTAACTTCTTGAGTTCTTTGTATATATTGGATATTAGCCTTCTATGGGATGTAAAATTGGTAAAGATCTTTTCCCAATCTGTTGGTTGCTGTTTTTTCCTATTGACAGTGTCCATTGCCTAGCAGAATCTTTGTTGTTTTATGGAGTCCTATTAGATCTTAGAGCATAAACCACTGGTGTTCTGTTCAGGAATTTTTTCCTTGTACCTATATGTTTGAGAATCTTCCCAACTTTCTTTTCTATTAGTTTCAGTGTGTCTGATTTTATGTGAAGATCCTTGATCCACTTGGACTTGAGATTTGTACAAGAAGATAATAATAGCCGGGTGGTGGTGGTGCACTCCTTTAATCCCAACACTTGGGAGGCAGAGGCAGGTGGATTTCTGAATTCGAGACCAGGCTGGTCTACAAAGTGAGTTCCAGGACAGCCAGGGCTACACAGAGAAACCCTGTCTCAAAAAAACAAAAACAAAAACAAAACAAAACAAAAAAATAAATTGATTTGTATTCTTCTACATGCTGATTTCCAGTTGAGCCAGCACCGTTTGTTGAAAATGCTGTCTTTTTTCCACTCGATGGTTTTTGCTCCTTTATCAAAGATGAAGTGACCATAGATGTGTGGGTTCATTTCTGGATCTTCAATTCTATTCCATTAATCTGCCAGTCACTGTACTAATACCATGCAGTTTTGATCACTATAGCTCTGTAATACAGTGTAAGGGCGAGGATGGTCCTTTGGTTCTAATATTCACTTATAAGATTGTACATACCTTGTGCTTATGTATGTCTTAAAAGGGAAATAATTATTGTTTTATCTGTATAAAATCTGCAACTGTGAGGAATCCAATTGTAAGTACTTATAGTAAACAGGTTTCTTCAAGGCATAGACTCTAAGGCTACTTACTATGTAATATGAGGATCCCATGGGTGCATCCTTTTTAACAGACTGAAGTAATATTAGCTCCAAAACTGAATGCATTCTCTAAATTTTCAAAGTTGAAAAATAGATATTTTTTTCTATTACATCAGGTTTAAACATATTACCTTTTGTTTAGGCTTTTGTTTCATGACATTGTAAAAATTTTGTGTATCTATATCTATATCTATATCTATATCTATATCTATATCTATATCTATATCTATATCTATATCTATATCTATCTATCTATCTATCTATATATATATGACAAAAATCAAAATTATCTCTGAACTAAGGTACTGCAGTTTGTTTGCCACACATTGCACTGCTTCCTGCCCCCTACCCCCATTGGTTATTGACCATAGGGATTCTTCACCTTTTTAATCCAAGAACATGGGCTAACAGTCCTGTTATCATGTGGAAGAACATCTCATTGTCACGTAGAACAATTCTGGGCAACACCTGACTACAAAGTGTTGTCAGAAACAGAACTGATTTTTCTTCACCAAGTCCAAATATTGTTGAAAATATTATTTTCTAGCTACTGCAGATAACATTTTACCCATTATTTTCTCAATACCTGTGTTACAATTCCAATTGCAGATACTCTTCAGTGTCATCGATATCTCCATAAGCCATTAGCTCAATGCTACAAGATTAGGCTTTTCACTAGGGACTTGTATTTATCCATACACTTCTGGTTCAAATTTCTGTAGAAGTCAAGACCAGCATGACAGTCCTGCAATGGGAAATGACCCTATATCCTAGATAAAAAGAAATGCAGTTTGCATATTCTATATTCACCACAGCTCAACTAAAGTCTGCTCTTCATTTTACTTATTGCGGAATTCAAGTTCGGTTCTGGGTAAAATACTGTCAATTTCCATAGGTTCCCTAGTGAGCCTCTCTTCAATATATTTATAATCATATTTTATGTTGTAGCCTGATTTGATAGGAAACAGGAAAATAACATTTTACCATAGCATTGAAGAGTAGGAGACACAGTGTTTCTGTAAAGTCAAAATGCCAGTTGGATTTTCAAATACAAGACTCATAATCTCTGCAATTCATCAAGTCATACAATTTTATAACATGGGGGTAATATACAGAATTTTCCCTTTCTAATTATCTTTCCTTAATTTTATGTACTAGCAGGAAAATTAAATGTATCCAGGCTTAAATGAACTTCAATGTATTTTTCTATGTTATCTTTAATTTTTATATAAACCAAATAGCTGAAGCAAGCCACACAAACTTTATTAGTAACAAGCCACAAAGACTTTAACCAATCTCTTGCTCTTTGAAAATTTCAGCAACTTCATTTATCATGTGGCAACTTTATTTAGACTGATGACCTAAAAAGAAAATTATTCTACCCATTAAACTACCACACACAATGTTGTCTTCATGTGGGTTATATTTATTGTGGCTATTATTTTCGTGTTTATCACATAACTCCTTAAGGGAACTTGGTATGTTAGAGTTAAGACAAGAAAATAAGCTCTTGTGAGACAATGCCGGGGCCTAGCAAACACAGAAGTGGATGCTCACAGTCAGCTATTGGATGGATCACAGGGCCCCCAATGGAGGAGCTAGAGAAAGTACCCAAGGAGCTAAAGGGAACTGCAACCCCATAGGTGGA
Source organism: Mus caroli (assembly GCF_978045245.1). Classification (NCBI taxonomy): domain Eukaryota; kingdom Metazoa; phylum Chordata; class Mammalia; order Rodentia; family Muridae; genus Mus; species Mus caroli. The sequence goes on from NW_028227256.1 coordinate 144,023,962, forward strand.
TCATTATTAGGAACTAACCAGTACCCCAGAGCTCTTGTCTCTAGCTGCATTTGTATCAAAAGATGGCCTAGTAGGCCATCACTGGAAAGAGAGGCCCATTGGACTTGCCAACTTTATATGCCCCAGTACAGGGGAATGCCAGGGCCAAGGGGTGGGGATGGGTGAGTGGGGGACTGGTGGGGGGGAGTGTATTGGGGACTTTTTGGATAGCATTGGAAATGTAATTGAGGAAATTACCTAATAAAAAAATATCAAGTTGTAATCTAAGTTTCTCTAAAAACAATATATTTTTTTAACTGACAGTAATTTCTCTTTGGCTCTACCATAATTTTTAAATAATTTCCAAATAAAATATAGTTTCCAGGTCCAAGGAAGGAATTAGAAAACCAAGTTGGATTTCATGTTATTGTGTTTGATTAGCTATGGTCTTCCCTCTGATGATATTGTGCAGTATTTACTATAGTATGAATAACACCTTTGACATTAACAAATTTTATTTTGCAGTTCAATTAATTTTTGGTCTCATCTGAAGTAGAATGTCTATAGAGTGCCAAGCAGGTGTTTTGTGCAATGATGCTTGATTTAGAGTCTGAGTCTTACTGCCAAATACCTCATACCTGGTCCAGTTGGCCTTCATGTCTTTTATTCCTGTCAAAAATCAGTTCTAGGATTTCAAGAGTCTGAAAGGGGTTTGACATTTCTGTGGGGCTAAGAAGAACATGTTTCTTTGATTCATTACACAAAACTTAGTACTGTATGCTATACAAAGTAAACACATTATAAATCATAATACATTTACTGTTCAATAGATAATAAAATACAATGAAATGTGTCACCAAATATTGATTGTAGCTTTGTTTTCCTCAATTGTCTTCGTTTATTTTTCTGAAAATGTCACAATAACTATCTTATTTGTTTTCAAAAAATGTGCCCTCAAAATAAATTTAAACAATATAAATATTTTCTATGTTATATTGAATGTCATATATGAACTTTGAATGTTGGGCTTTTTGTGTTTTGTATTTATGGAATTTCTTGTTTAAATGTGAACTAATAAATGAACAATGCCTTGAAATGTCATTCAGAAAAAGTTAGTAGAACATAAAGAAAAAGCAGACAAAATAGATATATTTTATTTTATTTTATTGGATATTTTCTTTACTTACATTTCAAATGTTATCCCCTTTCTTGGTTTCCTCCAGAAACCCCTTATTCCATTCTCCCTCCCCCTGATTCTATGAGGGTGCTTCCCTACCAACCCACCCACTCCTACCTCCCCACCCTTGAATTCCTTTACACTGGGGGCATCTAGCCTTTCACAGGACTAAGGGCCTCTTCTTCCACTGAAGCCTGACAAGGCCATCCTCTGCTAAGTATGCCGCTGGAGCCATGGGTCCCTCCATATGTACTCTTTGTTGGTAGATTTTATATAACTGTCTCCTGAGATGCTCTGCCAGAGTCTGACAAATGCAGAGGTGTATGCTTACATCCAACCATTGCACTGAACATGGTACCCAATGGAGGAGTTAGAGATAATTTTGTTTTTAATTGGATTTAAACCATCATAAAGATGTCACTTCACAGAGTTGATATAGGTTCTTTCTGATTGTTATGTTATATTAATCTATATGCAACTCATAATTTACTCAAATACATGTTATAACAAGAAATAAAGCATTTACAGATTATACCTAACATGGTATAAACAAGATAAACAGTGTCCTTATTACATTTTTTTAATATTTCAAAGCCTGTGGAAAGGTGAATGAACAAAGCAGTGTAGTCAGAGAATTTTATTGGTGACTTGGTAGTAAGTTTTATGAAAGTATGCCTGAGGAGTTTGTCTATAAATTTCTTACAACTTACATGGTCATTCATTTTAACTCCACTGTTTTGAAACTGTGGCAAACTCTATTGACACTCAGTATAATTTTGCTTCCATGATAATCTCAGAGTGGCTATGTAGATCGTAATAAACTCCTCCACTGGAGTTTGCTTGGCCCTTTATAACTTACTTAATCTACTTTACAAATGTTAGACACTTAGATGTTAGACAATATATATATATATATATATATATATATATATATATATATTCAAATAAGAATAAAACTGCATATATATTTATATACAGTTTTATTCTTTTTCATTTTCAATACATCATAAAGACAGACTTCTCTCACTCCACTCCTTCCCATTAGACAGATTTTCTAACATAATCAACTAAAACACATATATAACATATCTTTTCCATAGCTACATAATCAAGTGCACTACACTTTCTGTGAATTGCCTATAATTATTCAGTGACAATACATCAATATATTGAGTTTCAAGTTGGTTTTGCATGCATGTGTGCTAGCACAATACTACGGAATTATTATTAATATGTGATTTATTATAAGAAGCATTTTGTGTCTAGTATTCATAGCTTTCAAAATCAATACTTCAGGTTTAGAGAAAAGGAACCAGAGATACAGTTCAGTGACAGATCACTTGTATAGCATACTCAGGTTCAGACAATAGTATTGTCAAGATTACAGAAAAAATTAAACGTACTAAAAAAAAACTTTATATGTAAAATAAAATTTCTATTCATATTCTTCACCAAACAAATATATCACACATAACAGGTTATAATTGATGACCCACCATCTTGAAGCTGTGTGGTCATATGAGTTGTTTAGGTAAATAAACTATGAACAGAATCACTGCTGGTCACTGACATATGGAAGACTACAAGAGAATGACTGTGGCTAGTTTTGGGTTATATCAAAAAGAAATAGTGGCATTGAAGATGGGAAAGACAGACAATCTTTGTTACTTAAGAGGACCATGGAAAGTGTAGTCACTTACCCTCTGAAGAACTCAGAGAATTTTGTTTTTCTTGAAATCTTGAAATATTTTAGTAGTATTTATTATTTTGGCAAAAGCTAATATGCTGAATTGACATAAAAACATTACAAATTATGTCAGTGTGTGGGAAAAAAACACCCAAAGATTAGTATTTTTGATCATGTGGGCAATGAAAAGAATCATTTTAGGAATTTTTTTTGAAGTTTCATTAGGTCCAGTGGTGCGTGATGTTAAATGTTTTCTATATTTTCCAAATTATCTGATATACTGAGACTATAATTATAGTGAACTATGAGGGAATGCAAAGGGTAAGGAGCATTTCAGTCCTTGCTATTATTTATTTGTTTTGCCTGATATTTTAAACAGAGCTGAAGTCCATGGTGTCTTAATAGTTATATGATGTCAAGGAAATTAGTTAACTCCTGGGCCTCCTGATTCTACCTCCCAAATGCTGGGAATTACAGGTGTGTGCTTCAATGCCACAAAATGTATTTTGCTTTAAAGTAATCATTATCTTGAAATTCTACATCATAAGTAGCCCCGTAACAATTTGGTAATAAGTGCTAAATTCCAATATGAGCCCAGACTAAATAAAATCACTCTTACATAGCACACTATTTTTTCAAGAACAAGTATTTTTAATTTATCCTTATATGTGGTCATTTGAAAACTTCTGTAATACAGATTAAATTATGGCAACTGTGTCTCAACTAAAAGAATCTTCATGTGTTGAGACTGATTCATAGCTGGGGCCAAAATTGAGATATGATTGTATTGGACATAATAAATGAATAATATACTGACAGATTCAAATACTGGTGGTATATTTGAAGATATTGGTACATTAGTGAGATGTACCTTGCTGGAGGAATGAAGCTACAGGAAACTTAACACTTTAAGGACTATTATTACTCTGGGTCCCCCCTTCTTTTCCTGTTCCAAAAGGCCATATGTAAACACTTTGCTCTAATGCATGTTTATTGCATTACACATGGGACTAGAGGGAACAGAAGATAAGGGCATGGGCAAAATTCTCTGAAACCAGAAGCCTCACAAATCCTCTGTAACTGGAGTTGTTTCTTCCCCTACTTTGTTAGGAAAACTAAAACTTACTACAGCATCAACTGAGAGGCTTTGGATTGGATGCCAATAGCATAAATTATACCAAAACATAGAAGCCATCATGGCACTGCAAATAATGCAAGAAGTTACATGAAGACAGTAAAATGAAAGATTCACAATAAGTAGTTACAGAAAGCAACATAATTTAGTTCACATAAGAATAGTCCCATTGAATACCAATTTGTGATATTTGTGTATTTTTTTAAAAATACTGGCAGTGAAGTTGTATGACATCCTTAGCTTATTTATTTAAAAGTAATGAAAGGCACTAGAGATAAAACATATTCTACATTTACTTTGTGAGATAAAATTTTTCAAGATAGCTTCAGTAATTGTTACTATTTTCTGTTTTTAAAGTAGTCATCATTCTAATTTACTTATAAAAGCTGATTAAAAAAAGGTTTTAATATAACACTTCCTTTTCATTTCTTCCTTCAACTCTGTCATATACCCTTCACACTCTCCTTCAAATTCCAGGCCTCTTCAACCTATTTGTATTGCATGTATATATATATCACAGTATGCCGAAATATAATCTGGTATGTTTATAATGTTACTTGAATAGCAGTATGTTCCACACAATGTTCATAACACTTTGATCGTAAAGTATCAGCATGTCTTCTGCTACCACAGTTCAATGTTTTTTATGCATCAATAATTGTAAAGTTGTGGAACATCATACAATGATTTACAGTGTTTACTTACTCTTAAGATACATTTTTCTTTGCATTGAACACTGCTACATTCTCCTTTGGCAACACCTATATAGCACACACATAACATCTGCCACACAGCTAAATGGTCTGTCACTGGGTGTCCCATTTACTTTCTGTTATCTTGCTAGCAAGATCTTAACAGCTACCTTTAAAGAAGAAATAACCATTGTGCTGGCAAAGTTAGTGCCCTGCTGAAAGAGTTGACAAAGTGTTAGTGGAAAGATCTTGAAGTTAATTGGCAGCAAAACAAATGTGTGGTGTTCTGTCCAGGTTTCAGGAAGCTGTGTTATGTGAACTTGGATCAAGTGTTGTCCTACAAAGGTTGAATAGATTTGTCACCCTGGCTATGCAAGCCATCACATAATAACAAGATAAATTTTCACAAACACCACTGAAGCATGAAGCCATGTCTCAACTCTTAAAACTGACAAGACTGCAGGTCACCAGCTTGTTAAGCCTATCTGATGAAGAATCTTCTATTTCCTTAGGTTTAGTATTGATTGTCCCAGTGATAGAAAACTCAGTGAATCACAAAGCTAAACAGATTTTGACTTTGAACCTGTCTAATTAAGTAAGACACTATCTACTTCATTTGAAATTAAATTATTTTTATATCCCCCCAACACCCATTTTTCCCTCCCCAAATAAAAAGTTACCATTCTGCATAGAAATGACTGTCCTTTTAACTTTTGTCCATTAGTCTGAGTCTTTAGGAATTGACACAAAATCGTCTCGTGTATTGGGCTGGTTTTAACACTTGCATATAATTCTATCATTCTTGCACATTCATCTTATGAGTTTAATCTTCCCATCTTCTTAGCCTACTCTATTTTAAAGAATTTTTAAACTAAGAGTGATTCTGTATCATGATAAGGGAATGGCACTATGTAATAGAATTCAGTTGTCAGAGGATACTGAGAGTCACAATATTGAATGTCTATTTACTCTATATACTTCATGTATATGTAATGTCATCTCTGCTTTGCCCTGTACATTTTAAAGGCACAGGTAAAAAGAACAATCTCTCAATTGAATGCAGGAGCATCTGAAATTGTGGCATGGGAGTGGGGGAGGCACAAAAATACAGGATCTTCATTCTAACTCCCCAGAGCTACCAAGGACTAAACCATCAACCAAGGAGTACACATGGAGTGACCCATGGCTCCATCTTGTTATGTAGCACAGGATGGCCATGTGGTACATCAATGGGAGGAGAGGTTCTTGGTCCTGTGAAGGCTTGATACCCACTGTTGGGAAATGCCAGGCTGGGGAAGCAAGTATGCATAGGTGGATAAGAGAATACCCTCACAGAAAGAGGGGAAGGGAGTAGGGGATAGAGAGTTTTGAAGAGGAAACCTGTAAAGGGGATAACACTTAAAATGTAAATAAAGAAAATATCTAATAAAAATATCATATATATTTGTGAGAATTATTTCAGATTGAAATTTCTTTGTGACTTCACATTTCAATGTTAGGAAAGTGATTAGAAATTAACCTTCTTGCTTTTCTCCAATATTTGAGTGTTTCCAAAACAAAACCTAGAACATTAACTAACAAGCCTATTCTGATTATTAAGTTATTCTTGCTTTCTCAAGGCAGTCTCTTCATTATTTAGAAGCTATTGCAATTATCTTCCATTAGTTTCCCTCAGCACTCTGTTCTACATTTCTGTATATTGAAGTCACTTCTGTGCTCTTTTGGAACAGGCAATGGAACCCAGCTTATCTTGTTTCCAGTTTTTAAATATTTGTGTTATAGAATTTGTATTTTAGAGTCTATATTTCAAACAAACTAATTATTCCTTTCTATATGACCTTTCTGTCCATTACTCAATTCAAGTGTCTGCTTTATTTCTACAATTTTCTTCTTAGAGTTTTCTCATAGATAATCCAATTACAAATAACGTTACCTGTAAGGGAGAAGAATCTTCAAAGACTGTGACATATTTGAGTAAGGTTAGCCAGAGAAAATAAAATCTAGTAAGTTATCTTTTTTTCTCAATATGAAATACATCCAGCATTTGTTTAGTAAAAATATACCTAGAAATAATGTATAGGTCATTTAAAATAAATCATAGTCTTTCTCAGGAATGATAATTTGTAATTATCAATGAAAATAATCTCAAGACTTCAGACATGTAAATCTCCATCATGCTGCTTATACCTGATGGGATGTTCTTTTATTTATGAAAAGTATTCACAACTGTTTCTCTTTGAAATATAATTCTGCAATAACAACAACAACCACAACTAAAACGCTCTGTTCTTTGAGCCAGAACTTTGTTGGCTTTATCTCCTGGTATCTTCTTTCTGCTAAAATGCATGCTTATACTTTGGAGGTTCTGAGATGAAATACAACATATTTACTACCAAACAAATCTCCTTAGGGAAAGTACATCTGTTCAACAATCTTGAAAACAATGCTTGAACTTCGCAACAGTTTACAATTCCGAGCCAGCTTTGATGATAACATTCTCAGATGGGAACATCTTTCCCAAGAGGCAAGAGGGCTGTAGAAGCATCTTAGTTGGAGTTACAATAAATACATTTATTCTTGAAAAGCAAAATCCATTTGTATTGCTTTTCCTTTAAAATGTTACTTTTTGTCTTTCCTCCCATATCCACCTGATGTTCTTATAGAGAATTAATTACAGATTAAAAAAAAAACAATCAACCCATATTTGAACTAATTCATGTTATAGATACCAAAATATGCAATATTTTAAAGATCTATATCTCCATGTAATTAGACAGCTATAACATTCTCATATCAGAGTCTAGACATCTCTACTAATACTTGGTGGAATGGTATGATGTGTAAGATTGACCTTGAATTGTAAAGAAATCCTTGTGGTACAGAATAGGAGAAAGGAGGCTGTCAGTCAGTGTGGAATGTATGCTTCCCAGAAATTAGCCCCATAACAAAATAGTGTGTAAAACATGTAGCTGCCTATGTATTGTTTACCATCATAATAATCCAACTGGGCTAGGGGTTCTGGAATCTCTCCATGTATTTTGTAAGCTTTACTTTTTCTAGGAAACTGAGCCATGTGGTCAAATTTCATATGTTTGTTTCCTGTTCTTTTTATTTTTATTGTCAGAATTTTATAGATATTTCGTATCTACACTATGATTTTTTAGCTGTGTATCTTATTTTTTAAGACTAACAAGGGGAAGCAAATCCTTCATGAAATTCTTTATGCATCAGAAGCAATTCAACCCTACTATGACTTTGCCCTTTCATGAACCCTGCTCGCTAAGGGTAGAAAACAAGATTTACACAGTATAGTCAGTGCCTGTGCATATTTTGTGACCTTTTTCCCAATTTAAAATTTCAATTCCTTTCATGATTTAATTAATCTTAACATAGCATTAGCAGTGTCTATACTCAAATACCAGAAATGTTTACAGGCACTGGCTACTGAGGTATGGATAGGTTCATAATGAGGAGGAGGTAAAAATGGCTTAATCTGGACTATGACCTGGAGAACTGAAAGTTTATGTGGGAACTTAGTCTTTTGCATTTTTCCCACTATAAATGATGGAGGTAGGCACTGGACTGTGTAGGAAGATATGTGAATCACTGTATGTCAGTGAAGGTCGTGAAGAAGATCTCTTTAGGAAATGTACATGTCTGCTGTGTCCAGGGAACACCTGGGCATTGATCAGGCTCTGATCAGGACCCTAATTATAAGATGAAGTGACTGATAATATGGCCAGCAACTGCAGTTTGTCACATGGCAGTTTGGGAAGATTGGAGATTTCTTTCCTTTTGAAATAATATATATGTATTTTATGGGAAAAGTATTGTTGTTCCCCCCCGCCCCCCGTCACATTGATCTTCAAGAAGGACAATTTACAATGTGTAGGAAATTACCCCAGGCTTTGTTTCCTTTCTTTGACTTATTTTTGTCCAAATGTTCCTCAATGTTTTGCCAAAGTCAACACCATCATCATCAGAGCTGTATCTATCCCACTTAGCTTATGAGAAAAATGATATTTAGGAAATTGTAATAGATATGTACCCCAGTAATTTTACATTTTCTCAGATTCTCTCTTCAGTATTGGCAGTATGGTAGCTAAGGTAGCATTTTACAGCTATTCTTTTATGCATTGAATCCTCGTGACATAAAACTAAATACAATGAGGCTTGTATAAATGTAAAAATTCTGTAGTTATGTTTATTTTGACAGTATGCCTCTTTTAAATTCTCCTTTACCTGGAGTCTCGTGCATGAGTAACTTTCTAGTATATGAGAGTGTGGTTTTCCCAGTTTTTTCTGGTATTCTTCTAGTGGATGCTTTTCTTTAAAATAGTCTAAATATGGCTACTTCCTTCTACAAACTAATCTTAACTTCATTGTTAGAGACTAAAGGTATGCGCCAAGGATGTGTTTGTATTTCAGTCAGATCTAGTGTGTGTCTCATAGACCAAGAAGTTCTTTGGATGTGATCTCTTGCCAGAGAAGCCATGTTGCTGCATTAAAATTTCTCTATAATGCTTTACCAAAGAACTATTAAACTGTTTACTTTGAAATATCAGCATATGTTTATTTTTAGTGAATAATGAACACTAAAATTCTACAGCCCTAGAAAATGTCATATTAAATGTCTAAAAAATTGCTAAATTTCACAGTGATTATGAGGCTATCTTTCATCAGACAAGAAATCTACTTACTTGATGTATTTTATCTACAATACCTCTACCTATCTTGTACTGCTGGTGGTTTATCTTCGATGGCATGCTGATAAATTAGGAGTTGCCCTAGATGGAACTGGGAAAGTATAGTGGTACTTAAGGAAACATATTATTCCAGCAAGCATAACAGAACCTTTGAAGTCAGGTCTGGTTAACCTGTTGTATATTTATGGTGATACCTTTTATATTGAACATTCTTAGTTTCAAAGGACATATTGAAGCACCAAAGGATAATTCCTTCCCTATAGTCATACAGAAGGCCCTAGTTAAACTTAGTTGTTCAGAATACTAAACAGCAACAGCACAATAATGAAGGAAATATATTTGGTAAAAGGAATAAAAGGTATGAAGGAATGTTGAAAAAGAAAGTGTGTGACAGTAATCACAATGCACTATAAATGTGAATGAAATTGTCAAATAATAAATTTAATTAATGAAATTTTATAAATCACAGTGGTCAAAGAGATATGAATGCTTCTGTCAGTCTTTCAGAAAGTTGATACTTAAAATGTCTTAGCAGCTGCCAAGACTCATTTGATTTGATACTTGTAGACACAGACGATTTTTGACATAAGTTATTGATAAGTGTGGCTGCAAATTAGTTTACAAAGAATTAATAGAATGAAATTGAAGAGAAGTATTTTAAAATGCAAGAGTAGTGAAATGAAACGAGATGGCTTGAGAAAACTACAGTGAAGATGATATTGCTCAGAAGTTACTAAATGTGTTTTTACAAAATGGGGCCCAAATTACAAAGTGAAAATCAGCTATGGTTAAGGATACTTGTATAACAAGGATGTATAGTCAGGGAATACAGACATGTGTATATATCTAAACTAATGTTTATCCACCTATCTTTCTATATAGGGACAATAGTTTGCCCTACATTTCCAGAATTTACTCCAAGGCAAGTTCTCTCAGTAAGTTACAGTGTCAGTCCTCAAAGGAATATGTACATATAGAGGAAAACTCAAAACCAAACCAGAGAAAAGCATTACTTTAAAAATATTTTTCATGAAAAATGCAGTGTCATATTGCCTAAGAGAAAAATATAAAAACTTTGTTATAAAATTTAAGGACTCAGTAGAAGTAGCAAATAAGCTAGTATTATAACATATTATATATTATATATTTTTTTCACTAAGGGACTAATTTCAGAGTCATTCTTCCTGCATCAACTGAGATAAGCTGTGTAGAGACATAGCAGCAAACAATAAATGTAAGAAGAAATGAACTCCAATTATTTTGTGGGTGTTTCCGTACTTTTTCAGGAATAAATGAAAACCCATTTATCCTCAGCCACAGTTTGGTCATTGCCCTGGATGTAGATTTTTTGTAATTTTGCCGATGAATTACAGACATGATTCTTACATTATATGTGTGGTATTGTGTAGACATCAGGACTTAAAGGATTATAGGTTTTGTGTCTAAACTTCTAGATGAAGGAAATAGAAATGTTTGCTTCCCAAAAGTTGCAAGTAACCTTGTAAACATAGTTCGGCATGCTGTTTTTCCCTCAAGTGCCTGGAAAGCTCCTTTGAATTATTTATGCTAGCCATCTGTTCCTTGCTTTTCATTTCTACCAGAACAGACAAATCTCATGGCCTTTAGACTTTAGCTACTACTACTTGCATATGAGCATCTGGTTTCTTATCAAAAATCCATACTGAAGCTGTTTATCCTAAATCAGGGAATTCCATTATTATCTCCGGAGCTCTGGCAGAATTAATCTGTTTAAACAGTATCTTTCTTCAAAACAGGTGCTTAAGTGGCTTATCTAATGATATCATTTTAACAACAGTACTCAGAATAAAGAACTTCACATTTATTCTGTCAAAATCAAATACAATGACTGTGGGGTTTAAGAATTCTTGTGTTCTAGAAACAGTGCCTGGGTGTCAACATATGGCAATATGGTGAGACCATCTTAATCAATGAAAAATCTCAATCTATAGTGTACCAACTAGAATTAATGTATTTCAACAGCTTTTTAAAACATTTTCTCATCAATCATTGTGCAATAAATTATTGCAAATTTTGCTGTTTGAAAGAATAGAAATTGATCAATTCATAATTCTTTGAGCAAAAGATTCACAGCCAAATGCCAAAAAAAAAAGAGACAAGAAAGAGAAAGAAAAAAGAAACAAACAACAAAAACAACAAAGCACTATTCTGTATTGTCTGCAGAACATTGCTCTTTGCCTCTTTTTATTTGTAGTAGCTGTATACATTCTGTTGGTTGGTTGGTTGTTTAGTTGGTTGATTGGTTTGTTGATTGGTTTGGGTTTTTTTTGTTTATTTATTTGGCTGGTATGTTTTTTGTTTGTGTATATGTTTTATTTTCTTTGTTTTGTTTGTTGTAATTTTTTATTTATTTATTTATTTATTTATTTATTTATTTATTTATTTATTTATTTATTTATTGTACATCAAACCATTCTTGTGCTCTGCTCCCTCTGTTTCCACCTATTCTCTGTACTACTCTTATTTTACCTAACCATAGATGATCTTTTGAGTGGCATAGACACTTACGTGATGCTTAAGAGTAAAAGTACTGTGACAACTATATCAGACAGAACAAGAAGAGAGGAATTGACTTAAACTCACTGAAACAAATGTTGCTAGACCTTTAACTCATTCATTATTTTTAGGCTATATGTCATTTGGTGTACTCAAATAATGACTCAGAAATAGAAACCAGTTCTTGATGATGAAATTAAAGAGATAACTCTTTAATTTATTTGAGAAATACTTCCTTGAATTATAAAATAGTACACAGGCTGATACATTTATATTTTAAATTGTCAGAGAAAGAGTTAAATTTTCTAAAATTTCTTAGGGATAAATTCTAAGTAAAGACACCCGTGTAAGATTAATGAAGCTGAGAAAACAAATACTGTTTCAGATCATGTCATGTTTTGTGTGAAAACCATGTCTGTAATGATGAGGATTCTCTAAGTACAGAAACAATTTCAGGTTGAGTGTTTTAAAAATGTGTATTTTGATGACATTTCTTGTTCAGTTTTCTATAAATTTCAAAATAATAAGATTGATCGGTGACTAATGGGACTTTTTGTCAGTATTGATAACCAATATACTTCAGAGAATAAGGAATCTTGTAAATTTGTACAAAATTCCCTGATCTGGCTTCTATATAATCATAAGACTGATAGGAAAATTGACATTCTTAATTTCCTCTTGTGTCTCTTAAAGTATTATTTTATAATTTTCCAAAAACGAGTATCCCCATTTTAACACAGCATATTCTTCCATTTGTCTCTCCCATGCTGATGATTTTCTCCAAAAAACCCATTTACTCACTTCATATTATCATAACCAACATACTAAAGCTTTCCATGAACAATAAAAAACATTACACAATTAAAATAATTCAAACTAATGCCTACTAACCTGACAGTATTTTACCCAATCTGAATCTTTATTTTAACTCCCTATGTTAATGTTATACACAGAAAGAAAAAACTCTTTTGATTGGCAGAAATTTTATCACTGAACAAATCACAGGTAGAAAAAAACCCTAAGTATTACAGGACAAACCAAGAGAAGAAAATGGTTCCTTGATCTCTGGATGGAGGGATTTGATGGAGACATCCCATCTAAGGCTCTGTCTGCAGAATGTCTAGTTGTCAGTCTCTGTATTTGTTTCATCTGCAGAAAGAAGATGCTCTGATGATGGCTGAACAAGGCACTGATCTCTAACAATAGCAGACGAGCATTAGTAGTCTTGTTATTAGTACATGTTTTGTTTGTTTATTTGTTTAGACTACTAACATTTGTTTTTATCCTTGGTCCATATGCTATCCAGACTTAAGTTCTTGGTTGCCAAAACAGCAGATGGGTTCCATCTAGTTGATCAGGCCTTAAGATAACTTAGTTATTAGTTGGTTACTCCCAAAGACTTGTGCCACAATTGCCCAAGCATATCTCATAGATAGCACCATGTGATAATTTTCGTTGTATCCACCATTATATATTATTTTACTATATTAAAAATGAATAAATGAGTGAAAAGCTAGCTACTAGGGATAAGTTTAACACCTGCTGTTATGTATACCTTCTGACAGATAAAAATTAGTTTTATCTAATAGAGCAATACTTGCTATATCAAACACACCAAAGATGACCTCATATACCAGAATAATTGGCCACTTGATTTGTTTTATGGAGGGTGTTACTTTGGTTTATGTTTTATTCTATTTTATTTTATTTTATTTTATTTTATTTTATTTTTCAGTTTGGTTTGGTTTGGTTTGGTTTGGTTTGGTTTGGTTTGGTTTGGTTTGGTTTGGTTTGGATGGCTTCTGTGGTTTTATTGTGTTTTTATGTGTGTTTTTTATTAAATTTTATTTATTCTTTAATCTTTTTTTAACAGTCCAGATTTTACCTTCTTCCTGGTCTACTCCCCAACTGTTCCACATCCCACACCCCCTACCCTACCCCACTCTCCAAGAGGAAGTCCCTACCCCATACCCCACCAGAACGCCGTACTCCCTGAGGCTCAAAATTTCTCTAGGGTTAGGTGCATCTTCTCTGACTGAGGTCAGACCTGGCAGTCCTCTGCTGTATATGTGTTGGAGACCTCATATCAGCTGTCACATACTACCTGATTTGTGGCTAATCTGAGAGATCTCAGAGGTCCAGGTTAGTCAAGATTGCTGGTCTTCCTCTATGGTCACCCTCCTCAGCTTCTTCCAGCTTTTCCCTAATTCAACCACAGGGGTCACCAGCTTCTATCATTTGGTTGCATATACATATCTGTATCTGACCTCTTTCAGTTGCTTGTTGGGCCTTTTGTAAGGCAGTCATGCTAGGCCCCTGTTTGCAAGCACACCATAGGGTCAGTATTAGTGCCAGGCCTTGGGGTCTCTCCTTAAGCTGGATCCCAATTTGTGCCTGTTACAGGAACTCCTTTTTCTAAGTCTCTTCCATTTTTGTCCCTGCAGTGCTTTTAGACAGGAACAATTCTGGGTCAGAGTTTTTGACTGTGGGATGGTAACCCTGTCTCTCTACTTGATGTCCTGTCTTTCTACTGGAGGTAGACTCTACCTACATGTTCCCTCTTCCCACTGTAGGGCATTTCATGCAGGGTCCCTCTTTTTGAGTCCTGAGAGTCTCTCTCCTCCCAGATCTCTGGTATATTCTAGAGGGTCCTTCCACCTCCTACCTCCTGTGGCTGCCAGATTCTATTTTTTCTGTTGACCCTCAGTGCTTCAGTCCTGATCCTCTTCCCAATACCACATCATGTTCCCCTCTTGCCTCTCTGTCCCCTTTTACACCCAGGTCTCTCCCTTCCCCACTCCTGTGATTTTTTTCCTTCTCCCTCACAAGTGGGATAGAGGCATTCTCACTTGAGCTCTCCAGTTTGATAGCCTTCTTGGGTTCTGTAGATTTTATTGTGGATATTCTGTACTTTTTTGGCTAATATCCACTTATTAGTGAGTGCATTCCATGCATGTCATTTTGGGTCTGAGTTACCTTGTCAGGATTATATTTTCTAGTTCCACCCATTTGCTTGCAAAACTCAGGATGTCCTCATTCTTAATAGCTGAGTGTAGTGTTCCATTGTGTAAACTAACCACATTTTCTGTACCCACTTTTCTGTTGTGAGACATCTGGATTGTTTCCAGCTTCTGACTATGACAAATAAGGCTGCTATTAGCATAGGGGAACATGTGTCCCTGTGGCATGATGGGGCATCTTTTTAAATTTTCCTTATAAAAATGCACTACCAGTGGGTGGGTGGGGAGCACCCCCATAGAAGCAGGGGGAGGGGTGATGGATCTGCAATTTGAGGAGGGGAAACTGGGAAGGGGGATAACATTTGAAATGAAAATAAAGAAAATATCCAGTTAGAGAAAAAAATGCACTACTGAATTTTTCATCTTTGTATTTCTTAAGCTATTTTTTTATTAAATATCCCATACCCCTAACAAAGTTAAAATATACTCTTATGAAAAATCTTTAAATTAAAAGACTTCCGACTGCGAATGTACATCATAAATTTTCAATCCTATTGTCTGTGAAAAATATTTTTCGACTACCTGGCATCAAATGGAATACATTAGTACATGTAAGTGTACAGAACACAAAACAGAGCTGTTTACTTTTAAAATGTAATTTGATTTCGAAACAGGTGTTAATGCTACTACTTTTAGCAGTAACATTTCAAATACTCCTTAAGAATCCAGTGGAATATTCAACTTTATATATTTTGTATAAGGAGGAGAATAAAATATTTATCTATTTTAAGGGTATTGTTTTTAACTAAACACAGTGTTTGGATGGTTAAACATATTTTCTTTAAAAATAGACACTAGGGCAAAGCGATGGCTCAGGTGTTAAAACCATTTGCCATTCTCAAAGAAGAGTTGAGTTTGTTACTCAGCATGCATACAGGGTAGATAATAACTGTGTCAAACTTAATGGTATTTGATTCTTTTGATCACCAGATGTCTTCACTAACATGCATGTAACCATAGCAAAATTCACACAGATATGTACAATTAAAAGTAAAACAGGTCTTTATAAATTAACTATCAAATATAATTTGAAAAATAAATATTACTTTTTATGTAAAAATGAATACAATAACTATTTTTTCTTAAAATTATACTTATAAATACTTTCTATTAATTTTTAAAAAACATCAGATTTTATGAATATCAAAGCTCATTTTTTCATGTTTCCAAATTTTTATTTATTAATCCCCTCCAATATCTCAAATTGATGTATCATTTCATTTAATTATTAATGCACATTATTTGTAAATATGTAAGTACTATCTGTTCTATCCTTATTTTATGCAATAGTAGTATTTAACAATGGAATTTAATTAATATTGAATACTGCTCTATTTAGTTAATATTCATTTATGACATACTTATATTTTAATTGTGCATCAGCCTACTTAAATAATTCATTGGCATTAATATGAATATTGATTTTTAAAATTGAAAGTATCATCTAAATGATATTTTCTCCTGAACGAAATCTCCAGTGAGCATATTCATTATCTTAATGTCAATAGTATTCCTAATGCCTTTTCTTAAGATTAGTCATTTGAAATTCGTGGAGTGCTTTAATAGTACCAATATTCATGCTCCACTTCTGCGTATCTTGATACAATTTGTATATAGGGCGTTATTGACCTTGGGAATTTGGGAGCCTTCAGATGGTGGTGAAATGAAATAAATTCATGTTGAGAAGCAAAAAGGCAGAGAATTATTGCTCCTTATCGGACCTCAGGGCTTTATTTCAGAGTTTAAAGGGAGGAAGCCCTTACATGATTAATTTATCAATGGCGCTTAATATTATCACTTTAAAAACCTTCCAAAATCTTTTTTATATTCAAATCTAGTTTATAATCTACATAATTGACAGTTTTTTCATTAAAATATTTAGTACTACAATAAAGTTTTTTAAAATTTACTAAAAATATTCACAGGCTCTCCACTTCTCTTTTATGGAAACTTTTTGTAAGGAAAATATATTTATTATGATTATGTGTCTATACCCTATTATTACTATTATTATTTATGATTATTATTACTATTTTTCAGAACCCCTTAATTATTTTATAATTTTGATAACTTTTTCAGTTTCTTCCTTCCTTCCTTTCTTCCTTCCTTTCTTTCTTTCTTTCTTTCTTTCTTTCTTTCTTTCTTTCTTTCTTTCTTTCTTTCTTTCTTTCTTTCTTTCTTTCTTTCTTTCAACACTTTATATCAACTGTCCTCTCCTTTTCTCCCATTCCCACCCTCACAAACTGGGAGAAAAGGGGAAGGCCCCCATGGATACCATCTGGCTTGTCACATCAATTCACAGGAGGAGTAAGTGTAACCTCTCTCACTGAGGTCACCCAAGGCAGCCCAGCTAAAAGAGGGGAAGACAAAGGTAGGCAAGAGAGTCAGAGATGGCCCCCCATTCCAACTGTTAGAGGACCCTCATGAAGACCAAGCTGAATATCTGTTACAAATGTGTAAGGGGCCTATGTTTAGCCTGTGCATGTTCTTTGGTTGGTTGTTTAGTCCCTGTTAGCCCCCATGGGCTCAGGTTATTTGACTTTGTAAGTCTTCTGACTATGTCCCCAAACACTCCATTTTCCTCAATCCTTCACCCAACACTTTTACAAGACTCTGTGAGCTCTGCCTAATCTTTGGCGGTCAGTCACTATATGTTTCAATCAGCTGCTGAATGAAACCTTTCAAAAGATCTTTTTTCTAGGCTCCTGTATGCAAACATAGCAAAGTATCAGAAATAGTGTCAGGGCTAGCTCTATCCCATGGGATGGATCTCATGTTGGACAGTCATTGGCTGGCCATTCCTTTAATGTCTTTCCATCATTATTCCTCACACCTAGTGGGCAGGACAAATTTTGGATCATAGATTTTGTGGGTGGTTTGGTATCCGACTCCCACCACTGGACGTCCTGTTTGACCACAGCGGGTGGACACTTGAGGTTCCATACCTCCTATGTTAGGAATCTCAGCTAGGGTCAGCACTTATCCTCTCCCATAAGCCCACCAAGTCCTATTTTTCAGCTTATTCCAGAGATATCTCCCTACCCCCACTGATTTCTGTTTTTTTCTCTCAGAGTCTTCTCCTGCTCTCCCTCCCTTCAACTGGTTCCTACTCTTTCCCCTACTCCCTCTTCCATCTAGTTGGTCCTTCCATCCACTCACCTCAAATGTCTATTTTATTTCTCCTTCTTAGTTAGAGTCAAGCATCCTCCCTTAGGCCCTCCTTGTTACTTTGCTTCTTTGGGTCTGTGAATTGGCCAATATCCACTTATAAGTGAGAAGATACCATGCATGTATTTTTGATTCTAGACTATTTTATAGTTCCATCTTTTTGCCTTAAAATTACAGCATGTTATCCCGAGCTTTTGTCCCCGCCGGCAAGAACACACTCAGGACAACCGGAATCTTCTGCGGCAAAGCTTTATTGCTTACTTCTCAGGAAGATCCCGACCCCAGAAAATGGAGTCCCTTATATAGCACTCAGCCATGAAGTTTCAGCACCTGATGTGGCGTGACAGCTCTTGATTCTTTGCTCGCCCATCACACCACTATTACACCCCGAGAATGGGCAGTGACTAGGAGTGAGTTCACTCTCGCACTTGCGCACAAGGCTTGTTTACTAGTTAGTCACAGCGGAGGCCAGCGCCATCTTATAATGGTGATTGCTCGCAGCACGCACACGGCTCTCCACAGAGATTGCTCGCTGCACGGCTTTCCACAGCATGTCTTTGTTTTTTAATAGCTGAGTAGTATTCCAGTGTGTAGTTGTACCACATATTCTTTATCCATTCTTTGGTTTAGGACATCTAGGTAGTTCCAGATTCTAGCTATTGCAAATAAAGTTGTTACAAACATAGTTGAATAAGTGTCCTTGTGGAATTTTGGAGCATATTTTTGGCCTAGGTGTGGTATAACTGAGTCTTGAGG
Organism: Mus caroli; assembly: GCF_978045245.1. Taxonomy (NCBI): domain Eukaryota; kingdom Metazoa; phylum Chordata; class Mammalia; order Rodentia; family Muridae; genus Mus; species Mus caroli. The sequence continues at coordinate 144,042,817 of NW_028227256.1, forward strand.
TAGAACTATTTCCAGTTTTCCAAAAAACAAACAAATAAACAAACAACCACCAATTTGATTCCAGAGTGGTTATAAAGGTTTGCCCTTACTCCCAGTATTAGAGGAATGTTATTCTTGCTCCAAAAACTTGCCAGAATATGAGTCCTTTTGGGTTTTGATCTTAGGCATTTTGACAGGTATAAGATGGAAAAAAGAAGCATTTTGATCTGCATTTCCCTATTGACTAAGTATGTTCAATATTTCATTAAGTGCTTCTCACCCATTAGTGATTCCTTTGTTGAGCATTCTATTTAGCTCTGTACCCCATTTTTAATTGTATTTGGTTTGCAGAAATGTAATTTCTTGATTTCTGTACACATTTTAGATATTAGACCTTTTTTGAAGGGCGAGCTGATGAAAATCGTTTCCCATTCTATTGTCTGCTCTTTTGTCCTATTCATGGTGTCTTGAGAGGCTCAACATAATTATTTTACTTGAAGAAAAAAGTTTCCAAATTTCCTTTTCAATAAAGTCCCTAGTCATTTATTTTAATAACTAAAATGACAATTTGAATTATGAAACACAAAATCGTTATTTACCTCACTAGTTAATAAGACTAAAAGAAAAGAATTTAAATGTCCTGAGGCAATCTAAGAAAATTGCTAAACTATATGAGTTTTAAGAACTGTGTTCTAAGTGAGATATATAGCATTAAATGTTACATATCAGTATGCAGTTAGTAAGATATGTGTGTGCGTGTGTGTGTATGTGTGTGTGTATGTGTTTGTGTGTGTGTATGTGTGTGTATGTGTTTGAGTGTCTGTGTGTGGGTGTACAGGTGAATATATGCGTACATATTTATTCTTAATTATCTATCTATATATGTGTATTATGTATATGTGCATGCATATATACATATTTTCATAAATATTTCTAAATTATATATATATATAAATGTATGTATAAATAATTAAAGAAGAAGCAGCCATGCATTTCAAAGAGAGAAAGTTGAATGCAAGGACCAATTTTGAGTAAAGAAATGGAGGGCAGCATGCCATGATTAAATAATTAAAAAGCAAATATTTTTTAGAAAGAATGTGTAGAGAAGGAACAGGAAATATTAAGAAGATAATAGAGAAAACATATGTAATTCAATAAAAATTAATTTTGTTAAGAAAAATTCAAGCTTAAGTGGCATTATTTCTGACTGCTTCCAAAAGTTCAAAGTAAAAATAATATCAACAATTGTGAGTGGTGAAGCATGCCTTTAAAACTAGCACTCAGATCTCTGAATAAGAGACCAGTGTAGTATACAGAACAAATTCCAGAGCAGTTGAGACTACACAGAGAAATACTGTCTCAAAAAAGAAAGAAAGAAAGAAAGAAAGAAAGAAAGAAAGAAAGAAAGAAAGAAAGGAAGGAAGGAAGGAAGGAAGGAAGGAAGGAAGGAAGGAAGGAAGGAAGGAAGGAAGAAAGAAAGAAAGAAAGAAAGAAAGAAAGAAAGAAAGAAAGAAAGAAAGAAAGAAAGAAAGAAAGAAAGAAAGAAAAACAGAAGAGGGAGAAAGAAAGAAAAAGAAAAGAAACAAATATAATGAATTACATGAATACATAATCAATTCTCAAACATTAAAAATATTTGAGAAGATAGTATAATTTCACCTAATTTCTTCAGTTTTATCATGATACTAAATATCAACAACGACAGCAGAAACAAAGAGAAAACATTATTAGCCAACACCCAATGTACACAGATGGGGCAAAACATACAGTAACATGTACTTACAGCCTAACTTTAAAAACATAATAGAAATGACCTTCACTCTGATCAGTGAAATTTATGCAACATTGGTGCAACATATGTAAATAAATGAACATATCATGTTAATAGCTCAGCATATTAAAATAGTAGTTTAATAATTATCACAAAACATTTGACAAAACTTAACATCCCTTTATTACAAAACTTTAAGAAATATAGTATAAATCACACTATAAACGAATAAAGCATCAAAATTACAAGCTCGCAGCAGATGTTCTACTGAATGGTAAAACCTTGGAAGCCTTTTTTTGGGTCTGGATCAAGGCCAGTCAGGGAAGTCTTGATTCTTCTCTGCAGCATGGGACTGGAAATCCCGGCCAAAGAAACTAAACAGGGGAGACAAAGAAATCATCCAAATTGGAACGGAAAATGAAGTTAAGTTGACCTTGATTGCAGATAACAAGATCTTATACACTGAAAATCCAGAAAGCTTCACTAAAGGATCTCAGAAATCAATGTATTCAATACAATTGCAAGGTGAAATATCAACATATAAAATTCAGTACAGCTCCTCAACACTGACAAAAACTCTTGGCAAAACAAAACAAAACAACAACAAAAAACACTATGGTATGTTTTTTGGATCTTGTTAAAATAAAATTAAAAGGAATCTTTTTTCCTGTAAGAAAGACAGTTGTTTGGTTGTTATTATTAAAGATCAGTTGAATAAAATAGTTGATTTCACATTTGTGTTTCCATATGAGCAAACACTGTAGCTTGGCTATGCTTGCCCTTCCTGTATCGTCTCTTGTCACCTCTCTCTATTCTCATACAAAGACCTTCCTAGCTCCTAACAATATCTTTCCCTTACACAGTCATGTATTTTATACTTTAACTTTTTACAGAGGATAGAAAAAATGCAATGTATGCTCTTATATGTCAATCTTATCTGACTTAATCCAGACTTACAATTTCATCAATAATCTCAAAAACGACAAAATTCCATTAAGCTTTATAAATGAAGAGTACTCATATATGTATATATGAATTACATATATATATTTTTTTCTTTTTCTACCTTGGATATTATATGGTTCTACATTAAATAACAAGTATCTCTTCCATATACTGACAGTTGTATCAGATGTATCCCAAAGAATAATGTGGCTTGAGTTTTAGTTTATCGCATTTTTGGGAGGGGTGAACTTGCATTATTTTTAAATTTTTTATATTATTCAAGTGTGTGTGAGCATTTTCCTTAATGTATGACTATGTATCATGAGCATGCCAGAAGAGGGCTTCAAATACTCTGTACTTAGATAAGTTTGTACATTTTATGTGAGCACAGACAGCATACACAGGTATTCTGGAAGAGCACTCAGTAATTACAAGCAGTAAGCCTTCTTTCTATCCCTTTATGTTTTCTACAATGACTTTATTAAATGGTGTCTGGTGTGACTGCATAACACAATTTCAGCTGTGGGAGCACCATCAACCTGAAAAATGCATCTGTGTCTTTCTAGTATACAGATGGCATTGCTCTTTCTTGTATGCTTGCCTTTTTCTATATGATATTTGTCATCAAATACAACTTTAGTAAAAATTTCTGGGAAAGGGATTAAGGACATTATTATAGAAGACTTTAATCTCTATAGGAACAAACTGCTCTGGCCCTGGCCATTCAAACAGCTAACCTAGGCATAATGGAACAAAGGATTCTGGGTGTTGGTGGTTGACTACCTTAACTTTTCTAGAAATTTTAACCAATTCATGATAATTACATTGAACCTAGAAATATTTGAAGCAGTAAATCTTTTAGAGAAATCTGAAGTTTTAGTAGTTAAGCAAATTTAAGGACTCAAGGAAAAAGAAGAAAGGGACTAGGTCACTAAGAACAGGGATGTTCATAGAAAATACAAGGGACAAGGTAAAGAAAGAAAAGACAGGATCTATTAGATTTGTGAACAATTGTGAGAGGAGATCTCTAATGATAGAATATTTAATCCAGAAATATTATTGGAGATAATAATATTAGAAGATATATGTAAAATAAAAAATGAAAAAGATGTGTAGAAGAGTTTGGATTCCCATGAGGGGGGCAGTTGGGTTAGTGAATTAACCTTCCTGGAAAGATTTTAATTCCTTGCCTAAGGAAATTAGACTACAAGTTCTAAGAGACAGAATTCAGACTTGTGAAGGAACCCTGGGGGGAGCTGCAAGAGGAGTTAATACTGCATACAAAAACGAGTTTGAAAGCATTTTACAAATAGATATCTGGCTGGGGTTAATAAAGCAATTTTGCAATTTTAAGAGAAGTTAAAAATATTACTCTGACTTGTTTAACATCACTCAGTTTTCATGTTAATGATGTAACTTCAAATTTATGCCCAGATGACCTGTGATTTGGGGGTTTTTCTGAGAGTTAAAAGTTAATGTATAACTTCCTTTAGCAGACAGTAAACCGTGACTTTGTGTGTGTACTGTGTGTTCTGGTGATATTGTTACATGGTACTTTTTGGGGAAAATGATTGACTTGAGGTAAACAATGGAAAGGCTTTTGATAATATATTATTGTTGTATAATAAGGAAGTGTGCAATGAATAAAAGAGGATGAGATAGATAGACAGAAAGATAGATGGATAGATAGATAGATAGATAGATAGATAGATAGATAGATAGATAGATAGATATAAACAGAGACAGAGATGGCAAGCTGTCTCCTAAATAAGATTCAGAACTGCAATGTGTCACCTCTCAGTTTGCACTTGCATTTTTGTGTGAAACTGATTCAGCCTAAGTTAATCACATTCTTGAGACTGTGGAAAGGAATGAGGCTGGTCCTCTACAAACAAACAAACAAACAAACAAACAAAAACCCGGCATCTCCTATACATAGTATTAATTGGTGGTTTTTTCCCCACATCACTGTAAGTGCATATTTGTTCATAGTGCATTAATGGATTTTTGGCCTTGTTTGCTTGTTTGCCTATTATGATGGTTAATCTCTCTCTTTTTCTATCCTCTCTCTCTTTTTCTATCCTCTCTCTCTCTCTCTCTCTCTCTTTCTCTCTCCTTCCCTCTCTCTGTTATTTCCTTAGTCTCTTTTGTACTTACCATTATCACATGGTGCAGAAAGAACCTCAGTATACTTTTACTCTTTGCAGCATTTTTTCATGGGTTTTGGTAGTATTCCCCATAGGGTCATTGTTTATCCAAACCATTACATGAAGTGGCCAGCCACCTTTCCCACAGTTTTTAAGGCTTTCTGTCACAAGTAAGAACTCACAAGTAAGCAAGCACCTCAGAGATAACTTCAGAAGCTAAACAGAAGTCACACCTATTTTTGATAACTTTATTTATTTTCTTGAGCAGCAAGGATATTAATGTTTCCAGAAGCTACAACATGTCATTTTAAAACCAAAAATTATAACTAAATAGGGCAGTTTGTAGATTTTCTAAATTGCAATAGAGCAGACTAAAAGAGTTTACCAGGTGAATAATTTAAATAGAAGAGAAAAATATGAGAAATTAGAACATATCAGGAAAGTTCAGAAAACAGAAAGTATGTTAAATTCTGTCTCAATAGAGATGTACAAGGAGGAAAGGTGAAAAGTTGTTTGGATTTAACAAAAATTTACTGACTTTTAAAAAGATAAGTGTTTATAGACTTCCTGTGAATTTCATTTTTATTTCCTCAGATGATATGATGAGATGTGAGCCATACCCAAGCTGTGCAAGTACTTAGTTTTGGTTGAGCTCAGTGAGTTTCCTTCTCTGATCTATCTGCAGGACTAGGATTGGAAGATTCTAGCCACTATACAGTCTAATCTTCCAAGAGGACTGATTCAATCCAGCTTCCCTTGGCTTCTAACTAAACTGATCTGTTTTTGCTTCACACTACTTTGGGCAATAGGTTTTAATCTTCTGGCTACTTCTCATTCTCTGAATAATGCTGTCTTAACCTTTGTCTATCTTCTTCATTTTTCCATCTGTCTTTGTAGAACTCTCACACTAAAACTTACACCAAACACACACACACACACACACACACACACACATTCACGCTATTCACGAATCATAATACTCCTTTTTTTCTCTTGACTGTTCTTAAGTGCTTCTCTTCCCCTGCTGTCCTGTGATGAGTTGGGTGTGTCCTATTGCTGAATCAGTTTGTCAAATCTTTCTATGATTCATCACTTTGTCTGCCCTTCAACTAGATGTCACTTTCAAACATGACTGCTTACTTCTACAAACTAACCTTACCTTCATTGTTAGAGATAAAAAGTGTATACTAAAGGTGTGTCAGTAATGCAGCCAGATAATCCCATGATATATCTCTGGAATCTGACTGGATCATATTTTTGAATGCAATCCCTTGCCAGAGCAGCCATATTGCTAGATTAAAATTCTTCTACAGTTTATAAGGTTGAGCATAGTCCAAATTTGGAAAACTCAAGGAAATCCACAGGAAAATACATTTCAATACAAGAACTGAAAGCAAACTGTAGAAAGGATTTCAAATGACTAATCATATATCAAAAGGACAGAATGAAGAGACTTTTTTTTCTTCCTGATAGTGATTGGAAAGATCTATCACCCAGTTTCAGTAACAAAACTTTTTTTCACAAACTAAATGGAGCTTAAGACATTTTATGATTTAAAAAAAAAACAAAAACAGAAAATATGAGCATGTGCAACTGGTCTCCTTTTTCTCATGAGTTTTCTAAAATAGGACAAATAGAGCAAGCATTTTAAATAGAAAATGACATATTAGTTGATATTTGAAAAATACTTAATATTATTGTAACTGAATCATGGTGATAGCTCTTAAAATTAATAGACTGTTTTATAGTAACTAAAATTAAAGTTCCAATATTAATATACTGTGAATTTCATATGTAGCATACTATTTACTATATAGTATGATATATTGTACATTTATAAATTATATAGTGTAATACCAAAATACAGATATTTATAAGCAAAATTCATATGAACCAAAACACTCTAAGAATTGCAAATGACAATGGGATTTTTAAAAACCTCATGTACAGAAATGCAGAAAAGATGAAATGACAAAGTCAAAAAAAAAAAAAAGCCAACCAAACAAATAAAAAAGAACCCAAAAAACAGAAAAAACAAAATGAAAGTACAGATGACAGATGTACACAAATTTTCACTTATTTGAATTAACTTTATTTACATGGTTTTTACTTTTTTTATTAGATCTTTTCTTCATTTACAGTTCAAATGCTATCCCCAAAGCCCCCTATACCCTCTTCCTCCCTGCATCCCTTCCCACCCACTCCCAATTCCTGGCCCTGGCATTCCCCTGTACTGCAGCATATGGTCTTTACAATACCAAGGGCCTCTCCTCCCATTGATGGCTGACTAGGCCATCCTCTGCTACATATGAAACTAGAGACACAGCTATGGGAGGTACTGGTTAGTTCATATTGTTGTTCCTCCTAGAGGGTTGCAGACCCCTTTAGCTCCTTGGGTACTTTCTCTAGCTCCTTCATTAGGGGCCCTTTATTTACATTTGTAAAAATTGTAAATGACACTTGAGAAACTCTTCATCAAATGTGATGTATGTACATCATGAAATTCTACTCATCAATTACAGGAAATTTACCAAGGATCTACAGGAGGTCTGATAAAACTTTAGGGCAACATGTTAATGAGAAGTGAATCAACCAGCCTATAAATCATAGATTTTTTTTCTATTCCTTATGTGATATATTCAAATTGTACAGATAAAATGGATAATCTCTTTTTCAGACATTTCTGGAAACATATATACATATCTGCATCAATTTCATCATTTGTTCACTATATTATTGAAATATAGGATGAGCATTAGCATAACTTACTTGAATTGCACATGCACAAGATTTTCTATCATTTTCTTTTTTTCATTTAATTATTTTTCTCATTTTTATTAGTCATTTGAGATTGTATGCAGTGTATTTTTATCATATTATTAACCCCGGTTCCATGTTGGGAGTCCAGACTGTGGGTCCTCTTTGTAAAAAAAAAAAAAAAATCAAGTACAATTTGTTCTACCCATATAGTTTGAGATGGTTTTACAATTGTTGGAAATATGGCTGTCTGTAAAGCGTAGCTTTTTCTGGATTTAATTATCTTTAAAAAATCATGTGAAACAAAGCAGCTTAGCATTGCATAACTATGAGTTAACTAAGTTAACTAAGAGGGTGTATCCAGTAACTGTCTCCCTCTGTTATGAGAACATCTTGTGTCAATATAAATCATCACAAAGGTTACATTTCTATGGCTGAAATCAACTTTCTTGTTCAACTTCAAAGTATGTACATTGAAGGATAAGGTGAGATAAAGTAGTAACAGCTTTCAAGGGATATTATAGACCAAGGAGATGTATTTAAGATTTAGACTGCAAAGTATCTCACATGAACCCTTCAGTCAGAAAGGATTTTCACTTTTATATGCTGAGTAATTGTTTATTGTGAATAGACAGTTGGGTACATGTCATTATTGGGACAAAATAAGGCATAATTTCTCTTTTTTATCACTTCCTGGATGAGGACAAGGTAAAGGAGAGAAGACACATTATTTGTTGGAGGTACATTTTTGGACCAGAATTACCAGAGTGTTCTTGATGGATGGAACTATGAGGAATGGCACACACAACAGTAGTCAGTCTCACAAAACATGACTATATTACTCTGATAGTGTTAATAACCTTCCTAGAGGACAGATGACTTCTTGGTGACACTGCAGAAATTGCTGTTTAAATGGTCTGGCTCTAGAGCTTACTCACTAAGATACAGTTCTGTCATAGAGAAGTGGATAAATCTATCAAGGTCACAGGCCAAGATTAAAGTGTTCAGAATCAATATTATTAAATATATTTCCCTCAAAGTATATTTTTAAATGCAAATCAAATTTTATCTATTTTCATTGAAAGTTTTCTTGGGGGAGTTTTAAAATAGTTTAATAAAAATTGAGGATCATTTCTAATAATTTGGCATAAGGATATAATACATTAATAATTACTGCTTTTGTTATAGATAGGGACTACATTGATGAGGAAGAGACTTGGGGTTCTATAGATATTGAAAGAGACCTGGGGATATCGCATTTAAGATTACAAACAGTCTCTGGAGTTTCCCAATATAATTATGTTTTCTTCATTATTTTGTAAGGGTGTTAATTGCCTGCTAGCAGTTAACCTCCCATGTGACTCTCAAGAAATGTAATCAATAGTAAGAGCAGAGGGACCAAGCTGCTGTGGTTTCTGTGACCAATATCCTTTTCTCCTCCCTAGCAAGGTGTTTCTGTTTTAATAAAATGAACAGGTGCATATGTAGGAGGTTTCTTTAGAAAGCCACCAGCTAAATCAGTACCTCTGATGGGTCTCAAATTAAAATGTGGCCAATCAGAACCTTGAAATATAATTGCCTCATTTTCAAACTTAAATACATTATAGGCCTCCTGCTAGTACTGCACCTGGCAAATCTACTTATTAAAGTTGTGAAGGGAAGAGGTTGCTGAGACATTTTGAATATTATGCTGACATTGTAATAGAAGGAAGGAGGGAGGAGGCATGATCTAATTCCACTGACGTCTACTCAGATTAATATAGACCATTACTCCTGCAGAGCACATAATCGAATCTCATTCATGGAAATATTTCAGATAATTTTTCACGAAGTAAAACCTATTGCATTTGAATATATCACGTCACTGAATACTCTTCAGTTTTCCTGCATGCTTTTATTACTCAGATATTGTTTCAGGTCTTGCTTGACATAACAAGTGTGTTTAATATTTGTTGTTTATCATGCATGTGCTTTCATATCTCTCTGGTGTTTTTGTTGTCACTTTTGTATACTTATGTAAGTCACGGGGAGAATCCAAAGGAAAATAAAATTCAGCTTCTACCACTGTGCTGCCAAAAAAATAATATTCCATCTGAGATGTGACCTATTTTTATAGACAAACAAAGAAGATAGAAAACCAGGATTCAGATTTTTTCATTATTATTTTAAGCAAAAAATGTTATTTTTGTTACCTTTTATTAGGAATAATAAAAATAGCATTGGCATACTACTATGAGGTCTAGGCATGTAAAATCAATTACTCAGGACAAGTATATTTAAACTGTAAATGCTTATAATGCTGAGAGAACCAACAGCAACATTTAGTAACATTCACAAAAATATGACTAATTATTGAAAGACAGAAAAGTCTCAAACCTAAATACAGTAAAAAGACAGAGTCATATTGGTTTCCAAAGTTATTACACATGTGTGTGCTGACACAGTGATCCAGGCAGACTGCTGAGTGATATGTGCAAAACAACTTTTGAATATGTGGTATGGGGTATATAATACTTGAACTTTTAGAAATATAATTGAATATTAATATCATATAGCATTCAAAATTATGTAAACTTACTTCATAATTTATCTGGATACTATGTTTCCAAAATAAATTGAGTACAATAAGGCATATTTGTTAAATTAATTACAAATTCTTGTTCAGTTTTTATAACATTTGTAGTCACAGTATTTTAAATATTGACTTGTAGCATTTTCCTAATATAGCATTATTTTAGTTTTACAACTATTTTTGCTTACAATTTCATTATAAGTTGAAGAGGAAATAATTTTTATTGATAAAAAGAAAAGTTAGACATTACATAATCCCAAATAACCAACTTGCATAGATTGAGTTGTCCCTGTGAGTAATGTTACTATATAACCTTCTCTTCTTGCTAGTAGAGGAATTGAATACTTAGACTGGTCTACTTACGTGACAAATGATACTGATTATTTCCTAGTCATCAGTCCATGCAATAGTAAGAATAGCTGTCAACTCATATTACCTTTTCTTATTGCTTTTATCTGCAATTATTTTCAGGGAGGAACAATTGTCACTTGTAATTTCAACATTGAGGGAAGATTAAAATGAAACGTGTTTATCTTTTGTGTTGTTGACTAATGTCTGTGTTTGGCCATTTATTTAAATAGCATACACACCTCGTTTAAGAAATTAAAGGACCTATGTACAAAAATTCCTAGCTTCCTGTTACAGAATCCAAGCCTTGGACAGTTAAGAAAAAGGGAGACAAAGGCCAAGGACATACATTGGCACACACACACACACACACACACACACACACACACACACACCAGAAGTTTGACATACATTTTCTTTTAAATATTGGTTGCTTTGAAATATTCCAGGACTTTTCAGTATAATAGAGAAAGTCAAAAAAAGAAGATAAACATATAGGGTCTTAGAACTGTGAGTGCATTTCCCAGAGCTGGACGTTAAGTAAATGGAAAAACCTCAAGAATGTTGAAATGTGCCTAGCCTAAGGACTTTCTCTAATTTGAAGATAAATAGACACTACCATGTCTGCCAGAAGGAATTGAGGATGGCAGTGAATTTTCTCTGTCTTCCACACATGACCTTCATGGACTGTATTATTTATGGTGGCTACTAATCTGTTACTCCATTGACAGTAAATATGGGACAAACCTAATTCATTTTTTTAGTTTTTCTGATTGTGTGCAATACAGAAACCATAGCTCACTTAAATTTGGAGACTATAACTATCAGTGAACTTGTCCTTTTTCACCTGGGACACCTCTCTGAGGGTATGTCTGATTATGATGTGTATGTGAGAAAAAGAGAGCAATTGGTAATCTAAGGGCCAGCAGTCTGAGTGCCAAATAGGGATGCTTGCAGCTCACTCCATCTGCTTCTTTATTTTTCCTACTCTTGACGGAGTATAATCATATGTAACTGGTACTGCTTTACTTAATGCTATTGTTTAGGGGTCAAAGAAGAAAAGCAAACATGAAGAACTGTTCTTCACTAATATTGATAACAACAAGACCTTAGGCTCTAGATACTCAGTCTGATGATCCCTTTGGTATTTTATCTGAGAATCCCCCAGAAATTACTAATGATCTACAGTCATGAAAATGAACAAAAACCATATTGTTGTCTGAGCCATTAAGGTTTAGAGAATAGCTTATTAATGGAAGTAAAATAGAGACTTTCCTGGAAATGAGGCATGTAATAGGTATGGATCTATGATGAGCAACTGTCAGACAGACAATCTGATACAGTGGTGAACAGAAATGGCACATGAATAGATTATCAACAAGATTTGCTTCTTAGTTTCTTCTTGTTTCATGAGAAAAAAAAAGAATTGTATAGTGTTCTTTCAATATTTTTTCCTTAGTTTTCAAATTCTAAGCTGTCAGCCCTGAGATCATATGCATTCAAGTAACAGTAATCAGACTGAGCAATTCCTATTTATGCATTAAGTCATAAATCTCAACTAAAGAAAATGTTATCATTGTTTCAAGAGTTGATCAAAGCTGTTAGTACATGAGAGGGTTTGGAAGAAATAAAAGAAAAAGAGAAAATTAATGTAATTTTAATGCAAAAAGTTTAAGAATGGTAACAAAATATTCAAAACTTTTAACTCTTTTTAGGTGAAATCACTGTGTCAGTTTATGCAGTGAAACCACATTTCTAATAAGAATTAATTTTTCCAGGAATTCAATACAATAAAAGGACTTTCTTTACTGCCAAGAGTCTAGGCTTTTTAGAATGAGAAACAAAATATATTGTGAAGTAAAAAAATCCCAGGAAACATAAAAATGAATGGATTTTCATTTTATTTCTCGCTTTTGCCCTAATATATGAAAGATAGCTAGAGGTTTTAAAGTACTATATCTTGGGTAAATCATTATCACAAAGCTTGCACAATAGTGAAGCATCATGTTATTGAACATTTATTTGGGAGCTTGAGATATTAGTACCACTGTAGATCAATCCCTCTGATAACAATTTTCCTAGCATTGCAATTTGCCATTTCAATTTAATATTGTCAGTAGTGTTAGACCTGCTATTACATTTATAGCCTGGATTACTATTGAAAATATTGTTGGGAGAAAGAAGTAATATCGCCGTGATTTTATCATTAGTTCACTTCTCTTACACACAATACCAGAACTCCACAAAAGCGCCTGTTCTTAGGCCATATGGTATCATTTATATCTTTATGACCAGCTCTTAGAGTGCTCCACTAAGAATAGTAATAGTGATTTTGAGAGATGTGATCAGAGTTGTTCACTGCTACAGCAAATAGCATAAATATGATACTGTACTTTGAAGTTCCAGAGTTTTGTTTTCTGGGGAAACAAAATAGCAAATAATTGTTGAAGTTTTATTTCACAGTCTTATAAAATTCCAGGATAATTTGCAATATAGAATGGTAATGTTATGAAGAGAATGTAAGAATAGTTAAATACAAATTGATATACAATGTTTACTTTTATTATTAAAATTTAAAAAATTAATTTTAAGTAACTAGAGAATTAATATATTTTTCTTCAAACAATGTACTCTGAATTTGGGTCAACTAGTTTTCATACAATTATTTTTGTTCATAAATGTATTTTATATGTTAAATACAGTCTTTCATTTACTATCTAGTATGAAAAGTTAGATTTTTGTACTGAAATTTAAATGATATATAATATAAATATAAAACCCATATAAATATATAAGTACATGATTATATAAATGGTCATATTTACTGAGAAATAGTACTAATTTTTTTTGTTCCAAAGCCTTTTACCACATCCACTCAAAATTGTCTTCCACACAGAAGAACTCTTTTAGGAGAGTGAACATTAGCAGCATCAACCACATTGTTGGCAAAAATAATCCCCATCTGATACTCTGAATTCCCTTAACTATAACAAAACCAAGACCAAACTTCATTTGTATAGAATTGCAAAGGAAATACATTAATTAAAATACAGTTTACAAATATGTTATCATGAGGCTGTTCTTTAGAACAGTTCATTTTTATTAAGGCATTTTTATTAGATATTTTCTTCATTTACATTTCAAATGCTATCTCCAAAGCCCTTTATATACTCCCCTTGCCCTGCTCCCCAACCCACACACTCCCACTTCCTGGCCCTGGTATTTTCCTGTACTGGGGCATATGATCTTCGCAATACCAAGAGCCTCTCCTCCCATTGATGGCCTACTAGGCCATCCTCTGCTACATATGCAACTAGAGACACAGCTCCAGGGGGTGCGGGACAGGAGAGGTACTGGTTAGTTCATATTGTTGTTCCTCCTATAGGGTTGTAGACCCCTTTATCTCCTTGGGTACTTTCTCTAGCTCCTTCATTAGGGGCCCTGTACTTCATCCAATAGATGACTGTGAGCATCCACTTCTGTATTCAGAGCAGTTCTTAAGTCACATTAATGTTATTGCTGTGAACAGACAATATCACCATGGCAACCCTTATAAGAATAACCTTTAATTGGGGCTTCAGTCCATTATCATCAAGGTTGAAGCATGGCAGAGTCCAAACAAGCATGGTGCAGGAGTTGAGAGTTCTACATCTTCATCTAGAGGCTGCTAGGAAAGGACTGACTCCCAGGCAGTTAGGATGAGGGCATTGAAGATCATGCCCACAGTGACACTTACTCCAATAAGGCCACACCTCCAAATCGTGCCACTCCCTGGGCCAAGCATATATAAACCATCACACACATCCTTAGGAATCTGATGACACTTGAAATACTTGTATAAGGCTTCTTAGTTGAAGCCTCAGCAATCTGAAGGACTTAGACACCTTGATTTTCATATCCATTTCAAGAATGCAGTAGGAATCTGTAGAAACTACATTGTTTTGTATTTCACAATATAGTTAATACGGCAGAAAACATGGCCAGTATATATTTGTCTTAAATCATACAATAAAATGGTTTGTCAGAGTATAAAGTAATGTTGATATCCTGAGACAAATTTTGGTTAATAAAATATCATTATTTCCTAAAAAGGATTTATATGAGAATTGTCTAAGAATCTTGTTTTGCATTCAATAGTAAACAGACACTGAATTTAATATAGTAATTTTCTAATTAAAAAATACTCAAATAGAAGTTCAGTAGCATCCTCAATTGTTTTTAAAAAAACATATTGGAAACTTGAGATGGGAAATATAGGCAGGGTAGCTCTAAATCCTTACATTCTGTTTTCATTCTTTCATTGCGCAACCATATGTATGCTAGTAACTGGGATATTTTATTTAAGGTTTCTATCCAAGGGCCATGAGATGAAGACTGGGGTACCTCCTTTTCTGTTGATCTTTCCACACTGTTGCAACATGTAGCAGTTTGAGTCCAGTACTTCTCTAGAGACAAAGCAAAAGGTCCAGGAGAAAGAATATCTCTGAGCATGAAAACAAATATGAGCACACTGACATTTCCCCCATATACCAATCTGTGCTGTTTTTCTGACATTAAACACGATTTTACTACATACCAACCAAAAGTAACAGGGGTTCTCTAACTAGACCATTTATTAGACAAAAATAATAAATTCTTTGGTTATTATAAAAGACTAATGAAAATGATAAATAGCCTAGGCACAAGTACCTTACTGCCCATTATTTTGTCAATAAATTTGGATTTATTTTTAAATGATTCATAAATAGAGTAAAAAGAACCCACATTTTCCATTAATCTGCTGTGACATGTCTTCTAAACAAACACCTTGCTATGTCAGCCTTCATCCATTTTATATGTTCTGAAAAGTATTCTAAACTCTAGAGAAAGACATTTATGAGATTATTTCCTTTTAACTCCTGATGGAGGCTGACTTCGAAAAATGAGAAAGAAATCTTATGCCCTACTAATTCATGATAGAAAAATCTAAGAGATTTAGAACATAGAACTTTGCAAGAATCTGATTCCAAAGGGCATTTTCCAATTATTTTTTCTGAAACAAAAACAAAAACAAAAACTTTTGGTTTTATTTAATATATTTGTCAATAAGCTGGACACCAATTTTGGCCAACTTGTTTGTATGCATCTTGCTGCTCTGACTTGATAATATCCACAAAGGTATCAAAGAGTATAACCTCCAGGTTGTCACAGTATTGAGTTGACAACATCATATATTAAACATATATTCTTTTTTCTTTCATATCCAGAGCTGTGTATGTTAGGACAATGCTCTGCTACTTTGTCCTATCATCAAACCTAGATTTTTTTAAATTATTTTAATTGAGGAACCACAATGTTTTTATTTCACATAGGTACAACTCTATACTCTCACCAGCATGCACAAGGTTTCTCATGTTTCAATGTCCTTGTTAACAACTTGTGGCTTGTATCTACTAGACATTGCCTTTGATAAATTTACTGAAGTAAAAGAATATATAATTTTGGTCATATCCTTTATTATACTAATAATATGTGTTGTGAATAATGAATGTTTCATATTTGATTAATCACTTGAGTGTTTTACTTCAGAGATATCTTTAAATCTATTACTTATTTTTAGGTTGGTTGTTTATTCATAGTCATAATATTTTAACTTCTTTCTATATGTTAAAAATAAATTTCTTACCAGAGAAAGATTCAGAATGTATTCATGAATCTACTTGGCAATCTCTTTACTCTGTTAATTCTTTAATTTTCTTGGCTATGTAGAAGATTTTTGGCAATTTTATAGGGTGTCATTTATTTGATTTCAGTTTTATTTCTGGTGTTGGTAAACTTTTGTAGGAAAAAAAGAAAAAAAAAGAAAAAAAGAAAGCTCTTGCTCTTTCCATTATCTTGCTGAGTTTTCTCTAAGCTTTCCTCCATCTGTTTCACATTTCAGGTTATACACTTAAGTCTTTAATCCATTTTGATTTGATTTTAATTCTGGTCAAAGATAAGGCTCTACTTTCATTCAACGAAGTGTGGAAAGCCAAATTTTCTAGCCCTGTGTACTGTTCTTTCCCTTATGTATATTCTTAGCATTTGAAAAAACACCAATATGGCCATAGGTGGACAGTTTAGTTCTCAGGTCCCTGTGCTGTTTTGTTATTTTTTTGTGTGTGTGCCTGATTTTAAATAGCACCATGTGTTGAGTGTTACTTCTCTGTGGGATACTCTGAGATCGGGCAGTGTAATGACTATTCTTTCAGTTCATGACAGCTTTACTTCTTCCTCGATTTAGACAGTGTGAGATGGAAAATGTCATGAAAAGACAGGAGCTAGGAAAGTTAAAGAAAGGTAAGGGAAATCAAGTAAAGTGGTAAGAAATCTACAAGTGCCTATTTGCAAGTCTCTTCTTAGTGCAGAGACCAAGGGAATTCATGCTTGTGGTCTGAGGAGTGGAGCCAGTTGGTGGAGAGGAGTATGTTCTTTACTGCATGCTGTGGCTTCACTGCAAGCTGCTTTTCTGTGAAATCTATTGTTCAGTTTAGGAAGTACGGAGCCTTACTGTCACATATTCAGTGACATAGGTTTCTGAGAAAGATTGCTTCCAATACAAATTAAGATTCCCCATCTAATGTGACTTTTACTTCAAAGCCTCAATACAAAGTTTAAGAGATAGAATTTCCAGATTTAATCAGGTGATAGTGCCAAGTAATTTTCTAAGAAACAACTTCAAAATAATCTACCAACAGTATATAAAAATACTCAATATAGTCATATGTTGTTTTATTATGAAATAAGTACACAACTTATAATAAAAAAAATACCAAGTTCCTGGCAAAATTTAACTAATGTGAAGAATGCCCTGTAGGAACATGACACAGTATAATATATTTTTCAGAATACAAACATAGGATACTTTCAACAACTGGAGGAATAAGTAAAATCACCTGTGATCATAAAAAATAAAGATAGGGCATATTTCCTAATAAAGGAATGATATAAAATATTTGAATACCTGATGGAAAAGCTAACTTATATACAGGAGTTTGGGTATGTATTTGTCACTGTAAGCACTCAGTCTGTTCTGTTAGAAATTTTACCACCTTGTCTTTCTTCTCTAGTAGGTATTTGTTTTGATACAAACAAATACCCATGAGAAAGGTGGAGAACTGCTAAAGCTACAGCAGAACGAGTCTCTAGTTTTCTATTCTGTTTTTCCTAATTGTGTGTAAGGACTTGAATGTAGATGTTATGATAACTTTCTCACCTAACTATGGATTTCTCTACACTAGGTTTTATTCAGTTTCTTTTCTCTGAGGTTTTACTGTTTGAAGGATGTGCTTAAATTTATTCAAAAGGATCTTCATTTGAACCAACAGTAGAAATAATATTAACATTAGTAATTAATAATAATGCTTAATAATAATATAATAATAGAATCAGTCAACTTACAAGAATGAAGAGAAGTTATAAACTTTTCTAATAACTAAATTAACTAATTAATTCCCCCTTTAATTACTTATAGGATCTTTTCTTATACAATGTAATAGGAGTAGAGTACCCCTGCTCTCCTTCTTTTCCTCCCATTGCCTACTCTTTCACCTTGGTTCATCTCCTCTCCCATCTGGATGCTTCCAAGAAACAGCTTATGCTTAGGGAGTTGATCTGAGAGAAGGGGGGATGTGGGAGTGGGAATACAATTAACTCAAATTCAAATAGATGGCTTGTTACTAGCTGACATCCTATGTTCTGTTCAAGATGGCATCCTAGATAGCTCTCTGTAGATAGAACTTAGCTCTGTAGTCTGCTCGAGACAGCTCTTTGTGATTGAGACAGCTCTCTTGGTAGAAAAAAATGTCAACAAGATCTCTGGATAGCTCATAGATTTTCTTACAAAAGTCAGAAAAGCTGTTTTAAAAAATTGGAGTTTTTCAAAGCCACAAATCCTAATAGGAAAATTTTAAGGTAATTTTTGAGATTTCCAGTCAAATTCAGAAAGCCAGAAAATATTCTAGAAGAGCTGTGTTCATTCTTCAATCAGCCTTCTCTAGGTAGCTGCTACAA
This sequence comes from Mus caroli, assembly GCF_978045245.1. Classification (NCBI taxonomy): domain Eukaryota; kingdom Metazoa; phylum Chordata; class Mammalia; order Rodentia; family Muridae; genus Mus; species Mus caroli. The sequence goes on from NW_028227256.1 coordinate 144,061,367, forward strand.
AATGTTTAAAGCAGTTGTTAACTCTTTAAGTAATTCGTTGGGCTTTTGACAAAGGTCAGGAAATCATGTCATCCTGTCTCTAACATCACCAAGCCAGACTAGGCAAGATTTACCATCTGTCTATCATTAGAGTTCTAAAATATAAAAACAAAATATAACAAAAACAAAAATAATATAATAAAACAAAAAGCACCATACTGAAGTTGCACAAGGCAAACCAACCGAAGAATACAAGAACCCCAAGAGAAGCCACAAGTTTCAGAGAACTATTTTTTACACATTCAGGATATGCAAAATTTTCCTAAGGATATATGCTATAGTCTATATGTATACGACCTGTTGAAGACCCAGGTAGGTCCTGTGACTACTGCTATACTATCTCTATAAATTCATATGAACTTTGATTTAGAGGCATTTCCTGTGCCTCACTCATTTTGCCTCCTCTTTCTTGAGGTTCTGAGCTGCAAGAAGACAGATTTGATGGAGATACCAGTTTATAGATATGCATTCCAAGGTCTCTCTGTGTTTAACATCTGGCTGTAGATCATTGTACATGTTCCCATCTTCTGCAGGAAGTAACTTATCTGATGATGGCTGAATGATGTTCTCATCTATGATGATAGCAGAATATCATTAGGTTCTTTTCATTGATAATTTTTCTCTTCTTTCTGTTTTTTTCCCCAGTAGTATTTGATTTTATCCTAGATTTCTGGCATATATAATATCTGATTCTTTGTCAACCAAGCAGTGTCATGTATGGGCTCAATTTCATTGCCTGGGTCTTAACTCAAATTAGATATTGGTTGGCTACCCCTTCAAGTAAGTATTGCTTGCTGTGATACCTAAAGACTAGGGAGGCGGTCTCTCTTATTTTTCTCTCTCTTACAAACCTATAGTCTTGGCTTTATGTTTTTTTCCATCCACGTGTTTTACAAATGTTTGGATCTCAGGGTAGTTTTTACTGCTCACTTGTTCAGGCTGTTCCTTTTAGACATAGATGAGGAGATATAGTAGTTGTAGAAATTGATACACTAAATCCAAGTAACCACTTCTATTTTGTGGCTATGATGGCAAACTCAATATAGAATTGGGAGACTTGAATGTTCAGAAGAAAGCTTGAAATAGTTCCTTATTTGGCCATAGATTCATAATTGTTTTCAACTTTATATAGCCCCTAGTTACATGTGGATTAATGCTTTATCACTATGAAATCTGTACACAATATTTCATCACTTTAAAAGTTTTTACTTATTTGCATCTGTAACTTAAGATATTTCTTTGTGTGTTTGTTTTAGCTAGAACCTGTATTCCCTTTTTTTCACATTGTACTACAGTTTGGAGCTAGTATACACTGTATTTTGACTTTATTTATTCTGTAGGTCACTGGTAACATGCTATATGTCATATACCTAAACATTTTTCTGACAAACTCATCTGACATGCTTTTATACTTACTTTCTACCATTTACTTATTTGTTCATATTGTCAGTTGGTTATGTCATATAAAATAAATAATTCATAGACTAATAATAATGAATGGTATTACTATCTGGGTAAGCAAATTAAAGAAAAAACATTGCTTTCACCATTACTGTAATATATAATTAACATTTTTTTTCTATTTCCTTGGGCTGATTGTTTTCCTTTCTGAATTGTCTATGTACAATGAAATTATAATTGAAATTAATTTTGCATTACTTCGGAACAAAATCAGCCTGTCCTACAGCATGGTTATTATGAGATTCTTAAAGATAAAACAGTGGAAATTCCTCCAAACAAAAGCACTCTATAAATATAAAGAATTTAATTTAATATCTTTGTCAACTCCTAGAGTATTTCTGCTTGCTAAGCAAGAATTTTTTTTTCAGAGAGGGTTTGTTCTAGGCTTTATCTATTATTACCAGTATCAGTTTGCATCATGTTTGAAACTTGATTAAACGCACTGCATGAAGAAAGTGAAGATTATAATAGCTCCCATCTCTTTATTTTGGCAGGATTAAACAAGATAACCTATATACATTTCTTAGAGCAGCATAAGAAAGCATAATAGTAAATAAATTAGTTAAAAAAATACAGAGAGCAGTTTTTCTAATTATGTAAAGGAATGTCATTGTTTTCATAGCAATCTATTTTAGGAAACATGAATATCCTCTATTCATCCTCTTTGATCCTCATTACTATCTATGAGCACAGTGACTGGCACACAGTACACACTAAATAAATATTAGTTAAACTCTTGTTTAATTATTTACTCTAATTACCCCTGAGGATTCAATTAAGTGTAGGTCTCAGCTTTCTTATTAGAATAGACTATTACTGCAGCAGGAAAGAAATGTATTTAAAAACAACGAATTGGGAAGTTCAAATTATCAAGAGGACTGAAAATGTTGGCTCAGGGGCTATGACAGGCCCAGTTCAGAATTCACACAGCAGACAAAATCTTGGGAGGACACTGATGAGTACATGAGGTTGATTTTGAAACATCTGCCATTTAAACAGATTCTTGAAGTTATCCTTATGGAAAATATCACCAGATAATTTACTTTATGGAACTCCTGAGATTTGTCCATATTCTTAATTAAGAAAAGATGAAGAAACAGTACATATGTTCCTTACACTGTGTTTCTATATTTTTATATATTAATAGAAATTAGTCTTTATTTCACACATTATAGTCTAGTTATGGTTTCCCCTCCCCCACATCACCCCAGATCCTTACCTTTTTACAAATCCAGTCAAATCCTGACACTTTTATTTTTTTATCTTTCATGAGTATATAAACAGGTATAAAAAATAGTAATGACAATATAAAAAAAAGATAAAACAAAAACAATCAGAAAAGAACATGGTAAAGAAAAGGATAAGAGCCTAATAAACATAACAAAGACAGAGGATTTTTTTTTAATGTCAGACATTTACATGTCTTTGTTCTTGTGTTATCACCAATTGATTAATAGATAGCCTGGCATTAAGTTCTATTTGTATACCCAGTGATACTTTTTTTTTTTTTTTCATTTGTGAGAGAAGTTAAATTTTGGGGTTTAGACAGGAGACTGAGTTCATTTCCTGTCAGGACTTAAAAATTTAGCTTAAGTTACAGTTCTATAAATTGATTTTTTTTCTTTTCTTCCTCTATTACTTCCCACTGGCTTTCTTACAAACATTCCTATGCCCTCCTAATTCTTCCTCAAATTGATTCCTTCGTTTTCTTAAATTATTATTACATAATTAAAAAACATAGGGATAGCAGATAGCTAGTTCATACATAGATAGATGGATAGATAGATAGAGATTGATATAACTATACACATTCAACCTACCAAAAGGTATAAGTCTGACACATGGTTTGAGGGGTGACTACTTTTTGTTAGATAACTGATTAAATCGATGATATATCTAAGTACCAGTCTGGATCACCAGGATTTTAGAGTAAGGCTTATTTGTAGTCTATATTTTCAGCTATGGGATGGGATAGTACATTATAATTTCTGCTCCTGCTTTTCATATCTTTTCAGTCTCCTGTCCTCAACAAAACATGACACATATTAACAAGGAAAATGCCTACCAACTTGGGACATCAATGATAGTATGTACACAACTTGAAAATGATTTTAATTTTACAATACTTGATACGTGTGGCATATGACAACAACTATTGTATGTGTTTATTGTTCACAATGATAGAATACTTATACACGCACAAACATGCACACATATACATTATCACACACTCACACACACACACACACTATATATATATATATGTATATATATATAGTATGGGACTTTATCTGTCATGGCAGGATCCACAACAGAAGTTTGATTAGAATCATTCTTTTCTTAAATTATTTTCTTACTTTAAGGTAGAATTTAAAATTTCTAATATGGCATAGAACTATAGTTTCTTTGATTTTGTTCCGTAATAAACAAACAATACAAATTTGAATAAGCCCAATTCATCTGATATTTTATCATATGTATGTATTTATATGCACATTTGTATAGCATATATCTACCATATTCAACTGATTTATGTATTCTGTAGCACTTGGAACCCAATAAATTTTATATTATCAGTTAATGCTCTCTTTCAAAGGAAAAGTTTTACTTTATAAAAATGTGTTATATTATGAAAGTCCAAGTCTTTGAAATGTCTTAACCTGATAATTTGGTGGGAAGCTTTCTTTCCTCTTTTTCAGTTTTCTAATCTTTCTTCTTTCTTCTAATTCAAGTCAACTCTCTGTTGACTGATCTAAGCATGTTTCGCTTTGAGGATTTTTATGTTGTTTTATTATGTTTGGTTTAAATACACAAACTGATTATGTCACAAGGAATTTTCTTTGATTGTGTCCACAGAGACCATGATATAATCAGTAACTCTAATGTTACTGTTATCCTTGATTTTCTTTTGTTGTTGTTGTTGTTTTCTCATCTTTACAACATTCTCCTTCCCTCCATTTCTCCTAGCTCCCTTCATACCATCCCCACTCACTGAGATACTCTACTCCTCAATTTCCCTTAAGGAAAGAGAAGGCCTCTCAGGGATATCAATGGAACACAACCCCAAAAGATTAAAACTAAGTTCAAAATTTTATAACAAATTTGGATAATGAAACCAAGTAGGAGGAGATGCATCCATAGGACAGGAAAAAGAGTCACAAACACCCCACAATCCCATTGTTAAAAATCCCACAAAAGTTTGGATCTAAGTAACTACAGCATATATGTTGAGGACCTACCACAGACCCATTCAGGCTATGTGCTTGTGACTTCAGTCTCTCTGAGTCCCTATGAGCCCTACATAGTTGATTCTTTGGACTATGTTTTCCTAGTATTCTAGACTACTCTCAATTCTTCAATCCTTGCTTTCTTCTCTTTAGGATCCCATAACCTCAGTCTTCAGCTTGTCTTAAGTTTTCAAAAAGTAGATTATTGCATTTTTAGCACTATATGGTAGAAAACTGATGAAATTATATTTTAAACAAATTAAGAAGAAAGTAAAAAAGAAAAAAAAAGAAAAAAAAAACTATGCATGTAACATCTTAAGACAAGAGGAGATAAACTTATTGAACAGACCAGAAGATTTTCCAGCCCCTACCCTATCCCTCTGTTGGAATAAGACAAGAAAAACAAATGTTCACATTTTGGAATCTTGAGTCAATATCACTTCTTTCATCTATAGCCATCTGTTCCCTGTCCCCACACATTCACCAGTCAGTGATACTTCTAATGCCAATGTAAAAAGTCCAGTGGCAATTTAAGTCTAATGTTTGAATTTCTACAACATTAGGATATAAAATGTTTTTAAATCACTCTTTGAATTCTCTAACATTCACTCTGCACTTTGTAAAGAAATCGTGTATATTTGAGATTATTAATCAAGCCATATCTGATAGTAGTAATTGACACATCCACTAGGTTCAAAACTTTCAAACTGTGCTATCAGTTTGAAATAGGCAAATGGACTCAGATGACAACTAAGTAATACAATTTCCATGTTTATCATTGTATCTATTTATATGTTTTTTCCAGTGTGTTCTAACAATTCAATATTATACTCTGCCCATTTTCTCCTTAGAAGATACTTTGTAAGATTGCTTCTGATACCTGTTCGTATTTCAGCACATCTTCTTTTCTTAGAGGAACAAAAGGGGCTTTAATTGAGTTCAACTGATAAAGAATTCATTAAAAGACAGTGCATAAAATATACAATCACCAAGGAAAGGAGAAAAACACTTTACTCCACGACATAGCCAAAAAAGAGTAAATTATTTTCTAGAAAACATATTTAGTAGGGCCATCATTGTTAAAAGCTATCAACAGACTGCAAAAAAATAGTATTATTATCACTGGTGTTTTCATGATGCCCTGAGAGATAATATATAAATCTGGGTGAATTCAATTCAATCCTATAACTTAAAAAAAACATACCAACTCTGTAATTTCAAGGACATTGTGCAGGTGATGCTTACGTATTTGCTTAGGCTTTGAAGAGACATAAGCAGGATAGGTATTCTTATTCAGATAAATGTATTGATATATTATATTTTAATATAAGTATATATCACTCCTTTCAGAGAAGTATAAAACAATCAGACAAAAATATAATTAATTTTAGATAGCTACTAAATACTTAAGATCTGCTTTGGGTTTACACTTTTGATTTACTCACAATATGGTAGCCTCATAAAATGGGTCATGCACAATATTACCAAGTCTGTTAGTATATTTTAATAGACTTAAAGATATATATGTCACTCCTGGTTGTACCAGAAGCACACCATAGAACCTGGAAAAATTGTTTGGACATACATCGTTCAAATACTCCCCTAGGAATGTTTGGGAATATAAATTTATAAAATTAAAAACAAAACAAATAAACAAAGCGCTAACTGGTAGTTGGAATGATGGTGTGATATGAAACTGACCAAACTATGTGAATTTTCTACCCACTGGGAATATGACTACCAAGGATAAAGAAGTAGTTGCATTACACGGTAATCTGCATTGCAAATACAATGAGGGACAGTGAAGAAATACTTTGAAATCAAAATGTCAGCTTCAAAGCTAGGACTTATCAAAAGTCTGCTTTTGTTTGTTTGTTCTTTCATTGTTGCTTTTTTTGTCTTCCTTCCTTCCTTCCTTCCTTCCTTCCTTCCTTCCTTCCTTCCTTTTTTCTTTCTTTCCTTCTTTTTTTCTTTCTTTCCTTCTTTCTTTCTTTCTTTCTTTCTTTTTCTTTCTTTCTTTTCTTTCTTTCTTCTTTCTTTTTCTTTCTTTCTTTCTTTCTTTCTTCCTTTCTTCTTTCTTTTTCTTTCTTTTCTTTCTTTCTTTCTTTCTTTCTTTCTTTTTCTTTCTTTTCTTTTTTTTCTTTCTTTCTTCTTTCTTCTTTCTTTTTCTTTCTTTCTTTTCTTTCTTTCTTTCTTTCTTTTCTTTTTCTTTCTTTTCTTTCTTTCTTTCTTTCTTTCACATAGGTTACAATGGTAAAACAGTAAAGAATTATTATATAAAAATCAGCAAATACAGAACACACTTGCTTAGGTAAAAATGTGATATAGTACTATGTTCATTTCAAGAAATGATGTTTTGCCTTATCAGCTTCCTGTGTAGAAAATTTTGGTTTACAGGGGATTGTTAAAAATTCACTTCAAAGTATCCTGTTACAGTTACAAGCAGAAAAGCTGGCATTGAAGAAGCTGGATGAAGAATATCACAAAATTGGAAACTATCACTCTTTTTGATTAAAAGCAATTGGTTCCATGCTTCATTGTTTCCACTGACAAGGAAATTCAATTCTACTACTGCTGGCTACGTTATCCAACAGATATACATAGCTGTGTGTGTATATTCATATACCATTGAGCATAATTTGTTTTACTTATTTCTTAAACATAAATATTCACAAAATCTGTAGAAAATATAATACTCTTTTAGTATCACTTTATAACTCTTATATTTCCAAATTTTAACAAGTCTATCATATGTATAAACTAGAAATCATGAAAGCATTTTACTTCCTCAATCTTAAATGCAAATAGTTTTACTTTTTAATGAAATCAGTATCACTTTGGAACTATTTACATTAATTTATAAATGAAGACAATTAATCTGTATAGAAGCAAATTATATGGTATTTTTACTCTAGAAACACTACAATGTCAAAATGTTTTGTGAATATTATTTGAAAAATATATTCCATAGAAGTTCTTAACACATTATTCTGAACATAAGGAATTATAATATAAGGTATACTAGCCAGTGTTTTCCATGCCCATCAATATAGGCAAAAATATGTGCCAAGGTATACATATACATGTTGGTCCATCAAAAGTTCCACGGTTATATAAAACACATAAAGATATCAATCCTAAAAATGTAGTAGCTTAAAAGAGACTTGCCTGAAAATTAAATTGTGAGATCAAAGATCAAATGAATCATGCATAGTAAATATCCTAATAAAAGTTATGGGAAAGGTCACTTGAAGAAATACGTGTCTTAATTTCAGATTAATGCTGTGCCTACTTAAGGAATGATAACATTTTGTAAACATGCTACCTATCCTAACCCATTGGCCTCCACAGAGTTCCTTTATGCAATGCATTCCCTCTATATCATTCTTTGTTTCCTGTGAATTAGTTTTGTGAGGAGACTGAAACTGACTATAAATCCTACCAGCCCAGATTCTCATTAGCATTTTTCTTTGTTATATCTGTTGTTATCTTTTATCATTGAAAACTACATTGTAGGAGAAGCACAAATAGCCAGTAAGTATTTTAAAGTTGTTCTGCATACATAAGCATTAGGGAAATAAAAACTGAAACTACATTGAGTTTACAACTAAAACATGAAAAGGAATGCTGATGTGAAAAAGAGGAATACACACTGTAGGAAATATAAACTATTGCAGACATTATGGAAGTCAGTATAAATGTTTGTTTGTTCATCATTGTTAAAAATGACTCTGTTTATAGCACTGATATACTTTAGCTGATATATACTCAAAGGATTCAGTCTGCTACCACAGAGATACTTGAACAGTTAGGGTTATTGATGAATAATGGTTGTTCATAATAGCTAGGAAATGAAACTACCCTAAAGGCTCATCAACAGATGGATAGATAATGAAACTGTAATATAATATCACCATAGAAGTTTATTCAGCTTTAGTGAAAAATGAAATTTCCTAGAAAAGAGATTGGTATGGAAAATGGTATATTACCTGAGAAGAGCCAGGCTCAGAACTCAGATATCACAGGTTCTCTGTCACAGTACAGTCTATTAAATTAGAAAGGCAATTTCAAAAGGGAATAAAGAAGTATGAGGAGAGGTGAAGCAGTGGGATACATATGACACAAAAGAAGGAAGGGAATACACAAGAAGCAGATACGTAAAAGAGAGTAAGAGAGACAAGTTAGAAGAAGGAAAAAGAAAATTAGCATTTTAAAATTCATAAAAAAGCATAAAATACTTTGTATGGAGAAGGAGAAGGAGAAGGAGAAGGAGAAGGAGAAGAAGAAGAAGAAGAAGAAGAAGAAGAAGAAGAAGAAGAAGAAGAAGAAGAAGAAGAAGAGGAGGAGGAGGAGGAGGAGGAGGAGAAGGAGAAGAAGAAGAAGAAGAAGAAGAAGAAGAAGAAGAAGAAGAAGAAGAAGAAGAAGAAGAAGAAGAAGAAGAAGAAGAAGAAGAAGAAGAAGAAAAGAAGAAGAAAGGAGGAGTAGGAGAAGGGAGAATGAGGAAGAAGGAGAAGGAGGGACAAGGAGAAGGAGAAAGAAGGAGAAGAAGGGAGAAGGATGGAGAAGGAGAAGGATGGAGAAGGAGGGAAAAGGAGAAGGAGGGAGAAGGAGAAGGGGAGAAGAAGAAGAAGGAGGAGGAGGAGGAGGAGGAGGAAAGAAGAAAATAAAAAGAAGAAAGTCTGTTAAGAACCAGGCATGTCAAACTACTCTTGTAATCAATATCAAAATGATTGTAATGATTACAGGAGTAATCATTATATCACTCTTGTAATCAGCATTAGAAGCCTAAAGCAGGATGACTACACGTTTCAGATTAGCCTATATTATGTACTGAGTGCTAGGTCAGTTTTGGTTATACTGTGTTAAAACAAACAAAACAAGAGTGCAATCACTTATCCTACAATGAGCAGGTTGGTATATTCAACAAAAGAGTTACGTTGCTGAAAATGGTAATAATATCAAGATAATGAATATTATCTTTAGTCTTATACATCTTTGATTAATGTAATATATCTAGAGTATTCCATTGAAATCTTTAAAATACGTTAAGGAGAATTTCTTTTGGTAATATATTATGTGTTAATTTTATTTTGATGTACTGAGTATGACAGAATTATTTTACTAAGCAAGTACATATCTGTTCTTTTCTTTTTGAACTTAAATTTTTACCATGATTAAACTGTTGTGGCCCATATTGACTTGATGGTATACTTATAATTGAAAGAATGAGAGTTGTGTTTAATTATATCAGATATTACTAGTGTCCCTCAAATTGCCATCATACTGAGGACCATACTGTGCTTTGTGACACACAGGATGTACAAGACCAAGTATCTAAATCTGAGGATTAGGTGGTCAAAGACAGGAAATGTTAAGTATGTTAACTGGTGAATAAATCCAAGGAAACTCTGCCATTGTAAATCCTCAATCACCATGTGCCTGTCCAGGTCTCAATGAACTCCAGCATGAGTTCAAAACAATAATCTTTGGAATGATGCTTTAATAGAAATCCCCACGGGCCAGGAAATGCAATAATCAAAAACTCAACAAGGGAACAAACTCATCACATGCCTTAAAACAATTCTTTTTAAAACATTTGCCTGAAACTCTTTGAAAATCAGTTTTACCAGTGCAGGTTAAACCTGAAGAATTAAAAAAATATATATAATGGATGTACATTGAACAAAGAAATACTCTGACACTAATGCTAAACTTTTTATTAAGTTTTATCTCCTATAAATGACAAAAACAAAACTGAAAATTTTTATATAGTTGATGCCAACTTTAGATATTTATTTCAACAATAACATATTTGTCATATAAATTTATTTCATGAGTTATTTTATATGATATTTAGATTTCAATTTTATCTAAAATGCCAAAAGTATGAGTAGTTGTTCTTCAGATTTCTTTTCATTTAATTTTTAGTATATGGGCGTTTTTGCCTATGCGTCTGTGTACCATATGTATACAGAATTTGTAGAGGCCAAAAGTGGATGTCTGGTCCTCTAGCACTAGAGTTATAGATGGCTATGGGATTCCATGTGAGTGCTGATAATTGAACCCAGTGGAAAGCCAGGCAGTACTTTTAAGAACTGAGCCACAACTCTAGTCTCTGATTAGTTATTATGTATATAGCACTTTAACTGCAAATAAAGCTTTATTTTCTACATAGTATTGTAAATTAAGATAAAGCATACCTTCTGGTTCCCTACTTTTCCTACTTTGTTTGATCTTTCTTTCTTTTTTTTTTTTCTTTTTGTCCTTTCTATGTAATTTTTTATTTAAGTAATAGTTCCTGAGTTCCATTCAAAATTTATTTTTACAATCTATAAATGTTAATTTTGAAGAATGACAAATGAGAAAAATACTTTTATAAAATTTCCAGGAAATCCTTTGGGTAAGTTCTAGGTAAAATACCTGTCAGAAATTGAAGAAGCTTTATAGCATTTGAAAGTAAGGCACATCATTAATTAGTCGCTGTTTCAAATGAGATGAAAGGTTTACTCACACTTGCTGTCATAGACTGAAACATCTGTATGTTCTGTGCACAACAGGTGTTCAATAACTGTTGTGGGTGACTGTCAATGGTGGCTCCTAATGACTTCATAATGAAGTAATTATTCATGTGTCATGTTAAAACTGCTTCATAGAGATCGTGCATTGATAATTTTCAGCAGCAAACACTATTGAAAACACTCCAGTGAGATAAGTAAATTTTACCTTATAATGTTCTTTAGCCTCAGTGAAATGTCCTGATTCAGAAGCTTTTCTAATACTATAACAAAGAGAACAATTAGAAATCCATGCCTACAAAATGAGCAGGTCTTACTGGAAGTGTCAAAGTAAAACATGACAATGAAGTGAATGATGAGTTTTCAAACTAGTGGCATCTGTTCTGTGAACATCCAAGGAATGCTTTCTGATGTGTATGCATCAATTTTTTTACTTAAAGGGGGAAATCTTTTAAGAAAGACATATGGAAGCAAACTTCACAGTATTACCAAATCAAACCCTTAATCTATTATTTATAAGATTGGATTGGAAACATATCTTCTTCTTTTTCAGGTAAAAATCTATAAACTGAAACCCTAATGATGTGATATTTAAGAGGGCCGGGCTTCAGTGATAAGACTCTCCTCTAAATATTTTTTCAAATAATTTTATTAATTGCTTAAGATGTTCATAAAGCATATTTTGATCACCTCTATACACTTCTCAGATATATTCCAACATAACCACTGAATCAGTTCTCTGTTCATCTATGTCTCTCTTTTCCAAATAATGGAGTCCAGTTTTTCTGTTACCAAGTTAGTTTAGAATATGGGGTCTACCTTGTAATATACGATATTCTAATTATCACACCATTAAAAATATAAAATACTACTGCCACTTCCTTTGATGGCAGTTATTGAATGCCATTAGGTCTTAAGCAGGGATTTTGCTTGGCCCGGGTTTATACTTATTTAATCCATGCTTTCATAATCTCTGTGATGTCATATGTGCATCTTCATTTGTTGTGACTAGAATACAATTGAGTATATAAACTGTCTCTGGTTTATTCTCATTCTTCTCTGTCTTCTATGAAGATCCCTGAATCTTTTCTTTTTTTTTTTAATTTTTATTTAATCCTTTCTTTTTACACTCCAGATTTTATTCCCCTCATTGTCTACCTTCTGAGTGTTCCACATCCCATACCTCTCCTCACTCTCCATGAGGATGCCCCCACCCCCAAATACCACCCCCTCTCCATCAGATCTCCCCTCTTCCTAGGAACTCCAGTCTATTGGTGGTTAGATGCATCTTCTCTGACTGATCTCAGACCCAGAAGTCCTCTGCTGTATGTGTTGGGGGTCTCATATCAGCTGGTGTAAGCTGCCTGATTGGTGGTCCAGAGTCTGAGAGATCTCTGGGGTCCAGGTTAATTAAGACTGCTTCTCCTCCTACAGGGTCGCCCTCCTCCTCAGCTTCTTCCAGCTTTTCATTAATTCAACCACAGGGATCAGCAGCTTCTGTTCATTGGTTGGCTGTAAATATGTGCATCTGACTCTTTCAAGTGCTTGTTGAGTCTTTCAGAAGGCAGTCACAATAGGCCCCTTTTTCTGAGCACTCCATAGCCTCAGTAATATGGTCAGGTCTTGGAACCTCCCCCTGAGCTGGATCCCACTTTGGGCCTGTTGCTGGACCTCTATTTCCTGAGGCTCTTCTCTATTTTTGTCCCTGCAGTTTTTTCAGACAGGAACAATTATGGGTCAGAGTTTTGACTGTGGGATAGCAACCCCATCCCTCATGTGATGCCTGTCTTAAAAGAGCAAGTTTGTCATACACTTGTGGCATGCCAAAATCATGTATTCTCTATTTCTTCTGCAAATTATTGTCTCTATGTTAATTGCATACACTTCAAGAAGCTTCTCTCATGAGAGTTGAGATCTATTGATCTATGGGTTTATTCCAGAGTCACTAAGAACAACAATATCAACCAAACAAACCCCCTAGAATTCCCAGAGGCTAAGCCATCCACAAAGAAGTAAACATGGCTCCAGCTGCATATATAGCAGAGGAAGGCCTTGTCATGCATCAATGGGAGAAGTCCTTGGTCCTATGAAGGTTTGATGGATGCCCCAGTGTAGGGGAATCGAGGGTAGGGTGGTAGGATTGGGTGGGTGGGTGGGTGTGTGGACATGCTAATAGAAGCAAGGGGATGGAAGATGTGATGATAGGGTTTTCTGAGAGGGAGGGAAACTGGGAAAGGGAATAACATTTGAAATGAAAATAAAGAAAATATCCAATAAAAATTTTTAAAAATCATTTTAATACCCCATCTTTCAAGCAGGATATTAGGTTCTCCTGTAGAACCTATGAAATATCTAGTTATCTTTCTTTCTTACCTTTCCAGTGCCAGATAACAATTCTTTCTCCTATAGGAGGCCTTAAACTACTAGAACAAGACTGTTCTACTCTTATACATGTTTCTATAATATGCATGTTTTTATTTACTTTTGTTATTTGTTTTTGAAAATTTGATCTATGTGTACATGTTGGAGGAAAGCTATTTACTGGAGTATTTACTTGAGGGAGGGGGGTTGGCATAACCCCGTTACTCCTTAATATCTTTTGTGATTTTCTACCCCACATCCTGTTTGTATATTTCTGTGCAAATGAGACACTAGTTGCATATGTAGCAGAGGATGGCCTAGTTGACCATCAATGGGAGCAGAGGCCCTTGGATTTGCGAAGGTCATATGCCCCAGTACAGGGGAATGCCAGGGCCAGGAAGCAGGAGTGGGTAGGTTGGGGAACAGGGTGGGTGGGGGGTGGTATAGGGGTCTTTGGGATAGCTTTTGAAATGTAAATGAAGAAAATATTTAATAAAAATGCCTAAAAAAAGTTAATGGCACTGAGCTGGGCAGACTGTGAGCTGTAACACATAATCCCTCAAGCCTATAAACCTATGCAAATGCCCATCACTTGCCAATCTGATACCTGTTCTGCTGTTTTTGCACCATAGCCTCTACTCAGAGTGCACAGCAAGTATATAAAAAACAAACTGGAATTAAATATTTAGTCCAAACTACTGTTCTTGTATAAATTGTTTTCATATTCTATCATGAAACTGCTGTTTTAAGAAGAATAAAACAAATGATCTTAAAACTTCCCAAGTCTCAGGTTTTATCGGTTTGTCAGTCACAAATATTAAGCTATTGGTGTCTACTTTAAAGTGTGTTCAATGTGTTTTGCTTGGAGGAAAATACTTGTTTCATAATTAAAATGTAGATTTTTTATGTTTTTCAGATGAATTCAAGTTCTTTATGAAAAGACTACCCATGAATTATTTCCTCAACACTTCAACTATAATGCATTTGTGGACAATGGATTCTAATTTTCAGCGCCGCTATGAACAACTGGAAAACAGCATGAAACAGCTTTTCCTGAAGGCACACAGAATTGTACACAAGCTCTTTAGCCTTAGCAAACGGTGCCACAAGCAGCCTCTCATCAGCCTGCCGAGACAGAGGTAAGACTGGGACGGCATGATCACTGTGCTTCTGTGCTTAGACCTGAGGTCTGCTTGTTCCTGAGACCACGTGTGCTCATATTACCATTAGAACATTTAAAAGGTATACATTCTCTTTCTCAAAATAATGTCTTGGAGTTGTGTGCAGAGGAATAATTCAGTGGGAAATGCAAACATTGATACAACCTTTGTTTTGTTTTCAGATTACTGTATCAAGCAATCATTATATTTTATCTTTTATGGTAGTCAGTTAAGAACCCTGTTTGAGGAAATACAAAAAAAAGACAAATCCTCACTGTTAAGCTGGGAGCATGTGAAGTAGGCAAGAAACACAAACTGGAATTTCTCCATATCTCATTTTCCAATAAAGCAATTAAGGGTTTACTTTACAAGTATTTGGAAATTCATTATCCATAATTTTAACCACACAGGTTTCTAATGTATAATGCAGAAAGTGAAATACTTAAATATTTGTGTCAGAACTTAATTTGCAATTCTTATTTAAAGTGATTAAAATATATTGAAGAATTGTTGGAATAAAAGTCTTATCATTATCTATAGTAAGTCCGGTTGAACATGCATCAAAATGAAAATATATATCACAAACTTATACATTATTAGTCGCATTTCCAGAATAAAAGTCATAAAGTTTTGGATTGATGCTAAGTTGATAGAAGGAGAAAGCTACAGTTATAAATATTATACAATGTTACAAACAAATGACCCTAAAGATTAAACCTCTACGAAAGATTTGATTTAAAGCTAACACACATGTTATTTTCCATTGCTTTGTGTTATACTCCAATAGAAATATCTGTCGTTAAACATATATGAATGAACATTTACCATATATAATCTCCACCTGTTTATAGGCTATATAGTCCTACAGATTTATAGATTCTACAGTTTTTCTCCATTATGTCCATTCTTAAGTTTTATGTAAATGGAATTATATAATATATGGTCATTGTATATGTGTGTGTGTGTGTGTGTGTGTGTGTGTGTGTGTATTGTGCCCAATTTTTATTCATTCATCATTTGGTGAACATTCTGTTTTTCTTCTTAACTTTTTTATTAATGCCTGTATAAATCTTTTGTACATTTTTTGTTCTTATAAATGTGTATTTTCAGTCTTATTGAGGATATACTGCATCAGGGCATCGCTGAGTTACAAGGTACTTAAATTTTTATCGTTCTTCAATTGATGCCAAAACTTTTTATTCATGTTCCTGCATAACTTGTTTTTATTTTCACTTCTTAAAACATCTCCTCTCACTTCATACTATACCAACAGGTGATCATTTCTACTGTTTGAATACCAAAACTTGTCTTTATGAAATGGGTGGAGTGTGTGTGTGTGTCTTTGTGAGAGCATGCCCAAGTATCAATGACTAATAATGTTAAGTATCTTTATTTTCTTTTTGTTTACCAGTGTATATTTCTGTAGTGAAATCCCCATACATCAGGACTTTTACTCTTTTGTGTTTTCTGAATTCTCTTCCTTGATCAGCTGCATGAATTAATTAAATGTTAATATTTCACTTTTGCTTTTTCATGAATTTTTATGCTCATTTCAGTGTTCCCTTATATAATTCTTTCTTTTTCTGTTTCTTTTTTTCTTTGCTTACTTTGTTTTGTTTATTTAGTGTGGTTCCTCTTTTTAAATTGCTTACTGTAGGGAGATAATATAATATTTGAGAATTTTTGTCTTAAAATACAGGTTTTCATGTCAATAACTTTCCTTGTGATTATTCATATCAATTTTATGTTTTGTAAGTTTTTTACTCCTTCTAAATATAAAAAATTTAATATGTTTGTATAACATCTGTTAATGTATGCTGATAATTATGGCCAAGGAAATATATGATATTTGATTATAATTAATTTTAACATTTATGGACATGGAAGCAGTTTTGATTAATTTTTTATTTTTTAATGACCTCAGGTTTGCGACAACTGGTAAAATGCTACTGTTCATTTTTATTTTATTTTTTACTGGTTATTTTATTTATTGACATTTTAAATGTTATCAGCCTTCCCAGTTTCCCTTACACAAACCCCCTCACCTCTCTCCCCTCCCTCTGCCTCTATGAGGGTGCTCTTCCACCTCCTACCCACTCCTGCCTCAGTGAATTAGCATTCCTCTGGTTAGTTGATTTTGTTGTTCTTCCTATAGGGTTGCAAATTTTTTCAGCTCCTTCAGTTCTTGCCCTAACATCTCCATTAGGGTCCCAGCACTCAGTCTGATATTTGGATGCTTGCATATGCATCTGTACTGGTCAGGCTCTGATAGGGCCTCTCAGGGGCAGCTATACCAAGTGCTTCTTGGCCTCAGTAATAGTTTCTGGATTTGGTTCTGCAGGTGGGATGGATCCCTAGGAGGGGCAATTTCTGGGTGGCCTTTCCTTCAGTTTCTGTTCCACTCTGTCCCTGAACTTCTTTTTGATAAGAGGAATTCTGTATTAATACTTTTGTGATGGTTGGGTGGCCTCATCCCTCAACCAGAGGCCGTGCCTATCCTCTGAATATGGAAGCAGTTTTTAAAAAGCTTTTATTTAGTATTTTCTTCAAAATAGGAAATCTAACAACTTGAAAAAAATTAGGAAGCAAATTGATAAGTAAGATTACATGGAAGATTGATATTAAAATCATTTTTAAGATAATCAGTTGAAAGCACAGATACATATAAATATGCATATACATATATTTGGAACCTAAGTAATATTAGAACAATAGAGATGGCTGTAATCAGTATGAATAAATCAATAATCTCATCATGATGTCATGGTAAATGTCCATGCACATCTTCAGGTATGTAAATGGGGCAATTGGGAAATCAAAACTATTTTTAGATTGTGTAGTAATTTGTACTAGAAGTCAAAGAAAATTTAAATGAAAGTAAAATATAAGGTGAACATATAAATATGATCCACAGGTTACAAAATATTTAAAGAAAATGTTGGAATCTGATAATTCATATTTACAGAGCAAGTGGGGCAGGATTGATATGTGTGATTTGTAAGAGAGTTCAACATATTATGGATAAAACTTTATTTTCTGAAACTTCAAAAATAAAGGACCAGGGCTCTATAAGCTTTTTTTTTTTTTTCAGTTACTGTTTTAAAAGCATAGTGGGTGGTACTTTGTCTATTTTCCAAAACACAGTCAGAAAATAGTGATGACTTCTTGAGTGTTGAAATACTGCTTTGAGTTTGTATTTTTCATCACAGCTTCCAACTACTATTAAAAGAAGTTTTATTTCTTCTAGTCTTCCTTGCTCTATTGCAGTGGAAAAAATATAAAATGTCAATAAGAAAAATGAGCCTCCCCCAGTACAATAGTAGTATATTAAATGAGACTGTAATTTGTTAAAAAATTTTTATTAATTTAATTTAATTTTTTAACTTATTCACTTTATATCCCACTCATTGCCAACCTGCTGGTCACAATCCTTATGAATCCTTCCCTTCTCCTCTGAGTGTGTGGGGTTCCACTGGATATCCCTACACCCCAGCCCTTCAAGTCTCTGTGAGACTAGGTGTTTCCTCTACCACTGACGCCAGAAAGGGCAGCCCAGCTAAAATATATCCGATGTATAGGCAAGAGCTTTTGGGATAGAACCCATTCCAGTTGTTTGAGACTCACCTGTAGATCAGGCTTTACATTTGGTACATATATGCAGCAAGGGCTATGTGCAGTCCTTGTATTTTCTTTGCTTGATGTTTCAGACACTGAGATCCTTAAGGTTGCATGTTAGTTAACCCTGTTTGTATTCATGAGGCATCTCTATCCCATTCAGAGCCCACAATCTGTCCTTTTGGTTTTCCATAAAAGTCCCCAAGCTCCAGACACTGTTTTTGCTATTGGTGTCTATATCCGTCTGAGTCAGGTCTGATAGGTGGAATTTCTCAGAGGACAACATCCTCCTGTCTGCAAGCATAACAGAATATCATTATTTGTGTCAGGGATTGGTGCTTGCCCATGGGATGGGTCTCAAGTTGGTCAGGTTACTTTGTCATGCTTGCATTTCTTATAGACAGGATAAATTGGGGGTTGAAACTTTTGTGGTTGAGTTGGTGTCTCTATCTCTCCACTGGAGTTCCTACCTGACTACATGAGGTGCCCTTTTCAGGTTCAATATTCTCAATATTGTTAGAAAGAGCTAAGGTCACTCCCTCCCTGTATTTAAAGAGATGTTCTAAAGAAAAAGTGAATATGTTACTACTCATTATATCATCACACGATTGCTCATGTGTTTACACAAATATTCAATCTACTATTCTTAGAGATGCCACAAAGCCATATATATCAAATGAAATTATCCAAACGTGGTTTTCATTCGATGTCCCAATACAGAGTTGAATAATTTTCAATATGTTATTCAAATTGCTTCTTTCTGTCTTTAACCTCCCGAATAGTTTTCTTTCTATTCCTCTGATTAAAAGCATAATGGTAAGAGAAGAATTTATTTATTTACATTTCTAAGTCGGAATTTATCATAGAGGGAATTCAGGGTAGGAACTCTAAGAGAAACAGAAGGATTGGTTGTAGGTGGATATTACTTATTGACGTTTTCTTTCTCTGCTTTTCCTCTCTGATAGCTTTCTCATGCAGCTTAGTCTGACCTGCCTAGGGTTGATGCTGCCCACAGTTTGCTGAACTTTCCCATAACAAAAAATGAAGTAAGACAGTTCCTTACAGACATGACCATGTTGCATTCTGATCAATTACAACATTTTTTTTTTCAATTGAGATGATATTCTCCCTGGTGACTCATGGTTTTGTCAAATTGACAATATCATCTATAAAAAACAGTGAAATCTAGGACAATTCTAGATTGTATTGATATTATAAATTTAAAAGTAACAAATGCCAGTAACACCAGCAATATTAAACTGAAAGAGTTTATCTTGTCTTGAATGGGAGAAGATAATCTAAGTCTGAGAATGCTGAAATAAATTATATATGATAATGTGGCTAGGTAGGCTGTTTGTGTCCACTAAAATGTTCTAGAGAGCTTATTCCGATTATCAGGTCTGTACTATTTTAGTATAGGAACACTCTGGTACTCTGAAAATCTATGGAGTAGCCCAGCTGCATTTTGAGAGTCTAATATTTAAATATATTTATGCATTGATAATAAATAATAATATAAATATTATATTTATTAAACAAATAATAATTATATAAATATCTATATAAGATTGCACTCTAGTAAAAATTAAAATTGAGAGATACTTAGGCATGTTTACTAAAATCAGTGAGATGATCAATAGTAAGGACATTATTTTTGTGACACACATCACTTTTGGTGATTTTTTCCCCCACATTTCAGTAATGTTTTCTTTTCTGTATTTGGATTCTCATGGCTGTTATATGCAAGCATTCTAAATTGTATTTGTAGCTATCTACAGACATTTTGCAGCAATAAACCTTATAGTATTCTTTGCAGATATTTGGAATAATATTATTTGACTAAACTACAAAATCAATACCTAGTAATAAAATATAAAATCTAAATAATATTATTCACCTTTTTATGTCAACTAGACAAAATATTTTGTTCATTATCTACTTTGAATTGATTTTCTACTTATACAAAGAAAACCATGCATTAGTCATTTGCAAAATATAGGCTCACTTAGGTATAACAATCTCCAAAATAATGATTATGATACTATAATAAAGCATATTAACTTTTATTGTTATTTTGGACTTATAAATAATTCTTTACTTTTCAGGAAGATGTCAGATTCATAGTAGAATATACAAGATTTCCAATTTCTTTCTTTAAAATTATAATCTTATTATTGACCTTAAATATGAGTCTATTGATCTTCATGTGACAGTTGCAATCATTTTTATTTAAAGAAAATGCACTATATATTCAGGTTTGAATGTTGATAGTTTTATTTTGAGCTCTGTCTAGTAAATATCATTTGTCATAGAAAGAAATACCTCAGCTTGTGACTTTTTACAGTTTCGTGCTTACTTTTTCTTAGCAATTGCTACAACTCAGTGTATCACGGAGATATTTCATCATTCCACTGTTTCATGAATATGTCATTTTATTCTATAAATATTAAGGTGGAGTGACACATTAAAATTGTTCATCAGATATATAATTAATGATGATACCTTCTTTTGTAGTACAAGCTTATCCCACTATAACTATATACTAACAGAATTTTTTGCACAGCTTCCATATTTGTTATTTGTGTTTAGAATGATGTTACCCACAGTTGCTTTAGGGACAAAGAGACTATAAATATAATACAAATATTCCTTAGAATCTTTTGAAACTGTTTGAAGCCATGTAGGACTTAAAATATCTCTTTTATCTTCATCATTATTTACCATGGACACCTATAACTGCTGAAATTATTCTTTGATCTTGCCAACTAATTTTTTCTTAATTAATAAATATCTATTTATTAAGATATTATGATGAATTCTTCCTGGTTCTCCTCTCTTACCAACAAGTACATAAGCTCTCCGTAAGCACTGCTCGATTAGACATACTGACACTCTTTGCCCATAAGAAGGATTTATAATAAATTCTGATCAAATTTAAGTAATACAAATAAACTGAATAAAGACATCCCAGGTGTAAATCAGTCCCTTAAGAACAGGTGAGTGTGTATCATCTCTCTTCTCTCCTCTTCCCAGCTAAAAGGCATACATCATAGTTGTAGCTTAAAGCTGAAATGAAGATACTTGTTATAAAGGGTAGAGTCCAGTTTTTTTGAAGATAGCATGTTTGAATTATTTGTGTTGATACTGTCTTTTAGAATGGAATAAAATCCATTTAGCTCAGTCATCCTTATTTGACAAATATAAGTTTACCCAAATTTGTATTGCACCTTACAGAATGGCCTCTAGACCCTTTAATATCACACAGCCTATGGTATTATTAAAAGTGGCATGTATATATTAATACAAAGGATTTTTTCCTCAAAGCAGCCTTCTATGAAACTGAATAAGATTTTATAATTTTTTCATATATACTGTAAAAAGAATATTTTACTATTGAATTGTATCCAATCTGTGAAGACTCCCAGGAATATTCTTGGAAATAATTAAGCTAAACATTTCTTTTATTCTTGTTTTTAAAATTCTTTTCTCATATATTACATCTTGATTGTATTTAATCTAACAGGACATAAAAAGCTACAATAAGACCAAGTACAAATCATCTCATGAAGGCTGGATGAGGCAATACAGTAGGAGCTAACATGTCCCATACGCAAGCAAAAGAATCAGAGACAGCCCCTGATCCCACTGTTAGATATCCCACAAGAACACCAAGCTACTCAGCCAAACACGTACACTTAGGATAGAGGTCAGACATCTATAGGCTCCTTGACCTTTGTGAATCCTTGAGTCCAATACAGTTGATTCTGTCGGACTGTAGAGAGAGGTCAGCCCTTAAGTGCTGGGCTCACAACCAAAAATATAAATTTAAATAATTAAGTTTTTAGATTTCTTCAATCTGTTTGTAAGAAATTTTAAATATGTAGCATCTAAAAATTAGCCAGTTCATTGAAGTTCAAAAATAATTAAATTCTGTTTTGAAAAGACAGATCTTGTTTTATTATATATGGGCAGTTCCTCAATATTTTCATTTTAATATGTTTTATACTTAAATTGTATTATAAGATACTGACCCAAGTTCTGTAAAAGACACCAGGCTGCTTGGACAGAATGGCTTAGTAGAATGACCTTAAACTCAAAGAGACAGTGGAAGTAAATTTTCTAGGATAGTAGAAAAAAGGAGATAGTAATTGCCTTAGGGTTTCCATTGGTATAAATAGACACCAGAAACATGGCAAGTCTTATCCAGGAAAGTATTTAACTGGGGCCGACTTGCAGTCAAAGAATTAGTCTATTATTGCCATGGTAGCAAGCATGGTGGCATGCAGTCAGATAATGTGCTGGAGAGATAGCTGAGATTTCTACATCTGGACTGCAGGCAGCATGGAGAAACTAGGCCACTGGCTTGCACTTCTGAAACCTCAAAGTCTAACCACAGTGAAACACAGCCTCCCTCAAAGCCACACCTACTCCGACAAAGCCACACCTACTCCAACAAAGCCACACCTACTCCAACAAAGCCACATCTCCAATAATGCCACTCTATATATGTTTAGGGGTCATTTTCATTCAGACCACCACAGTGGGAGAAAATAAACTTAGAAACCAGAAATCTAAAATGTTCCTACTTCTTCAGTCTATTATGCCATTTGAAGTTTTCTTAATTTTTTTCTGGTCTTTCACCCATATAATCTGTTATCAAAAAAATAATAACTTAAAACTAATTCATAATTCTATACAGAAATTTGGCATTCACCTCAGCTACTTTTCTATTTCCGTTCTATAAAAAACACCATGACCAATGAAACTTACAAAAGAATGTTATGTTTTTTGGTAGAATCATGGCTGCAAAGAGTTATAATCTGTGACCATCATGGTAGGGAGCATGGAAGCAGGCCAGCAGGCATAGCTCTGGAGTAGAAACTGAGAGCATACATCGGGTGTACAACCAGATGGCAGAGAAAAAAAATCATTCTGACAAAAAGAAAAAACAAACAAACAAACAACAATACTGACGACAACAACAACAGCAACAACCACAACAGAACAAACCTGGGAATGCATTGTCTTTTCAAAGACTGTTTTCAGTGTCAAACCTTCTCCAACAAGATTTAATTAATACTTCTCAAACAGTCCTCCCATTTGAGGACCAAGTATTTATATTTAAGAGCCTTTGGGGGCCATTCTTATTCAATCAACCCCAACACAAAAACACTTTTTAAAAATTGGATATTTTATTTATTTATGTTTCAAATATTATCCCCTTTCCTGGTTTCCCCTCTCCTAGCATTCCTCTTCACTGGGGCATCAAGCCTTCACAGGACCAAGGGCCTTCCCTCCCATTGATGCCACATAAGGCCCCTTCAGCTCCTTCAGTCCTTCTCCCCTAAATCCTCCATTGGGGTTCTGTGCTTAGTCTGATAGTTGGCTGAGAGAGAATCCGCATCTATATTGGTCATGATCTTGCAGAGTCTCTCGGGAGACAGCTATATCAGGCTCCTGTCAGCAAGCACTTCTTAGCATCTGCAACAGTGTCTGGATTTGGTGTCTGCATGTGGTATGGATCCCTAGGGTGGGCAGTCTCTGGACGGCCTTTCCTTCAGTCTCTGCTCCACTCTTTGTCCCTGTATTTCCTTTGTTAGTGCATAATTTGAAATATTTTAGTCAAAATATAACACTAAAATAAAATGAAAGTCTATGAGACAACAGAGTTTAAGCTGGTCATCCTTATCTCTTTGCAGTGGACAAAAGATCTATGAAGTCATCATTTAGTACTCCCTACAAAAATTATTCATACTGAGACAACCTAAAGATGAATTACGTCATTTTCAAGCACATTTTTCTGGAATGTGAAAAGAGTATCCGCATAAAACAATCAATTTGAGAACTAGAAATGTAGGGAGTGGTTCTGATGCTTTGATCTGGAATCCGAGTTTACTGATGCTGAAGGCCTTTGCCCTCAATTGGTTTTTGATCTATCAATAAAGTTGCCAGTAGCCAATGGTTAAGCACAAGGCAGGACACTGAGTGTTGTGTTGTTAGGTAGCAGAGAGAATGGGGACTGGGATATATGAGAGGGGAATGCAGTAGCAGCAGGAGAAAAACCAACCAGCTATGTGAGTTTTCTGATAAGAGCCCTCTGGTCACTTCCCAGTCTGGACCTGGGGTAGCAGGGGAAGAATTAGGAATGCCCAGTCATTGAGTTAGCCAAGGCATTTCAAGATAACTGTACGTGTGTGTGTTTTCTAGTCACAGGTCTGAGATAGCTCACAAGTGGGTGCGCACATGCTACTCACCAGCAACACTAAGTGGGCAGCCAAAATTCCTGCAACGTAAAATGATAGAGACAATTGCAGAGCATGAGTTAACACTTAGTCCACAATCATTGCAGTCTTAAAATAAAGTCCTTATTTCCCAACATGAAGAATATCCCTTTTGTATCCGATTTGGAGAAGCGTTTGTGTAATGATCCAGATTTGGTGGTTGACGGTAAGCACAGAAATGACTCTTCAGTGTCTGAGCCTAGACAACTCTCATTTAACCTTCAGGAAAATAAAAAAACAACAACAACAAAAGAGGCTTTCTTATAGGTCAGGGGAGATTTGAAAA
Source organism: Mus caroli (assembly GCF_978045245.1). Classification (NCBI taxonomy): domain Eukaryota; kingdom Metazoa; phylum Chordata; class Mammalia; order Rodentia; family Muridae; genus Mus; species Mus caroli. The sequence continues at coordinate 144,086,312 of NW_028227256.1, forward strand.
TGTATAACATTTTTATTTTTTAAACTAATGCATAAAAATATATATTTTAAAGGAATTTTGGCAAGGTTAGTTGTAATAAATTATAATAATAATAAAAAATTCTCAAAAAACAACAAACACCATGTCATTTTAAAATTAGAAAATAAATTTTAGTATTTATTTAAGTAAGAGCTTTATATAAAAATTCATTGTCAAAGCCTGCTTACTGCCAGAAGTCATATACTTAGAGGACCAAAGCCTATCATTTTGTAAATAGAAATTTCACCGATCCCTTCCGTTGTAACAAGTTTCAACCTAGAACCAGCATTTCTTTCACAGGAAAATACAGTAATCAATACCCTCATCCTTACAAACACAGGACAGTCATAGAGTTGTAATGTTGATCCATTTTAAAACCTATTTTACCTGATGTCTTTACTTTTGGTACATCCATTCGAGGTACTCTGTGGAACCATTCATTTTACTGTAGATTTTCTATTCCTCATGGAGTACTCAATCTAAACAGTAACAATATCTTCAGTAACACACCATGTACAAATAAAAGGAAAGAAAATGCTCATATTTAATTCTTTAGGAAATATATTAATGCAATTTCCTATATTACAGAACATTCTTGTATTTCATATAAATAGTTTTGGCAATCTCAATGTAATAAATGGAATTTTCACTAGATAAAATTTTAATAAAAACTATTTTCTAACCTTTATGCATTATCCCAGTGATTCTAAATCTTCCTAATGCTTGTGACCCTTAGTACAATGACCCTCCACCCAACCAGTTAACTTATAAATATGGGGGTTCCCTAATTTTCATAGGATTTTACAATCCTCATGCAGAAGATAAATTAAATGCAAAACATCTTTAATTCACTTCCTGTGTGTACATGCTCACACACTAATTTATTAAAATAATATATGAAAAAATCTATTTATATCTCTAAGTATTAAAACAAGAAACATTTTTCTAAAACCAAATGGATTTTTGAGTCAAGGAGGTAAAAATGAAATATCACCAAGATATATGACTCCACAAAGAGCTAACCCTGGAAAAATATCTTTGAAGTACTTGATTTAAGATGGCAAACACAGGTTATAAAGAGAGTGAATACATTCAAAAATCAATGGCAATTGAAATAAAAAAAAAAAACCCTCCTTCTCACAATCTAGAAGCACTTCAGACAGCAGGAAACATAACAGCACAAAGGAATGGGGGAAGATGAAGGTCAGCCTGTTTATTGTCCTATTATAAAAGCCGGCAAACTTCTTGTAGGTTTTTCAAAGGAAACAAAGTGTATCAATTCTAAGGTAACACCTTAGAATAAACTGCAGTAAAATTAGTTCATACAAATAGGAATGTTAGCTCTAAATGAATCAAAAATGAAAACAGGACAAATATAAGGAAAGTCTATCCAAGTTAAGGTGTAAATTGTATGCATACTTGTTCATCACATACATACCTCACAGAGAGAGACACACACAAAAGATGTGTCCACATGTATTCACTACAATATGCTCAATGCAAACACAAATATATACATGTTGGTAAACTCTAAGATGTAAGAACCATTCATGATTATGATGTAACACAATTCCTTTTAGTAGTAAACTACTGGAGTTCTTTTTGCTCAGTGGGTATTAAAACCACCAATCACAAGAAAAAATAAGTACAGATTTTTATGAAAAACATATTGTAGAAAATAAGCTGGCAAGAAGTAAACTATGATCATCATATCACTGTCATATCTGCTTGTATAACAGATGGAGGGATCCTTGACTGCCATGAACAGTATCCCTTGATGTACTGCCACCAACAAACCTGCATAAAAGGTGGTAATTTGGGGGCAAACTCCCTACTGAGAACTGTCTTGTTAGATAGCAACCAATGCGTGTTAAGCATGGACTGTGTCAAACACTATTCCAAACACTTTATATGTTTTTCCTTGCTTAACATAATGCCAAATTTTGGTGTTGCTATTGCTCTAAGAATACATTTAAAAACTTTGAGCTTTAGCTTCTATAAACAGCCTTGTAAACCAACGTCTCAAAGAATTTGGAGACTGTTTATTTCATGAACAAGCATTGGGTCATGAAAAGAAAAACAAGCAAATAAAAATGCACTTGGTGAGATTAAAAAATACTGAAATTAAAACTAAAATGAATGCAGTAGTCTGTCATAGAACAGGAACATAACTAATCCAAATAAAGGGGTAAGATAGATAACTCACTGGATAAAATACTCACTGGTCTAACAGATGACCAGGTTGCTTCTCAGAACCATATTGTGACTTACAGTTATCTCTAACTCTACAGTTATAGGGAATTCAATACTAATTTCTGATTTTGTGGTCACTAATCACACATGTACACATACATATATTCAGTAAAAAACACACCCACAGATATAAAATTATTAAAAATTGTATACACATATATGCCTATACCTACATGCACACACACATACACACGCGCACACACACACACACACACACACACACACAACCTGGTGAGTCTCTTTTTGGTAGTGGTATGTCAATGTTTCCAAGGCTGATGAGGCTGCTGTGAGTCTTTCTTCACTTAGAATGTAATTGGCTTGGGAGTATCCCATGCAGTCTTTAATGTTGAAGTATTTTCTTGCACCTCTTTTCCTAAGAGTATTGTGAAGATCTGTTTATTTTTTTAATATTTTCTGCATTGACTGACATGATCACATGCTTATCACATTAATTTTATTGATTTGTGCATGTTTAACCACCTCTACATATCTGAGATAATGCCAACTTTATTGTGGCAGAATAACCTCTACTTGTTTGCAATTATTTTACTAAAGATTTGTACTTTTGTTTGTCAAGAACATTGGCCTGTATTTTTATTGTTGTTTTATTGTTATTGTTCTTCCTCTTTCAATGATTTTTGCATTGTATTAATGCTTGCTTTGTAGCTGAGCTTCAGAAATGAATCCCGTGTTTCAGTATTTGAACAGTCTAAGATATATTGGTAGATCTTCTCTTTTGATTCTAGTAGGATTACTGTAAATACATTTGACCTAGGTCCATTTTTTGGAAAGCTTTTTATTGCTGATTTAATACTATCTGTTGTATTTATTTAAGTTGTTAACATATGCTGAATTAATATTGAAACACATTTTTTAAAATATTCTCTCACTTAAAAAGGGATTAGATTTTAAAGCATTCCCTTAGAGTATTTTGAATTTCTTTGGTGCCTGTTGTAGCATCCCAGCATTTATCTCTAATTATTTTAATTGTGACCTCTTCTCTCAACCACATCTACAAGTAATCTGTAGTGTCCAAGTTAAAGGCAGTTCTCACCTCATTAAACTTTCACTGTCCATTTCTTTTTTGTTGTTGTTATTGCTTTTATTTTTTTGCAGGGAGGGAGACTTTACAGAAATCCACTATTGGTTAAATTCTGAGAACAACTAACCAGGTGTTACACAACCCTATCTGGAAAATAGAATTCCTACAAATATTGCTAAGTTTACATTGTGGGAAAAGAGGAAATATAGGATAAAACCCAAAGTGCTAGGTTATTGCCTATAAAATGAAATATTCTATCTGTGACAAGGAAAGTATAACCATGAAATCTCAGCAATATGATCATTTAAATAAAATATTCAGTGTCAGAGCAAGTTAAGAAGACAACATCTAGCACTCAAATGCAATTAATCTTGAATTCCTGCTTCTGCTTGTTTATTAAGCATGTTGCAAAATGTGTGCCAGACAGTTGTTTTATGCACACGAACCTATTATTTGTATTTAACCACTTGAAAGTATAAAACTCTATCATAAGCTCCTCGTAGTTAATTTTATTTACACAAACCAGAAATGTTGGACCAGGCACAATATTCACATTTTCTCTACATCCCAGCAAGCCTTTTGTAAGGTACAATGCTGAAATGAAAGCTGAAGGGTATGTTTCCTAACTCTGCAAAACGAAGTGAACTGTGTATCAAAACAAGGCTTAAATACTGAACTAGTCACACAATTTGAGGATAACAAAATTTGCATCCTCTTGTTTCATTCATCAGAAGTACTGTTGGCCTCTTTAATCACATAGTGTAACCCTATTCATATCAACAGTGTAAGACTCTCCAGTTTGCCAAGATTCACAGGTGCTGCTGACAGAGAATGTCCCAATAGTCTGCCACTCCGGCCTCTCAGAGGAGAACAAATCCCTATTCACAAGTGAGGGAAAAAACTTACAACAGGGAGTCTCTTTCAAAAAATATTTGAAGCCAGTTCAATTTGGAATTTGAGCAGTTGTACCTCCTTGTAAAACAGGTGCAGAATGATACACTGACTCTCTTGTAAATATCTGTGAAAAAATCCTTCCCTTTAGCGTTTTGAAGTCATGTTTTAGTCTGTGAGATCTGCTGTTCAGACAGCTTTCAAATTACACGTATCATATTTGCAGATTGTACCCTACTTATTTCACCAATGAAAATACCAAATTAAAATAGAATTGTCATTTGAAATTTTTAAATATTAAAATAATAATACATTTTATAAATTTGGTTATTATTTAATTAGAACAAATAAACAAAAATGTTCTGATGGCCCTCAATGCTAAGATCCTTGGCTCTCTTCAAGATGATGAATTAATATCTAGGGTTTAAAACTATTGGTTTAGACCATATTGTGAACTGTTTGTAGTGTAGGTAAGGAAAAGGTATAGTGGATCATGCTCATTTGTAGTCTAATCAACTATGATATCATATGGCTTAACCTTTAAAATCCCACATCACCTTTAATGCTCAGTTTCCTCATCTGTACACTATCATAACGTTAGCACCTGTATGAACTTGATGAAGTTGATATTAGGATAGGATACCTAAAAATATAAAAAGTTTTTTCTCAAAATAAATTATGAGAAATTTTCCCTCCAGGTTTTATCCTACCAAATATATCTTTTGAATCCAGTGACTTACTCACCAAAAAATATTATTAGTAAATCAACTGAAGTTAAATCATCATCAGTTGAAGTACATCATGAAGCAACTGTGTCACACTCTAACTAACCAAGTTTACTATTAGTTTCTCTGAGAAAGTGCTTGTATTACAATATGGAAAATGTTTCAAACTAAGAAAAAGAAAAATAAACATATTAAAGAGAACTAAATAAAATATCCAAACAGATATTTTACCCAACTCCATAAATGAAACATTGATAAAGAACTGAAATAATACTTTTATATCATTGCTTATAGATAGTCAATTTTCAGTAATCTGATAATTAGGAAATACGAAACCCCTAAAGTGATTTTAATACTTATTAAGTGCTAGTACATTTGTAGCTGGAATGGCCACTGTTGAAGGATATGTATCAGATCATGTCAATTCATTTACATCCAATTGTTTACCATTCTATCCCACAGTTTTTGTGTGTACTAATATCTAGAACTACTTCTAAGAGGATTTCCAGCTCACCTGCTTTCTATACAGTCAAGTCCAATCATAGTTTCCATAGAACAGTGACATCATAGCTGATCTCCATCATCTTCCTCAATTATCATTATGAAGCCATGCCTTTCTAAAGCATTCCACTGCTACAATTATACCTATGACACCAGCACTTGCCCACATCATTCCTCTTCCACAGTTATGAATGTGTCATCATGTCTTTCCTTGGTCACTTTGTTCCTACAATTATGACTATGAGATCACAGCCAGTGCACATCATTCCACTATTACCTTTCCTGAGTATTCACTTTCTGCACAGATATCAGTAGATCTAATTTGTGAAACTGTTAAGTAAATTCTCTGCTGGTTCACTCAGGCTATAATTAATCAATATTTATAGTTAATATAATTCTAATTCATAACTCTGCTGTAACTCGTGATGTTTCACACCAAACGGAGGCCTAGAATGTATGTCTCTTGCATTGCTTTATGTAATTTCCTGTCACCTTTCTCTCCTCTCAAGGATCACATTCATAAGAATGTTTTACCCAGGATACTGTCCCATTTGATCCATCAGACATCAAATATGTGAAAGCATATTATCCTTTATCTTGTTGTAGATTGTTAAAAACTGGAGGGCAGAAAAAAGAATGAGTAGAAAGCATGGACATATAAAGTGCTCTAAATGAAGAAGAATGGCAAAAATGGCCGAGTATGTAAAATAAAAACTCATCTTTAAAAAATGCAAATTTGATTAAAAAATTGAACTTAATAGACAAAACATAAAAAATAAAAATTAAATTGCATTGTTACAACTTACATATTAGAAACTCAGTAATAACGTAATAGAGGCACACATCAGTCGGGCTTTTAGTATATTCTTAAGGGTAAATAGGTTATTAGGAAATTTGTATGTATGATGATTAACTATGAATATTTAAGCAATAGTAAATGTTTTATGCAAATGTGGGATTTTTAGGGTTTTTTTTTTAATTTTTAAATCAGAACAACCGGTGTCAAATATCAGTACAGTATTTTTATTGTAGTATTCTTATTTTGTACCTCTTTTTAAAAAATAGTATGTTTTCTCATATAACCTGATTATAGTTTTCTGTCCTTCTACTCCTCCCAATTCCTCCCCGAGTTTCTTCCCATAGAAAGTCACTCCAGCTTGTCTCTCATTAAAAAACAAACAAACAAACAAACAAAAAAGAGGATTCAGAATGATAACAACAGAATAAAATATATTTAGATAAAACACAATTCATCACATTGAAGTTCAATTAGGCAAATTAACAACTGGAAAAATAGTCTCAATATCAGGTACAAGAATAAGAATAAGACTCACTTATTCATCCCACAAAAATAATAAAGTGAAAGCTAAAGTACATAGTAGAGGGCCTGGTGCAGTGTGCAGATCCATGACAGATCTGAAGTGCTTTTTAATAAAGTATGGTTTTGTAATTCTTGTCCCCCCTCACTTTTCCACATCCCTTTTACCCTTGGTATTTCTGGCAACCTTCTATTCAGTTTATTTTCCTTTTAGATATCTTCTTTTTGCCATCCTCCACCCTTACTTTTCACCCATTTTTACCATCTTTTGTTCTTATTTCTAGGTTTTTGGAATATGTTCTATTGTCACTGACATCCAGAGTGCATGTATGTGCATTCTCTCTCTCTCTGTCTCTCTTTCTCTCTCTCTGTCTGTCTCTCTCTGTCTCTCTCTGTCTCTCTGTCTCTCTGCCTCTCTGTCTCTCTCTCTCTCCTCTCATATACTCAAACATAAAAATGTACATAAATTTGAGCAATACTAAGTATTTTCCTACTAATATAGTCCAACTTTCACTCATTAAAAATTATATTGCATTCTGCATTTTCTAAACTTCACTTACATTCCTTACATTCCTTCTAAATTTTCTCTAATTTGTAGAATTTGTAGAATGCCTCTGATTTTCATACACAGAATTTTTAAAAATGTATATGCTTATTTTCAAAGGGCATATTAGGTGTTTAGTAACAATTTCATTAATAATTTATCAATATGTAAGTAAGCTACTGCTTTATAATATTATCCTATGAAAATATTATTCTCATGTCAAGAGAAAATTTCCATAATAAAAACTATAATTATCTAAAATACATAAATTATTTTCAAATTTATCTGCATAGAGCAATGTTATTTTAGAGATGCATGCTTTTAGATCTGTGGTTTAACTGTCAGCTCAACTGCAGAAGTGAAGTCTTGCCCCAACTGGAATATCAACTTTCTATCTGTATCTACTGCAAGAACATTGTCTGGAGTTCATAAATATCTGCCCTGTGGAACTCTCTAAATATTTATTAATCATCTTAGTAGCTTGGTAGTTGGCTTTCACCACAGCTTATGCACAAGATGAATGAGAAAAACAAAAAACATTTCAAGACCTAGACTTGGAATGAAATTCCTATTACCTTTTGTTTTCCTTGTCAGATGTAACACTAACCCATTCCTCAGGGTTCTTTTGATGATCTGTTTCCTAAAAGAAGGAGTTCATGTTCAACATGGTTTTGTGTCTAACATGAAGAAAAAAAAAATGAATAGTCAGATGTAGTACTCTGAGGGTAACAGTCAGCATGTCGGGGTTAGTAGAGACAGGAAACCATACCATATTCATCTCAATATTTGTAGTTTTGTTTAGTGTACCCACTCAGTAATACTAAGTCATGGAGATTTTGTAGTTTTGATCAGTTGCTTCCACAGGTTTTTGGGTTATCTACATCTTATACATACAATGGGACAACATTGAAAAACCATCTGCTCTTAAACATTTCCAAATAGTACCTTTTTTTTTCCTGGCCCACTGCAGTATCAGTAATCCGACCTTGATGATTCTTAGCTTTATAACTGACTGAAATATGCAATCACCAGATGTAAACGCATTTCTTAGTGGTACACTAAAACTCATGACAAGTGTTGAATTTAAAATAAGAAATTAAGATGATAAGAAAAATAAGATCAAATAGAAATCATTTTAAATATTTATCAAAACCAAAAGAGTACTCAAAACATATAGTTTTTAGGGAAATGTGGTGGCTGGAGTCATCATGCTTCTTAGCACACTTTGCTCTGGTCCTATTACTAAGAGCAAGTTTGTCCTGCTATAACATGGTAAAAGATGTTTAATGATATCAACTAATCACAAATAATGGTTCCATATCTGATTCTTTAATTATTGTATGCAATTGAAATGTTTTTATGAAACATTTGGTTTCAATAAATCACAAACACAGACATCAATGTCTAAGTATGGATATTTTTATTTCAGTTGGAGATTTCTGAGTGTTGCTTGTTCAACATGAAGGTAGAACATACTAGCAGGAAAAGACTGAAGGGAAAAAATAACACTTTTAGTTTGAAGGGAATACTGATGCATTTCATCAAAATTCTGTATCTGTCAGCTCTCTCATTCATTCTGAAAACTTGCTACTCAGGAGATAAACAAATCTAATGTTACAAAAAATAGAACAAGAAGGAAAAAAACTGCAAAGGCAGAAGCAGAATTGGTGTTGAGATATGCTTTCTGAGTACTTCCTGGGCACACATCCATCTAATATTTCATTTTTCCTTGCTTGCAGAATTCTTTATCTGTAAACATAACCACATCAATATTGTGTATTGACACACTCAAAAGATAAGTCCATGATTCTGAAACAGATTCATGCATCTTAAAGGTACTCTTTCTAAGGAATGACTTTTGTTCAATGTGGGTTTTTTCCCCCACACAATCAGTGATAAATGGTTAATCAACATTGGAAAATGACATTCAACCATGTTCTAAGACTGACATCATTTACTGAAGGACAATTAGATTTCTTCTGACCTTTAGAAATTATGGAAGTGTTTTAAATGCTGACATTCAGGTTTTGTTGTTGTTGTAGTTTTATTTTTTTTCTTTTTAAAATAGAAGATCATGATGTTTTGGAATTAAGCATGGCTATTTTATACATATAAAAACCATCAGGGTTTTTTATTTTTTATCTTTTTAAAATCTACCTTGCTTTTAGTTGTGCAATGCATGCATAAAGTTTTTACTAGCGCTCGTTGTTAAGTATAAACGTAATATAACTTTGTCAATACTTTCTGACTCTTAGGAAGATATGCAAAAGAAGTAAGGGGTAGTGCTAGATAGATACCTATGAGCAACCTCTTATTTGTTAACATTATGCAGTTTATAAATGTCAATCATGTTTGTCAATATCATGCTCATACTTCACAATAGACATGCTACTCTAAACCCAGATTGGTTTATTGTTCCCAGTTTTCAGAAACTGCACCTGGATTTTTTAATGCCATTTAAAAGAACATAATGCTGTAATTATATACGGCATGAATTACAAGTATCCCCAAACCAATGAATAATGTAGCACTGCACACTAAAATGATGGTTCAATGCTTATTTGAATGTTGATGGCTGAAAATATCTCTCTATGCACTCTTCATCTACTAGACAATAAAATAACTGTTATTTGACTTTTAAAAAGACACTTTGGTGTTGTTTTTGAATTACTAACTAAGCCAGATTCATTTCAGAATTAGTTTATACGGAAGAAACTGGAAGAAAAAAAAGGGGGAAATATTTAATATTTTTTTATCAGCCTTCTTCCACCTCTATGCCTAACAAGGTGACATCTATGCTTACAATAAAGGAATGGTATTCCGGAAGTGTAACTATCAAAAAAATTGAATCTTTTTATTCTTGTGTTTTGGCTGGAGTTGGAATGTGTATTAAAAAAATCACAGTGAAATTTCAGTTCCATCTGTTCCATACAAACATGGACTGCTTAGCCAATTAAATCAGACATTTCAACTGCTTATTCTTATGAAACCAAAGCCAGACACATCAAAAAGCTATTGAATAATTTAAGATTTTGTACTAAATATTGTGAAAATCCTGTTGGCATATAGATTTTATTTTTTTCAGCATATGTCAAACCTTCAAAAATAAATAAATTCTGTAAAGACTTCCCAAGCACTAATCAAATATTTTCTTTAATAAGCCCTTGCATTCTATGTCCTAGAAAATTGTTTTTTTATAGTATATCATTTTCTTTGTCATGTGAATTTCTTGGGGAATGGGTAAAACTATCCGGTTTTATCGTTGTTAATTGAATTCAAGCATAGTAAATAATATACATAACATAGTAAATTATATACATATATATACATATATAACAATGTTACATTATATATCATATTAAATATATATATATTTCATATACCATATACATCAATATTGTTTCATCTCATAGTTATTTTAGGCTACGTGGAAATTTTCCAATTTATATAGACAGGTTTCTGCATAATGCACTCTTTAAGTACTGTAAATATTTATAGACAAAAATAAATTTATTCATTAATAAATTTCTGTCAATTTGCTGTACTTGAATCAGTTTATCAATGAAGAGCGTTAGAAAATAGTTTGATAGATACAAGCAAGTTGTCAATACATAAAACAGTAGACTTTCTTTACAAAAAATATAGAAGAAAATAATGTTGATAAACCTGAAAACAACAGATTAAAATCATTTGAATTTTTAGAGTTTTTAAGTAAAGTAGCTTCTAACTTTTGGGGTAAAAAACCAGTGATATTCTCTCTCTCTCTCTCTCTCCCTCTCCCTCTCCCTCTCCCTCTCCCTCTCCCTCTCCCTCTCCCTCTCCCTCTCCCTCTCCCTCTCCCTCTCCCTCTCCCTCTCCCTCTCCCTCTCTCTGTCTCTCTGTCTCTCTGTCTCTCTGTCTCTCTGTCTCTCTGTCTCTCTCTCTCTCTCTCTGTCTCTCTCTCTTTCTCTGTGTGTGTATTCATGTATTCAGATAATGTGATATGATTCTTACCACAACAGAATAGAAAAATTTTAATAAACAATATTTTATTGTTTTTACTTTTATTAAAACCTAATGTGAATTCAGGCTCTTCAAACTGATCCCAATTCTTCACCGAGACTGAATTATTTCATGAATAAATACCTAAGCCATAAACTTGGACTTATCCTTGACTAGCTTGTAGCTTAACACCCATTTATTCTATTATATGAATTCCACAAAGCTGGTTACCTCTTCTCAGTTTCATGTGTCTGTCTCCTCTGTTTAGGGGGCAAAACTTCTCACACTATACTCAGTCCCAGAAATCTTCTTTCTGTACTGAAACTTCCACCTCCTTATTTCATGCTAAGCTAATAGGTCAACATCATTTTATTGAGAGGTGATGCTTCTATGCATTGCACAAAAGATGCTCTACACAACCCAATTTAAGAAATACCCTTATCATTTCTGGCACTTAATAATTACTGGATATCCACATTTCCATTCCCTATTTTTACTCCTCCCACAATAGGTATTTGGATTTGTAACCTGCTTTTATCCAGTGGATGGAGAGGAATACTACTGTATGTCACTTCTGGATCAAAGACCTGAGGAGTTCCCTAATTGCCTTTACGTTTTAGTTTTATCCCAGCTTATCAGTTTTGAAACTACATGTTAAACTAGTGCACAATGTTACTTGTGAGACACAGATACTCACAAAGACAAATGAACTCCACCCACCTGTATTAATCATTTACCACTGTACTGTACTGTACTGTAATACCTGCTCAAGTTCTGTTTTACCCTCTCAATCTATCTTTATTTCAGGGGACTGTAATATGAGAATGAATTGTGCACCCATTTGCCTCTTTTATTTTTTTTAGCATTTTTAAAAAAAGAATTGATACAAATGACTATTATTATTCTTTGATTGGTAGGGTAATTAATTTGGCCACTAGGAAGGTTTCTCTAATTGCTGCACCCCACTTATTCAAACAATTGCCACACAAGCATAGCAAAATTAGTGTAATTTGTCAAACCTGTGTACTCAGAATTGTAAAAATGAAAAACAGGAGGAAAATAAACTCGTGTTGATAATACTAACATTTATGACTCATCCTTAGAAAAAGCCTATACTGATGTGTGTTATTAAATAATTTAAATACTTGTGCTGCATTTTTAATCGGATAATGGAAAATGCTTTAAAATAGTTTTAAGTTTCACAATTTCCTGACCGTATATATTTTAATGATTTTTTTTCTCTTTTTTAGTTTCTATATTTTTATTCACTTTACATCCCTATCATAGTCCCCATACCTCCTCTCTTCCCAGTCCCACCATTCCAAAATCCTCCCTCAATTGACCCACTCCTTCTCCTCAGAGAAGTAGAACCTTCTTGGGTATGACAACACCCTGGGACATGTGGACTCAGCAGGTCTAGTCACATCCTTTCCCAGTGAGGTTCAACCAGGTAGTCCATGTAGGAAGGGAAATGGTTTCAATGGCGGGAAACAGAGACTGAGACAGTCCCCACTCCACTTGTTAGTGGACCCACATGAAACCAAACTAAATGCATTTGCTAAAAATATGTAGGGGACCTAAGTCTAACCTCTGCATGCTACCAGGTTGGTGGCCCAGGCTCTGTGAGTGATCCCCCCCACCATGCTCTAAGGTTACCTGACTCTGTGGGTCTTCTAGTGGTGTCCTTGACCCCTCCTGCTTTCTCTCCTCTATCCCCACTCTTCCACAAGACTCCCATGCTCCACCTGAGGTTTGGCTGTGAGTCTTTGAATCTACCTCCATCCACTGCTAGACAAATCCTCTCAGGAGACAGTTGTGCTAGGTTCTTTGTGCAAACTTAGCACCAGTATCATTAACAGTGTCAGGCATTGTCTCTTTCACATGGGTCTCAAATTGGGTCAGTTTATGGATTGCTGTTACCACAATCTTTGCTCTATCTTTATCCCTATGTGTCTTGTAGGCAGGAAAAATTTTTGCTTGAAAATTTTGTGGGTAGGATGTCATCTTCCCTCCTTTGTCCTACATAAGGTGGATATTTCACTCTTGATAGGCCTTCTGATAGGAGTCTAAGCTAGATCTACTCCCATAGACTCCCTGTATAGCCCCAAACTCAGGTTTTCAGCTAGTCACCATAGATAGCCCCCACTCTCCTGCCCCCCCTAAGACCCACTGATTTCCATTCTTACTCCCATGCCTCTCCCACCTCTCCTCTCCCCATATCTAATTTCCATCCCCATTCTCCTGCTTACCTTCTCTTCTACCGAGTTCTCTCTCTTCATCCATCTTTAATGACTATTTAGTTTCCTCTTCTGAGTGAGATTCACACATCTTCCCTTGAAACTTCTTTATTACCCAGTTTCTTCGGCTTTGTGAATTGTAGAATGGTTATCCTGCACTTTATACCTAATGTTCACATATAGATGAGTACCTACCATACAATAAATGCCTGCAAAATTCATGATGTACTTGTATATAATCACTGAGTAATATTCTATTGTGTAAATGAACCACATTTTCTGTATCCATTCTTCCGTTCATAAACATCTAAAGAAGGATATTACAAATAAAGCTGTTATAAACATAGTGCCCCTGTGGTGTAGTGGGGCATCTTTTTTGTATATTCCTAGGAGTGGTATAGCTGTCATTATGCCACTTGAAGTTAAACTATTCCCAGATTTCTAAAAATCATTAATATTCCATTTCATGAAAAACATGATATTTTTAGTAGGAATTAATATGATTTATATGTGTTATATTTATAAAAATCATTATTATTATTAATATATGTTAATAAAATAGAATTAAAATAATTTCAAAAACTATCACTACATATTTATCTCAGGAAGAAAAATAAATTAATTTTAAATGGTATTAAATATATTAATTAGTTTTTTAATTAATTGATTTTAAATTATGTAATTTCATAATTCACTTACATTTTTACACAATGCCAAGAATAATTGAAGTTATGATTCACACATTTAAGATATAAATGAATACTGTTCATGCTCAAATTATAATACTTTACTCTTGTGAGAGATGCTTCTCTCTTTTAATGGTTGTCAGAATAACTGATTAAGATTTGTCCTTTCATCATCCTGGGAAACTTACTAAATCAGAATGTCTGACTATGTTCTACCTTGAAGACTCTAGCACTTGCTCTTTGTTAGGTACATTTTAAAAGAGCAAAAGAAAAAGTAGGTTCATAGGCAGTAAATAAATGCAAAAGCAATTTCATGTGACATTAAAATTCATGAAACACCCACAAAAGTAGAGAGATCCTCTCAAGGAAAAAAAATCTCTCTCAAGAGGTAATAATTGTCAAATGGATAATGGATGCATAAAACTACATGTATATGAACAATAGTGAATAGTGTAGGCAAGAACAATTTCATTTCATGGCTGATGAAGGAACTTCGAATATTGAGGTAGAAAGGAGATGTGCTCACAGACCAATTGTAGCTCTGGATTCCCACAGTGATGCACTAATAGAAGGCCCTATGGAAGAAACCAGAAACACAAAGGAAAAGTGTTTTGGCAGCGCCTCTGAAAAGGGAACACAGCCTTGAGTTCTGTATGATTTGGCAGTAAGTTTCATGGATCCAATGTGAAGAAATAAAGAAGCACAGTCAAATCAAGGTATATGTTTAAAACAAAATCAGTGTTCTTCAAAATATAATATTCCAAGCATAGTTGTACATGATAATCTGATCCTCTGGAATAATTACAATCCACATGAGGTCAAGGATTCACAATTGAATACAATATTCTGCTTATATCATCGTCTTTTTGTAATACTTAATTCCAAGAGTCAAATCAATGTCAGTTGCTTGTTGAGAACATGGTAACATGTGACGAAAAGGACTGAAATGATAAAAATAGGTACAAATAGAAATATCTCTTATGAATGAGTAAGTAGTTCAGGCTGGAAAGTGGGTTCTTTTGTTAGGGAGTCTTTGTCCATCTCTTTGTTTCTGAAAACAGATGGACTCTTAGACCATGTAGAAGCGACTTCAGCTATCACAATAGTTCTGGCAGTTCAGCTTTTTTAAAATTAAATTTTAGCCCCAACCTGACTATATTATGCTAGTAGACACCTTACCTTCTCCTTAGGTAATTGTCACTGCAGAAAAATATTAGAAAATGTGCCCATTGGATAACTGGCTTGTGCTCTCCTAAAAGTAAATTTCAGACAAATGTTATAAAACAAGTTTTAGTGTCTTTCTTCTCATACCACTATAATTGTATTTTTTAAGCATTATATTCATTTTCTTAAAATACAGCATATTCATTCACATGGAGACAGGTGGGTGGGTGGTAAGGGATGTGGAACAATCAGAGGGTGGATCAGGGAATGGGGAATAAAATATAGAGTATAAAAAATAAGTTAATTAAGAAAAAGAATGAATAGTAATTTTAGGATGCTATTTAGTAATCACTTTAGATACCTCAATTGCATCCAAGTCAAACTGCAATATTATAAAAATAAAGCAAAAATCTGATATACTCACTCTTAAAAAAATACAGCACATTTCTTGAGATATAATGAGATGAACTGTTCAGAAATCAATTTTGTTCTCTGACCATCTTAATCACATTACTTGTACTTTCTTCATTGCCAACAAAGTCCCGTTGCTCATAACAGTTAGAACGAAATGTCTGACATACTCTCCAAGTGGAAGCAGATATTTCTTAAAAGCATTTTAAATTAAATAAAAAATTAGATGTAAAGCACTTATTATCCTCACAAACTGGTATGTTTTATGATCTGTATTTATAAGCAAACTCACTCCCTTTTTGTACTCAGTGACTGAGCTCTTTGTTCTAGTTCATTTTTAAACCTTGAGGAAGGGTGACCTTTATTCAGCAGAAAGAACTCTAGTTAAGACTGAATACTCATGTCTGAGGCCTTGTTCTACTTCTAATTATCTGGGCGACCTTGGGAAATTATCCTTGCCAATCTGGTTTCAATTTCCTCATCTGCCAAATGAAGGTGTTGAACAAGGTGATCTCCAAGGTCCTCTCCTGCTCTAATTTCCATGATTGTCTGACTCATGGTACTTTGTGAATGCTGATCTAATTAATTTTCTTAGTCACCTTCACGACACTCTGAGGAATATATTTTCTCATGACGTTCAAGAAGCTAATCCCTGTATCTTCAAAGATTTTAGTTAAATATAAACACTAATTTGGGCTTCCCTTAGCCACAGAGTTAAGCTCATGGAAATGTACAGCAACTGCATGAAATAACTACTTTCTCTCCTCTCCTTCCAACATTAGTTTTCCCATTTCCATTTCCTAGAATAAGAAATGAAATGATGCTGATTTCGTCTGTCTACCACACAGTGTTACACATGATGCTTTGTGCTCCAAATCTGCCTCTTAAATGCACACAATAGGTAAACACTCCTTCTAAAATTGTCCCCAGTGATTTAAATTGGAATGATTTATTTAAATGCCATGCTGTATCGTTGTTGTCATTTTCACTGTCAGTAAATATCCACTAAGCAGATTCTATAGCTTATAAATTTTTCTGTACTACAAAAGTAAAAACAAAAGCTGTTCCATCAGCTCTAAAAATTTAGGTTAATTTAGGGATATATGAGGATAAACTATATATAGTGTCTAGATATTTTAAATGACTTCAGAATCTGAAAGCAATAAGAAAACTGAAGACAATTTGGAGATTTCTTTACTCAGTGTATCCATTAACATAAGGCTGGCGGTACTCAAGCAAAACTTGATAGCGTCATGCAACTATCTAAACAAGGAAATGATTGAAACCAACTGAAGGCAGTAAGCATAATGAGGTAATGCTTAGAGGAGAGTGGTGAGATAATGGATGTAAAAATTAAAGTGGTAGCAATTTCAGAGAAAACTATTTTTTTATTTTTTATTAGATATTTTCTTCATTTACATTTCAAATGCTATCCCCAAAGCCTCCTATACCCTCCCCCTGCCCTGCTCCCTAACCAACCTACTCCTGCTTCCTGGCCCTGGCATTCCACTGTACTGGGGCATATGATCGTCGCAAGACTCAAGGGCCTCTCTTCCAGTTGATGGCCGATTAGGCCGAGAAAAGTATTTTTAAGTTTGTGAAAATTGTGAATTCTTGGATAAGAACGGAACTCATGTCCCTACCACCTTCACATTGCTGGTACTTATCTGGCTTGACTCTGTGCATGCAGTGTTCATACTACCACAGTCTTTGTAGTGTAATATGTGCCTCAGTCCCATTGTGCCTGGAAGAGAGTTTTCCTATTGTAATCCATAAGTGAAACTTAGTACTACCTACATTTATTACTCTTTAGACTATTATTGCTTGTAAATTTTAATAATAGATATCATACTAAGATAAATGTTAACACTATATTCATGCATTTTATGACTGGACTCAAACACCATTTATATGTCTGTACAACACAATCTCTACTGATTTCTTAGGATGACCTGCTATAAGTAATGGTCACAAATTGTGTAGCTTTGTAAGTAAACATTTGATTTTCAAGATTTTTAAAGTCCTGGTAGTTGCTAAGAGTTTGTGATTCATGACTTAAGCTTCATCATTATAATATCTCTGTTTATGGTCATGTAGCTTCCTTACTATGTATATTCCTATGCTATTACCTGGCATACATATAAGTAGAAAAATACTTAATTTAGGGTATACTGATTAGAGTTTGTAATCATCTATGTGTTATCAATTACTCAACATTCTATTTATTTGATTTTTAATTTTAATTTTATTTTCTTAATAACTTTACATCCTGCTTACTGACCTTCCCACTCACCCTTTTCCACAATCCTTCCTCCTTGTCCCCATCCCCTTCTCCTCTGAGCAGGTGGGGACCCATTGCATATCCACCCACATTTCAATTCAACTCTATTCAAGGTTAGACAATATCTCTCCACTGAGGTAAAACAAGGGAGCCCGGGTAGAAGAACACATCCCATGTACAGGCAACAGCTTTTGGGATAGCCCCTGCTCTAGCTGTTCAGGACCCACAAGTGGACCAAGACTCAGGATGATATACTCAAGTTCCCTCCATTTGCTTGCAAAATGAATGTCATCTTTATTTTTCATAGCTTTCTGGGTTTATGTTAAAGTCCTTCATCCACATAAACTTGGTTTTTATGCAGGGTGATAAATACCTATCTACTTTCATTATTCTACATGTAGATATCCAGTTAAGACAGGACAATTTGTTGAAGATGCGTTCTTTTTTCCATTATATGATTTTGGCTTCTTTATAAAAACAATCAAGTATCCATAAGTCTGTGGGTTTATTTCTGGTTCTTCAATTAATTCCTATTGATCAACATGTCTGTTTACATACTAATACCATGCACTTTTTTTTTAATCACTATTGCTCTGTAGTAGAGCTTGAGGACAGGTCTGGTGATTTCTCCCGAAGTCCTTTTATTCTTCAGGAATGCTTTGGCTATCCTATTTTTTTTTCTGTTTTCCATATGAAATTGGGAATTGCTGTTTTAAAGTCTATAAAAAATTGTGTTGGAATGGGCGAGGATTGCATTGTTCCCTTCCTTGGTTAAACTTAAACCAATAGCCAGGCGTGGTGGTGCACGTCTTTAATCCCAGCACTTGGTAGGCAGAGACAGGTGGATTTCTGCGTTCGAGGCCAGCATGGTCTGCAGAATGAGTTCCAGGACAGCCAGGGCTAAACAGAGAAACCCTGTCTCAAAAAAAAAAAAAAAAAAAAAAAAAAAAAAAAACCAACCTTTCTCAATCCATTTATCATTTGTATAAAAGAGGGCTGCTACTGATTTCTATTCAGCCACTTTGCCTAAAGGAGTTTATCAGCTGTAGAATTTCTCTAGTAGAGTTTTTGGGGTAGCTTATCATATCTCCTATAAATAGTGATACTTTGATTTCATCCTTTTCAATTTGTATTTCTTTTATCTCCTGTAGTTGTCTCATTGCTCTAGTTAGAACTTGAAGTAGTCTATTGAAGAGATAGTGAAAGAGTGGCACCTTGTCTTTTCCCTGGTGTTATTGGAATTCCAGTAAGTTTCTCTCTATTTAGTTTGATGTTGACTATTCACTTGCTGTATACCGCTTTGATTACATTTGGTATGTTCTCTATTGCTCTTATTTCTCTTCTACCTTTACCATGAAGGGCTGTTGGATTTTAATAAAGGCTTTTTCAAAATCTCAAAATTATCATTTGATTATTTTCTTTCTGTTTCTTTATATGGTGGATTGCGTTGATGAATTTTCATATATTTAACCATCCCAACATCACTGAGATGAAACCTGCCTTATCTTGCTGAACTATATCTTTTATGTGTTTCTGGATTTGATTTGAGAGATTTTATTGAGTAATTTTGCATCAATGCTCATAAGAGAAATTGGTCTTATGCCTTCTTTCTTTTGGAGTCTTTGTGTGGTTTATATATCAAGGTGACTTTAGACTCATGGAATTAGTTTGGCCTTGTTCCTTTTGTTTCTATTTTGTGGAATAGTTTGAGGAGTATTGGAATTAGCTCTTCTTGAAAGTCTGGTAGAATTCTGTATGAAAATTATCTGGCCCTGTGAGTTTTGTTTTTGTTTATGTTGTTGTTTTATGTTGTTGTTTGGTTTGGGAGAGTTTTGATAACTGCTTCTGTTTCTTTAGGAGTTATAGGGCTGTTTAGTTTGTATAATTTTGTTATAACTTTGGAAAATGGTATTTGTCTATAAAGGATTCATTTCCTTAAGATTTGCCAGCTTTGTGTAGTACAGGGTTTTGAAGGAAGAACTAATGATTATTTGGATTTGTTCAGTGTCTGTTGTTATGTCTCCTTTTTCATTACTGACATTTTTTATGATAATGTCTCTCTATTTCTTTGTTATTTTGGCTAAGCATTTTTCTATCTTGTTGATTTTCTTAAAACAAAACAAAATGCCAGGCGTGGTAGTGCACGCCTTTAATCCCAGCACTCAGGAGGCAGAGGCAGGTGGATTTCTGAGTTCGAGGCCAGCCTGGTCTACAAAGTGAGTTCCAGGACAGCCAGAGCTATACAGAGAAACCCTGTCTCGAAAAAACAAAACAAAACAACAACAAAACAAAACATGTCTTGGTTTCATTGATTTGATGTATTCTTTTCTTTGTCTCTAACTGATTGATTTTAGTTCTGATTTTGATTATTTCTTGCTTGCTAGTTCTTCTTCTTCTTCTTCTTCTTCTTCTTCTTCTTCTTCTTCTTCTTCTTCTTCTTCTTCTACTCCTCCTCCTCCTCCTCCTCCTCCTCCTTCTTCTTCTTCTTGATTTTTTTTTTAGAGCTTCATGTGTACTTTTAAATTGCTGGTATGAAAACTTTCTAATTTTTTTATGGAGGCACTTAGTGCTATGAGCTCTCCTCCAAAAACAGCTTTCATTGTGTCCCATAAATTTGGGTATGTTGTGCCTTCATTTATTGAATTCTGGAAAGTATTTCTTTATTTATTTCTTCCATGACCAAATGATCATTGAATAGAAAGTCGTTCAATTTCCATTACTATGTATGCTTCCCAGTGTATCTGTTGACATTGAAGTCAAGTTTTAATCCATGGTGGTCCGATAAGATACAAGAAATTATTTCAATTTTCTCAAATCTGCTGAAACTTGCTTTGTTGCAGACTATATATTTTTGACAATATTTTGGAGAAGAATTCATGAGGAACTGAGAAGTAGGTATATTCTTTTGTGTTTGGTTGAAATATTCTAAAGATGTTTGTTAGGTCCATTTCATTTATATTGTCTGTTAGTTTCACATGTCTAGGTTTTGTTTTTGTTTGGATAACTTTTCAACTGGTAAGTTGGTGTGACTATATATATATATATATATATATATATGTAATGTCTTTAAGAAGATGAGGAGTTGAACTGAAGCATTAATGACCCTCTTTTCCTTACTGTCTGTGTACATGGAATTCTCCACAATACCTCTGCTCTACTATTGTCTTCTACTGCTCTGTATTGTGCCCATACTTTAGGTACTATCACTCTTGGTAATTTCAGTACACATACTTCACATTTGTAATACCCCTGAAAATATTAGCATAGCTTGGCTTTTATTTTATAGAACATATGTTGTATGATTATATATTTCTATTATACCAAGAACTTGTAATTTTAAAAGTTTTAATTTGTGTTTTGATGCTTCCTTACCCACTGTCTCCATACAATATTATCAAAATGTTGCCTGACATATAATCACAACTTTATAAGCATTTACTGACTAAATTTGCTTATTTAAGTTTTCCATAATTGAACTCCTTAAAAATTTGTCCAAATTTTCATATATTGCTCTTTTGAAGGATCAGAGCAATGATTTATCATTTGTTGAAATGATTTTATTTTTACTTCTATAAACCAATTTTATCAAAAGATTTTGTGGATATTGATTTTGAAGTCTTGGGGCATTAATTATGATTTGAGCATTTTGTTGCATTAGTGTGTTATTCTTTCTTTGATGTGGATAAGGTAGATTAAAAATCAAACACTGTATTCCTCTTGCTCTATTCAAGTGTTCTACTACTGAGCTACACCTGAATACCTTGTCTTTTTTGAATGATACAATTTCTTTTATTCTGTGCATTTAATTCATTAATTATATATGCAGTTATTATTAAATTATGCTTCATTTGCTACTTAGTAGGTCTTTGGTCTTACCTCATATGTTTTGCAGTAAATCTCCAACCCAAATAAGCCAAGGCAATGAAAACACGACTGAATTAATATGAATACATGCTGTGCACCTAGATTGGGCAGATCTACCACTACACTACCATCTTCCACATCTATGAAACCCCTTAGAACTTGCAATTCTCCAGGCCATGTGCTTCTGCTCCGTTTTTCTTCTTCTTCCTCTATGTCCTCTCCCTCTTCCATTTTCTCCTTCTTCTTTCTCTCTCCACCTTCTGCTCCACCTTCCCTTTATCTGCCCAATCATCAGCTCTCCTTTATTTTACAAATTGAGGTGGGAAGCAGGTTTACAGGAAATCACCTGAGTGCTGAGCCTTTTCTTGTTCACAACCCTTCACAGAAGAATGGAATTAACTTCAAATATAATTAGCCCCAGGGCTATCCACAACACATATTATTATGCAATTTAATTCTCTTCATATAGTCAAATTATAAGGAGCAACTTGAAGTAGCTATGGCAATCATAGCTGTCTACCACAAGCAGAGAAACTAGAAGCCCAGCTTGCTCAGTGGTCTTTCCAGAAACTGTTTTCAGCTCTAGCAGCTTTCTTGATTTGCTCATCATTCCATGTATACTTTCATTGCACAGAATTCTCACGTTGACTGTGAACATGAGTTACCATGCTAAATGGTGTGTAGTTGTGTTACAATCTATCACGTTTAATGTTGACTCTTGTATATGACATAGTTGAACTTACTATTTTTCCCGGATGTAAAAATTGTCTTTATCTGTGAAATTGTGACTTTTATTTATACACTAACTTAGAAAAAAATGTGTTTTGTCCATATACAAGTAATTATTAATGCCTTTTTTTTTACAAAAACAACTTATTATCAGAAGAAAATACATTACAGATGGGGAAATTTTGCTAAATATACTAAGAAAAAATTTTAAAAGCAGGGTAATTACAATGTGAACTTGTTTCCTTAAGTTTTTTAATTCGAGCACATATTTTAATAAGATTTTTGTTACGTATCTGTTTAAAACTATGATGTATGTATTTTATTAAAAATTACATTTCTACCCAACCTACCTCCCTTGGGACTCAAATATCCCAAAGGTTAGGTGTATCTTCTCTCACTGAGGTCAGACCAGGCAGTCCTCTGCTGTATATGAGTCAGGGGCCTCAGACCAGCTCATGTATGCTGCCTGGTGGATGGCTCAGTGTCTGAGAGATCTTGGGGATCCAGGTTAGTTGAGACTGCTGGTCTTTCTATGGGCTTACAGCCAGGAACCTAGCATGGCTGTACTTTGAAAGGCCCAACAAGCATCTGAGAGTCATATGCAGATACTAGCATCCAACCAAAAGACAGAAGCCAGGGACCCCTGAGGTTGAATTAGGGAAAAGTTGAAAGAAGCTTAGGATATTGATGCTCTTTATATTTTTTCCATGAATACCCTCTTTTACACTTCTAGCCAGCTGAAGAAAGCTTGATGTCCGGTTTCAGCTCGAGATCTCTGTGTTCTTTATCACTTGGTGCAGCAGTGGGGAACTATATCTAGTTCTGATGGGCAATCAAGAGTAATGGCAAGAACCGCTAGTATTTAGGGTACACCTGGGGACTCCATAGCAATTCACATACTATCTTATTTAATTCAATATGACTGCCTACAATAGAATTATCCACCTATTTAGATTAACACCCTTCATACATTTAAAATATTGTATGTTTTACCTGGCTTACAACCTAAATATGGCATTGTCATTTATCTTTAGTTTGGTTCACTCTCCCCACTTAACCCTAAGTCCACTCTTCACCACTATTCCTGCTCTCACCACTTCTTAAGCTTTTCCATTTCCTGTAACTCACTTCACAATCACATTATGTGATTGACAACACAGTATCAATATTAATTTAAAACAAATGATAAAAAGTTACCATTATCAGTAAAAATTTCATACCTTCCTCCTAAGTAGCAATTGATTCAGATCTTAGTAAATTTCTATTTTTAGGATTGTAAACTAGAAATATAGGACCATTCTATAATCATAAGAATTCTAAACTCTTTGCGCACAAAATGAGGCAGTTTTGCAAAGCCAACTGCATTTCTTCAAAGAGTAAGATATCACGAGGAGAAAAAAAAGAACTAAAAAAAAAAAAAATTACTGCAAAAGCCTGACCATTCATAACATCCTAACAAAACCCATTTATGATCTGTTGAGACCTTAATTTTAAAAAAATAAATGAAACCTTTTAAAATGTAAAACATAATTAAATATTTACTTGAGTTTAAAGGATCCTTACCAATAAATTGCTTTCATTTCTATTGTAAGACAGAAGATTAAGTATGATTTGATGAGTTTAAATGCCGTTTTTGGCACTAGATGGTTTAACACACATTGAGAAATACTATCAAAATACATCAATGTAAAATAGCATGAATTCCAAGAGCTGCGTCAAAATCATACAACTAAAAATGTGGGAAGTGGAAGTAAATGTTTGTAATAAACTACATATGGGTGAAACTATTTAACCAAATCACTCCTATTTGTGAATAAAAATTTTACACAAATGAATAAAGTCACTATATTCATTCAGATTTTAAATAATTACTTACTACATGAATAACTTAATAAATAGTGTACAAACTGTGTGCATTGTCACATATTATTGTTGTGGTACTTGATAATTACATAAAATTATGCTTAATATGAATGTTATAAAACTAAAAAGATGATTATTGTTAAATTACATGAGATTCTTAGCTCTAACATGCAACAAAGCAGTACAGAAAAAAATGATTTTCAAATTCTGTAAAGACATGTTGTAAATGTCAGTAATTTTTTGCATGAGGAGTTTAAATAGTAGAACTAATGACTCCATTTCCCCAAATGTAAATTAATATATATACATAGTTGTTTTTAAAGTTTGGCTTAACTTTAAAAATTTTTGTGGCCTTATACCTAAAGTACTACTTTTACAGTCATGTAGAAATATTGGAGTTTGTGTAATTTAACAGAAATTTAAAGAATAAGGTACTCAAATTCATTAAGCTAAATCAAAAAGTATTTCACATGCAAATAAGCAAATATTTTGTGGCTTCAATCTGTTCCTGAATTTCTCTTCAGGTAGCTACTTCACAAATAAAACTCATATTTATCTCACTTGAATTTGAGTTAGAAAACCTATTTAGAAAGGTAATGCAAATGTGTTCATTTGAAACTGACTTTAGTCTCTTTAGAACATTCTGTTTATACCAACCGCTGACATTGCAAGAACACTTGAGGACACTTTACCCCAGAGTGTGGGATCTGCTATATAGTAGTCATGCTACTTTGAATCTAATTTTCCAAACAAATAACAGAAAGAACAGCAGGTGTTTTCATCTAACTCCATTGGTTATGATTAGAGATATTACAAAACTATGAAAATTGATGTTGACATACCACTTGGAGAGCTAATTTCAAAGGGTGTATGACATGTCACAGTGTATCTGAAATTTGTGTATTCCCACTTGACTAAGCTACATATTATTTGTTAGAGCCTTATTTCTAAGAGCAGATCTTGTCGACTTCAATCAATGTCCAGCTATTAATGGTAGCTTTTAACTACTTTTGCAAAAGGCATACAGTTTCAATTAGTGTATTTTCAGGAGGTACCCAGCATTTATTCTGATGATGAATTTATTGCTGCCAGAATACATTGTATCACTGAATTTAGCCAAAATTACCAAGCATAAGCAGTGCCATGCACAGATTTTGAGAACATCTTCATCCTTTTCAAAATTTTACGTTATACTGCACAGCATACAGTGCATACAAATATCTCCAGTAATCTGAAATAAAAATAAGAATGTAATCAATAAAGCTCACAAAACTCCCCATATGGTCTTCAGCTTTGGGAGATAAGTTTGCTGTCTTTCTTTCTCAGGGGCTCCCTCAGAGAAGCATGCATACTGCTAAGTCATACTTTCTTGACAATGTAAAAGGAAGTCAAATAGAAATACGGAAACTGTTGAGAGATGGACAGTTTTGTTCACTCTAATCTACATGATATCAGAGTTAGGAAGTGAGGAAGTGAGTTATCTGTTCTTTTTAACTCTTAAATTTTGAGATTATAGTATAATTATATTTCTATCTTACCATCCTCCTCCAACCCATCCCTAATATCCACCTTGTTCTCATTTTCAGTTTGTGGTTTCTTCATTTGCTGGTAATATATATATTTATGCATATATATAAATATACATAAACATATACATAATGTACATATTTATGATAGTGCTAAATACAAACGTATCAGTCCACATACGGTCATCAGTTCTATGTATGTTTTTAGAGATGACTATTTGACATTGGACAGGCAATCAGTTTACTCTTTTCTGGGAAAGACGCCTCTCCCATTCCCAGCTCTCCTCAGTTGCCTATAGTTCTATGAGTAGAGATGAAGCCTCATGAGATCTTCCTCATCAACTTTGGCAACTCCATCGGTCTATTTCTAGTTCAGCTTATGTTGTAGGAGTCATGTAGGTGACACTCTATGGGTGAGGATTCTAACATTACAGGGAAAGACATATCACAGCTAATTGCCTTATCCTCTGGCTCTGACAATATTTCTGAATCCTTTTGCATAAAGAACATGAGTCTTCAGGTGAAGCTGTATTTTGTTAGATGTGCATACCTACCTATGTCCTAGGAATTAGTGTTTATAAATTTTAAACTAACATAACAAATCATCTGTCAGCTATTATTACTCACAGCAATATTATGGCCATCTCAGACCATAATATTGCTGACAAGGACTCGACTCAAGCTTGTCCAAGGAAAATATAGTTTTGGAGATTCTTTAACACTTTCTGTATTAGGGATAACAACTATAGTGATGGTGGCCTTAGCTTTATGTTTCCATAATTGCCTAAATTCCAACTTTAATTATTAAATTATATATGTATACATATATATGTATATTTTTCTTACCCCCTCCATGTTATTAAGCTGATTATGGAAAATAATAAACTCATAAATATTATTATAAAAATATATTCATAATTTAATGTTTTATGTATTTTAATATTTTTAAACTATCATTTTTGAGGCAAGTGGAGGCTGTTCAGACATGCTATAAGAACTGCTATCTAGATATTTGCTTAATTTTACATAAGAAATACCTAGAGATCTTCAGCATGAACCCAGTGAAGAGTCCCAAGGTCGACAGATGACTCTCCACACTGCAGGCACCCTAGCATACCCAGTATCTTAGGATCACTGGTGAGTGGAACAAAACATCTGTTCTGAAAACTCCCAGAGGTATTATGTCAACCGGAACAGGGACAAAGGAATCCCTCCCAACCAGAGATTGGGATTCCTTCTGGTGGCTCCTGTCCCAGACCATGTTGGGCACAAACTGGGCAGGCCCTAGCACACCCAGGATCTTGGAATCATTGAGACCAGTCTACGCAGGAGAGCACGTGGGCAGCAGAAGCAACAGAACTTCTAGACAAGGTTCCTTTGGGCCTTCATCTTCAGCCTGGAGGTGGAGCTGAGACCCAGAACCCTAGGCACCTACCTTGCCAGAGGAGAGGTAGGGCTCTAACCCCGGAATTCAGGAGGTGGATCTGAGCTCCAGACTTCTGGGCATCTTCCCTGCAAGAGGAGAGCTTGCCTACAGAGAGTGCGCTGACCACTGGGACTCAGGAGAGAGTTGGACTTCCACGAGTGCTGACAAAGTGTAACAGAATCACAGGAGGAAAAAGTTCCAGCCAGAGACAGCTAGAACATCTAACACCAGAGATGACCAGATGGTTAAAGGCAAACATAAGTATCTTACTAACAGAAACCAAGACCACTGGGCATCATCAGAACCCAGCACGCTCACCATAGCAAGTCCTGGATACTGCAACACACCTGAAAGGCAAGTCACGAATTTAAAATCATATCTCATGATGCTGGTAGAGGATTTTAAGAAGGGCATTAATAACTCACTAAAAGAAATACAGGAGAACACTGTTAAACAGTTAGAAGTCCTTAAAGAATTATAGGAAAACACTGTTAAACAGGTAGAAGTCCTTAAAGAGGAAAACCAAAAATCCTTTAAAGAATTACAGGAAAGCACAACCAAACAGGTAATGGAACTGAACAAAACCATCCAAGTTCTAAAATTGGAAGTAGAAACAATAAAGAAAACACAAAAGAAAACAACTCTGGAGATAGAAATCCTAGGAAAGAAATCAGGAACCATATATGGGAACATCAGCAACAGAATACAAGAGATAGAAGAGAAAATCTCAGGTGCAGAAGATTCCATAGAAATCATGGACACAACAATCAAAGAAAATGCAAAATGCAAAAAGATCCTAAATCAGAACATCCAGGAAATTCAGGACACAATGAGAAGACCAAACCTAAGGATAATAGGAGTAGATGAGAATGAAGATTTTCAACTTAAAGGGCCAGCAAATATCTTCAACAAAATTATAGAAGAGAAATTCCCTAACCTAAAGAGAGATATGCCCATGAACATACAAGAAGCCTACAGAACTCCAAATAGACTGGACCAGAAAAAAAATTCCTCCTGACATATAATAAGCAGAACCACAAATGCACTAAATAAAGACAGATTATTAAAAGCAGTAAGGGAAAAAGGCCAAGTAACATGTAAAGACAGACAATTAGAATTATACCAGACTTCTCACCAGAGACTATGAAAGCCAGAAGATCCTGGACAGATGTTATATAGACCCTAAGGGAACACAAATGCCAGATCAGGCTACTATACCCAGCAAAACCCTCAATTACCATAAATGGAGAAAACAAGGTACTCCATGACAAAACCAAATTCACACAATATCTTTCCACAAATCCAGCCCTTCAAAAGATAATAAAGGGAAAACTCCAACACAAGGACAGCAATTATGCCCTAGAAAAAGCAAAAAAGTAATCCTTCAAAAAAACTAAAAGAAGATAGCTGCAAGAACAGAACCCCAAATCTAACAACAAAAATAACAGGAAGCAATAATTGCTTTTACATAATATCTCTTAATATCACTAGAATCAATTCCCCAATAAAAAGACATAAACTAACAGACTTGTTACATAAACAGGACTCAACATTTTGCTGCACAC
The DNA here is from genome assembly GCF_978045245.1 of Mus caroli. Classification (NCBI taxonomy): domain Eukaryota; kingdom Metazoa; phylum Chordata; class Mammalia; order Rodentia; family Muridae; genus Mus; species Mus caroli. The sequence goes on from NW_028227256.1 coordinate 144,115,337, forward strand.
AAGAAACTGACCACAGAGACAAAGACAGACACTACCTCAGAGTAAAAGGCTGGAAAACAATTTTCCAAACAAACAGTCTGAAGAAACAAGCTGGAGTAGCTATTCTAATATCATATAAAATTGACTTCCAAACCAAAGTTATAAAAAAAGAGGAGGAGGGGCACTTCATACTCATCAAAGGTAAAAAATCTTCCAAGATGAACTCTCAATTCTGAATATCAATGCTTCAAATGCATGGGCATCCTCATTCATTAAGGAATCATTAATAAAGCTCAAAGCACACATTGCACCTCACACAATAACTGTTGGGTCTTTATGTGGTTTATGTATCAGAGTAATTGTGGCTTTATAAAATGTATTGGGTAGAGTACTGTCTGTTTCTAATTTTTGGAATAGTTTGAGGAGAATTGGAATTAGGTCTTCTTTGAAGGTCTAATAGAACTCTGCACTAAATCCATCTGGTCCTGGGCTTTTTTTCTGGTTGGGAGACTATTATGACTGTTTCTATTTCTTTAGGGAATGTCTTAGTTAGAGTTTTACTGCTGTGAACAGACACCATGACCAAGGCAAGTCTTATAAAAAACAACATTTAATTGGGACTGGCTTACTGGTTCAGAGGTTCAGTCCATTATCATCAAGGTGGGAGCATGGCAGTATCCAGGCAGGCATGGTGTAGGAGGAGCTAAGAGTTCTACATCTTCATCCAAAGGCTGCTAGTGGAAGACTGACCTCCAGGCAACTAGGGTGAGGATCTTATATCCACACCCACAGTGACACACCCATTCCAACCAGGTCACACCTATTCCAACAAGGCCACGCCTTCAGATGGTGCCACTCCCTGGTCCAAGGATATACAAACCATCACATTCCACTCCCTGGTCCCCATAGACTTGTTCAAAAACATGAGTCTATGGGGGCCATACTTAAACATAGCATAATGCAAAATGCATTTAGTCCAACTTTGAAAGTCCTCATAGTCTATAGCAGTCGAAACAATGTTAAAAGTCCAAAGTTCAAGGTCTATTCTGAGATTCATTCAACTTAATTAATTGTAATCCCCAAAGCAAGGCAGGAAACCAGCTGGGCAAACTCCAAACTCTGCATCTCCATGGCTGATGTCTTCACATCTCCACTCCTTTTTCATCTTTGTTGACTGCAACAAACTGCTTTCTCTTGGGCTGGTTCCATTCCCTGTTAGCAGCTTTCCTCAGCATGTATCCCATAGCTCTGGCATCTTTAACATCTTTGAGTCTCCAAGGCAATTTCAATGTTACACCTTCTTGTTTCAGTGTCTGGGATTCCACTTGATCTTTTGGACTCCTCTTAAGGGCTGGCATCACTTCTCCATCTCTGTCCTCTGTAGCACTCAATGCTCAGGTTGATCCACTCCACTACGGCTGCTGTTCTTGGTGATCATCCCATGATACTGACATCTCCAATAAAGAAATAGAACTTCAGACCAATTTCCCTTAATATCAATGTAAAAATACTCAATGAAATTCTTGCTACCCGAATCCAAGAACACATCAAAAGGATCATCCAACATGATCAAGTAGGCTTCATCCCAGGGATGTAGGGATGGTTTAATATATGGAAATCCATCAATGTAATCCACTATATAAACAAACTAAAAAACAAAGACCACATGATCATCTCATTAGATGCTAAGAAATCATTTGACAAAATCCAACACCCATTCATGATAAATGTCTTGGAAAGATCAGGAATTCAAGGCCCATACCTAAGCATGATAAAAGCATATACAACAAACCAGTAGCCAACATCAAACTAAATGGAGAGAAACTTGAAGCAATCCCACTAAAATCAGGGTCTAGACAAGACTGCCCACTTTCTCCCTACCTATTCAATATAGTACTTGAAGTCCTAGCCAGAGCAATTCGACAACAAAAAGATATCTAGGGGATACAAATTGTAAAGGAAGAAGTAAAAAAAAAAAAAAAAATCACTATTTGCAGATGATATGATAGTATATATAAGTGACTCTAAAAATTCCACCAGGGAACTCCTAAACCCAATAAACAGCTTCAGTGACATAGCTCGATATAAAATTAGCTCAAACAAATCAGTGGCCTTTCTCTACACAAAGGATAAACAGGCTGAGAAAGAAATAAAAATACCCATGGAAGGAGTTACAAAGTTTGGAGCTGAGACAGAAGGAAGGACCATCCAGAGACAGCCTCATCCAGGGATCTATACCATAATCAGCCACCGAATGCATACACTATTGCATATGCCAACAAGATTTTGCTGACATGACCCTGATATAGCTGTCTCTTGTGAGGCTATGCCAGTGCCTGGAAAATATAGAAGTGGATGCTCACAGTCATCTATTGGATGGAACACAGGGCCCCCAATAGAGGAGCTAGAGAAAGTACCCAAGGAGCTGAAGGGGTCTGTAACCCTATAGGAGGAACAGCAATATGAACTAAATAGTGCCCCCTGAGCTCCTGTCTCTTAGAAGCAGCATATGTAACAGAAGATGGCCTAGTGGCCATTATTGCGAGCAGAGGCCCTTGGTCTTGAAAAGATTATATGCCCCAGCACAGGGGAATGCCAGGGACAGGAAGTGGGTTTGGGTTGGTTTGTGAGCAGGGCAGGGGGGTAGGAGGGGTATAGGGGACATTCGGGGTAGCATTTGAATGGTAAATGAAGAAAATATCTAATAAAAAATTGTTAAAAAAAGAAATACCTAGAGTGCTGATGTTTCTTGTATTTCATCACACTTGTTTTATTTTAAAACTATATGCCAACTAAATTCTAAATTAAACACCAAAATTATTAGAAAGGGAAAGCAGTATAAAATGAATAATTGGTGATTAAAGAGTATATTCTCGATTTGGATGCAATCAAGAGAAGATATAGGAAATAATTTTATTTTTTATTTTTTTTAATTTTTAATATTTTTATTACATATTTTCCTCAATTAAATTTCCAATGCTATCCTAAAAGACCCCCATAGTGCCCCCCACTTCCCTACCCACCCATTCCCATTCTTTTGGCCCTGGCATTCCCCTATATTGGGGCATATAAAGTTTGCATGTCCAATGGGCCTCTCTTTCCATTGATGGCCGACTAGGCCATCTTTCCATACATATGCAGCTAGAGACAAGAGCTCCGGGGTACTGGTTAGTTCATCATGTTGTTCCAACTATAGGCTTGCAGATCCCTTTAGCTCCTTGGGTACTTTCTCTAGCTTCTCCATTGGGAGCCCTGTGATACATCCAATAGCTGACTGTGAGCATCCACTCCTGTGTTTGCTAGGCCCCTGCATAGTCTCACAAGAGACAGCTATATTTGGGTCCTTTCAGCAAAATCTTGCTAGTGTATGCAATGCTGTCCGCGTTTAGAAGCTGATTATGGGATGGATCCCTGGATACGGCAGTCTCTAGATGGTCCATCCTTTCATCACAGCTCCAAACTTTGTCTCTGTAACTCTTTCCATGAGTGTTTTGTTCCCAATTCTTTTTTTTTTTAATTAATTTTTTTAAAGATTTATTTATTATATATAAGTACACTGTAGCTGTCTTCAGACACTCCAGAAGAGGGCGCCAGATCTCGTTGTGGATGGTTGTGAGCCACCATGTGGTTGCTGGGATTTGAACTCTGGACCTTCAGAAGAGCAGTCGGGTGCTCTTACCCACTGAGCCATCTCACCAGCCCTTGTTCCCAATTCTAAGAAGGGGCACAGTGTCCACATTTTGGTCTTCATTCTTCTTGAGTTTCATGCGTTTAGCAAATTGTATCTTACATCTTGGGTATCCTAAGTTTTGGGCTAATATCCACTTATCAGTGAATACATATTGTGTGAGTTCCTTTGTGATTGTGTTACCTCACTCAAGATGATGCCCTCCAGGTCCATCCATTTGGCTAGGAATTTCATAAATTCATTCTTTTTAATAGCTGAGTAGTACTCCATTGTGTAAATGTACCATAATTTCTGTATCCATTCCTCTGTTGAGGGACATCTGGGTTCTTTCCAGCTTCTGGCTATTATAAATAGGGCTGCTATGAACATAGTAGAGCATGTGTCCTTCTTACCGGTTGGGACATCTTCTGGATATATGCCCAGGAGAGGTATTGCTGGATACTCCGGTAGTAATATGTCCAATTTTCTGAGGAACCACCAGACTGATTTCCAGAGTGGTTGTACAAGCTTGCAATCCCACCAACAATGGAGGAGTGTTCCTCTTTCTCCACATCCTCGCCAGCATCTGCTGTCACCTGAATTTTTGATCTTAGCCATTCTGACTGGTGTGAGGTGGAATCTCAGGGTTGTTTTGATTTGCATTTCCCTGATGATTAAGGATGTTGAACATTTTTTCAGGTGCTTCTCTGCCATTCGGTATTCCTCAGGTGAGAATTCTTTGTTCAGTTCTGAGCCCCATTTTTTAATGGGGTTATTTGACTTTCTGGAGTCCACCTTCTTGAGTTCTTTATATATATTGGATATTAGTCCCTTATCTGATTTAGGATAGGTAAAGATCCTTTCCCAATCTGTTGGTGTTTTTTTTTTTTTGTCTTATTGATGGTGTCTTTTGCCTTGCAGAAGCTTTGCAGTTTTATGAGGTCCCACTTGTCAATTCTCAATCTTATAGCACAAGCCATTGCTGTTCTATTCAAGAATTTTTCCCCTGTGCCCATATCTTCAAGGCTTTTCCCCACTTTCTCCTCTATAAGTTTCAGTGTCTCTGGTTTTATGTGAAGTTCCTTGATCCACTTAGACTTGACCTTAGTACAAGGAGATAGGAATGGATCGATTCGCATTCTTCTACATGTTAACAACCAGTTGTGCCAGCACCATTTGTTGAAAATGCTGTCTTTCTTCCACTGGATGTTTTTAGCTTCCTTGTCGAAGATCAAGTGACCGTAGGTGTGTGGGTTCATTTCTGGGTCTTCAATTCTATTCCATTGGTCTATTTGTCTGTCACTATGCCAGTACCACACAGTTTTTTATCACAATTGCTCTGTAGTAAAGCTTTAGGTCCAGCATGGTGATTCCACCAGAGGTTCTTTTATCCTTGAGAAGAGTTTTTGCTATCCTAGGTTTTTTGTTATTCCAGATGAATTTGCAGATTGCACTTTCTAATTCGTTGAAGAATTGAGTTGGAATTTTGATGGGGATTGCATTGAATCAGTAGATTGCTTTTGGCAAGATAGCCATTTTTACAATGTTGATCCTGCCAATCCATGAGCATGGGAGATCTTTCCATCTTCTGAGATCTTCTATAATTTCTTTCTTCAGAGACTTGAAGTTTTTATTATACAGATCTTTCACTTCCTTAGTTAGAGTCAAGCCAAGATATTTTATATTACTTGTGACTATTGAGAAGTGTGTTGTTTCCCTAATTTCTTTCTCAGCCTGTTTATTCTTTGTGTAGAGAAAGGCCATTGATTTGTTTGAGTTAATTTTATATCCAGCTACTTTACAGAAGCAGTTTATCAGGTTTAGGAGTTCTCTGGTGGAATTTTTAGGGTCACTTATATATACTATCATATCATCTGCAAAAAGTGATATTTTGACTTCATCTTTTTTAATTTGTATCCCTTTGATCTCCTTTTGTTGTCGAATTATTCTGGCTAGGACTTCAAGTACAATGTTGAATAGGTATGGGGAAAGTGGACAGCCTTGTCTAGTCCCTGATTTTAGAGGGATTGCTTCAAGCTTCTCACCATTTACTTTGATGTTGGCTACTGGATTGCTGTAGATTGCTTTTATCATGTTTAGGTATGGGCCTTGAATTCCTGATCTTTTCAAGACTTTTATCAGGAATGGTTTTGGATCTTGTCAAATGCTTTTTCAGCATCTAACGAGATGACCATGTGGTTTTTGTCTTTGAATTTGTTTATATACTGGATTACGTTGATGGATTTCTGTATATTGAATCATCCCTGCATCCCTGGGATGAAACCTACTTGGTCAGGATGGATGATTGTTTTGATGTGTTCTTGGATTCGGTTAGCAAGAACTTTATTGAGGATTTTTGCATCAATATTCATAAGGGATATTGGTCTGAAGTTTTGTATCTTTGTTGGGTCTTTTTGTGGTTTAGGTATCAGAGTAATTGTCGCTTCATAGAATGAGTTGGGTAGAGTACCTTCTGTTTCTATTTTGTGGAATAGTTTGTGAAGAACTGGGATTAGATCTTCTTTGAAGGTCTGATAGAACTCTGCACTAAACCCATCTGGTCCTGGGCTTTTTTTGGTTGGGAGACTATTAATGACTGCTTCTATTACTTTGGGGGATATAGGGCTGTTTAGATCATTAATCTGATCTTGGTTCAACTTTGGTACATGGTATCTGTCTAGGAACTTCTCCATTTCATCCAGGTTCTCCAGTTTTGTTGAGTATAGCCTTTGGTAGAAGGATCTGATGGTGTTTTGGATGTATGTCTTCAGGATCTGTTGTTATGTCTCCTTTTTCATTTCTGATTTTGTTAATTAGGATGCTTTCCCTGTGCCCTCTAGTGAGTCTGGCTAAGGGTTTATCTATCTTGTTGATTTTCTCAAAGAACCAGCTCCTTGATTGGTTGATTCTTTGAATAGTTCTTCTTGTTTCCACTTGCTTGATTTCACCCCTGAGTTTGATTATTTCCTGCCGTCTACTCCTCTTGGGTGAGTTTGCTTCCTTTTGTTCTAGTGCTTTTAGGTGTGTTGTCAAGTTGCTAATGTGTGCTCTCTCTAGTTTCTTTTTGGAGGCACTCAGAGCTATGAGTTTTCCTCTTAGAAATGCTTTCATTGCGTCCCTTAAGTTAGGGTATGTTGTGGCTTCATTTTCATTGAACTCTAAAAATTCCTTAATTTCTTTCTTTATTCCTTCCTTGACCAAGTTATCATTGAGAAGAGTGTTGTTCAGTTTCCACATGAATGTTGGCTTTCTATTATTTATTGTGTTATTGAAGATCAGCCTTAGTCCATGGTGATCTGATAGGATGCATGGGACAATTTCAATATTATTGTATCTGTTGAGGCCTGTTTTGTGACCAATTATGTGGTCAATTTTGGAGAAGGTACCATGAGGTGCTGAGAAGAAGGTATATCCTTTGGTTTTAGGATAGAATGTTCTGTAGATATCTGCCAGATCCATTTGATTCATAACTTCTGTTAGTTTCACTGTGTCCCTGTTTAGTTTCTGTTTCCATGATCTGTCCATTGGTGAAAGTGGTGTGTTGAAGTCTCCCACTATTATTGTATGAGGTTCAATGTGTGCTTTGAGATTTACTAAAGTTTCTTTAATGAATGTGGCTGCCTTTGTATTTGGAGCATAGATATTCAGGGTTGATAGTTCCTCTTGGAGGATTTTACCTTTGATGAGTATGAAGTGCCCCTCCCTGTCTTTTTTGATGACTTTGGGTTGGAAGTCAATATTATCAGATATTGTAATGGCTATTCCAGCTTGTTTCTTCCTACCATTTGCTTGGAAAATTGTTTTCCAGCCTTTCATTCTGAGGTAGTGTCTATCTTTTTCTCTGAGATGAGTTTCCTGTAAGCAGCAAAATGTTGGGTCTTGTTTGTGTAGCCAGTTTGTTAATCTATGTCTTTTTATCGGGGAGTTGAGTCCATTGATATTAAGAGATATTAAGGAAAAGTAATTGTTGTTTTCTGTTATTTTTGTTATTAAAGTTGGCATTCTGTTCTTGTGGCTGTCTTCTTTTAGGTTTGTTGAGGGATTACCTTCTTGTTGTTTCTAGAGCGTGGTTCCCGTCCTTGTATTGGTTTTTTCCTGTTATTATCCTTTGAAGGGCTGGATTCGTGGAGAGATAATGTGTGAATTTGGTTTTGTCGTGGAATACTTTGGTTTCTCCATCTATGTTAATTGAGAGTTTGGCTGGGTATAGTAGCCTGGGCTGGAATTTGTGTTCTTTTAGTGTCTGTATAACATCTGTCCAGGATCTTCTGGCTTTCATAGTCTCTGGTGAAAAATCTGGTGTAATTCTGATAGGCTTGCCTTTATATGTTACTTGGCCTTTTTCTCTTACTGCTTTTAGTATTCTATCTTTATTTAGTGCATTTGTTGTTCTGATTATTATGTGTCGGGAGGTATTTCTTTTCTAGTCCAGTCTATTTGGAGTTCTGTAGGCTTCTTGTATGTTCATTGGCATCTCTTTCTTTAGGTTTGGGAAGTTTTCTTCTATAATTCTGTTGAAGATGTTTGCTGGTCCTTTGAGTTGAAAATCTTCATTCTCATCCACTCCTATTATCCGTAGGTTTGGTCTTCTCATTGTGTCCTGTATTTCTTGGATGTTTTGAGTTAGGATCTTTTTGCGTTTTACATTTTCCTTGATTGTTTTGCCGATGTTCTCTATGGAATCTTCTGCACCTGAGATTCTCTCTTCCATCTCTTGTATTCTGTTGCTGATGCTCTTATCTATGGTTCCAGATTTCTTTCCTAGGGTTTCTTTCTCCAGTGTTGCCTCATTTCGGGTTTTCTTTATTGTGTATACTTCCCTTTTTAGGTCTAGTATGGTTTTGTTCATTTCCATCATCTGTTTGGATGTGTTTTCCTGTTTTTCTTTAAGGACTTCTATGTGTTTGATTGTGTTCTCCTGTTTTTCTTTAAGGACTTCTACCTGTTTGATTGTGTACTCCTGTTTTTCTTTAAGGACTTCTACCTGTTTGATTGTGTTATCCTGTTTTTTTAAGGACTTGTAACTCTTTAGCCATGTTTTCTTGTAATTCTTTAAGTGAGTTATTAAAGACCTTCTTGATGTCCTCTACCATCATCATGAGATATGCTTTTAGATCCGTGTCTAGTTTCCGGTGTGTTGGGGTGACCTGGACTGGGCGAAGTGGGAGTGCTGGGTTCTGATGATGGTGAGTGGTCTTGGTTTCTGTTAGTAAGATTATTACGTTTACCTTTCGCCATCTGGTAATCTCTGGGGTTAGTTGTTATCGTTGTCACTGTTTAAAGATTGGAGCAGACTCTGTGTTCCACTCACCCGAAGTCTCAAAATCCTGTGGCGGGTGTCGTGTGTAGCTGGCGGGTGTTAGCCAACCCTGAGCTCTAGCTACCCAGGTGCTGGTCCAGCTGGAAGAGGCCTGTGGCCCTACTCAGGCCGTTTTTCTGCTTCCCTAACTAATGCAGTCTCAGGTCCCGTGCGCAATTGGATTGGAGCAGAAGCTGTGTTCCACTCACCAGAAGTCTTAAGATCCTGTGGAGGGTGTTGTGGGTAGCTGGCAGTGTCAGCCGACCCTGTGCTCTAGCTACCCTGGTGCTGGTCCGGCCGGAAGAGCGTAAATAATTTTATGACAAAGATATTTATTTGCTGAGAATTGCTTCTACTATATCTAAAAGAATGACTCAGAAATACAAAATAGTACAAATAGATTATATTATTTATATTGATAAATTATACTGTTTACAATTTTAACACAATTACTTCACATATCATAGTCTAAGTTATAGAGTGAACGTTATTAACCAGATATTGTTATAAGGAATACAACCATGAATAATTAATATTAAATGTAGTACCACAATAATTGGAGCCATCATCTTAGTGAAATTATTTCTTTAAAAATCTTTTATAAAAATGCTCAAAAAGAAGAAGAAATTGAGGCGGTAGCAAGGAGAGTTAGTATCAACATCAGTTGTGGAAAAGAATTGTAGAGAATGTATCCTTTATTAAAATGCCAATTTATAAATACGTAGGTGGAATGGAGAAGCTTTATAGATGCCAGAGGGAGTACATTAGTAGAGAGCAATAAATAATATGGAGACAAGTAAACTTACTTCCAATCAAGAGAGTGTCAGCCAGTGAGAATGGAGTATACCCAGAGTAGACAAGAAATTCATTTGCAAGCTGAGAGATCTACCGGAAGCTACAACAAAAGAGCTTTGAAAGTTGCTCCAAGGTCTCTCATTTTTAGTCTACAAGAGGTGCATAGGAGTTCATATAAATAGTGGCATGAAATCATTTGGGTGTTAATAAACCCTCAGTGTTTCTTGAAACGTTCAATGTATGTACTCACAGGGAAATTTATTTCGGAAATACTTGAAAAGAGGAGACTAGGTATGCTTTCATTTGCAAAACATTAACAAAGTTTTATTAACTGAAGTTTAAAGCTCCTGTCTCCTACCTTGCAAACATGTATGATATTTTTAGGTCTATTATGTAGCTATTGTCTAGGGAAAACCAGAATTTTATAGTTTTCTATAGAATTGAAAAGATTCAAGGTATGAAGTAATTTAAAAATAGTGCAGGATAAACCTAGTTGGCACAATTAGGGGTGTGAGAAAAAGCTAATCAATTAAGAGACTTGATGCTCTTAAAGTCAACAAAAGACCTGTTCACAGTACTCATGTTGGGTAGGATAACATTTGCTTATAACTCCAAATATAGGTTAGCTGAATACCCTCTTCTTTCCTTTACATTGATTTACACGTGGACATATCAGAGGATATACACACTCGTGTACACAAACACAAATCAAGGACAAATTCATTTTATAAAAAAGAATAAAAAAGCACTTCCACAGAAATAAATATTATATCCTCAAATTAAATGTTTATTAAGTCTGTAAACTAACCCAGCCTGGGTCTATTCTAGATCCCAAGTCTGTTCACCATTTGGCCATTACACTGGCACAGGGTATAACTGTATGCTTTCATTTTATTCTGTTACTAACTGTACTGGAGTTAATAAACTTATTCTTATTTCTAATCTCCACTTATAAATGACAAAATGATTTTCCTTAATTTTAAATCATTTTCAGCCAGTCATATTATTATGGAATTGGTACATAAAAACTACTCATAGTAAATCACAAGATATTTCTATCTATAAATATCATTCTATGACTACTACACACTAAGAATTACAAAAAGATTTTTAACTTGTTGAAAAACACCATTTGCCCCACCTTCATGTTTTTTGCTCTCAATTTATTAATTTAAAGCATTTTACAGAAATGCATGAAGAAATTTGACAGAAGGCTGTGCTTAAAAACAGTGTAGTAAGAAATGGAAAGTAAAAATACTCAGCTGAGTTGTGTTTATTAACGTTTAAGCTCTATAATCTTGGATGGGCAGGGTGTGTGTATGTTGAAGGTAAACAATATGATGTTTTGATAAATGTGCTGTTACTCAAACCATTTTCACAATGAAATTAACATGGCTGTCACCTTCCAAGCTGTACAACAGAGTTCTTCAATTGGAATTTCTTATAACAGAAAGTCTGCACTCTTTGATGCTTTTATGAAGAAAAAAAAATACTGTGTTATTTTCTTTTGACATGAAGAGCTGTGCTGTGAATACCGAGTTGAATGTTGTGGGTTTGATTTAATCCTCGATTCTTTCTTGGGAAATGTAATGCCTCAGCACAATTCTGACCAAAACAACTTAAAAAATTGATGAATGGTGGCATGTTTCTTTCAATTTAGAGGACTGGGAAGAAGTTGCACTTCACATCATTTACCGAAGTGATATGAGTTGGGATAAACTAAAATGATAAGAAAAACATTTCTTATAAGGATCCAAATACTGTTAAGAATACACGGAGTTCTATTACCTAGAATAAGGGAAAATATTAGTAAGATAAAATTATTCACTACATACTTCTTGGTTTTTGTCATTCTTTTCTTAAAACAAAAAACTAAAAAATAAAAATTTTAGTGCAAATAATGATTTGTATGCTTTCAATAAAAATACAATATTGCTTATAATGTATATGAAATTTCTAATATTCCAACTAGTCAATTATTTCTATATCATATTATTCAAAGTCACATTATTGTTATTATATCTCTATTTAGAATATCTTCCCATCAATTTAAATTCATATCGTAAGCATTAATGTGGTACTATGTCAAGAACAATGGCATTATGTTGCCAAGGCTAAAAATTGAAATAAACAAAACACAACTCAAATCCATGTTGAATATAAAACAAACAGAAGACAACAGAACAGATATCATTTTATAGACTTTCATGCTTCAACTTAAGCACTGCTGAGCATGGATAATTTTTCAGATACATTCAGTAACATTTGAGAACTTCTTATCCTTTCCTACTCTTTCAAAGCTCAGGGACATAGTTTTACTATGTATTTCACATTTCTCATTAAAATAAACTCACATAACTATTTAGCTAATTTAACTAATGTTCTTTTAATTTTTTCTGCTTTTATTAATCATGAACTCTAAGAATTTTGTCTGCTTGTCTTACATTGTAAAGTTGCAAAGTCAAGTTTCTCTTCCAAATTATTGTTTTGTTATTTTTCTTTATATTTAGAACACAAATCTTTTCAAGTTAAATCACTCCTGAAACATACATCCATCCCTTCATGCGTAGAAAACATCTGTTATTGATCATCAAATAATCACAATTTAACATATGTTAACATTCTTTAACATAGAATTTAAATGCTATCTCCAAACTCTCCTATGCCCCTCTGAAATTGATAACCCTTTTTATTCTATTCTTAGATTATTATTATTGTTATTTTATACACAATACATATGTAGAGAGAAAGTTCTATGAACGCAAATATATATGAGTTTCTGAATCCATTTTTATTGTTTGTGCACATATAGCTTCATGGGATTTCTCTGAAATTTCTCCGTTTAGGAAGATGATAGCTAGGATTGGTTTGATTAATCAACAAAGGAGTTCATCTGAGAAATTCTCCCATTCCTATCAGTCTTTAGTTGCTTGTAGTTCTTGTCTAGGTCTTAGAGCCTGTTTATTTTTCTCCTTCGATGTTAGCATGTTTTTTTATTGCCATTGTTCTAGTCTTATTTATTCAACTAGGAAAAATATATCACTGCAAACTTCCTGGTATTCTTGCTTTGACCATCTTTTTGGTACCTTTTTTGCTGTGTCCCCTGAGACATAAATACAGAGCCGTGATGTAAATGTGCTCTGGGGATTGTGTCCTGATCTGCTGATCTATGTTACGTGTTCAGATGTGTTTTTCTGTGAGAGAAGCTTCTTTGGAAGGGTCATGGCTACACTTAGATGTTGGTATAAAGACGACAAGATTTATAATGCAGTTAAGGATTGTGCTTTCTCAAAAATGACATGACATTATTGTCCCTAGAAATTTGGCTAGGTTTCTACTGCCAGGAATTATTTCCTTCTTAAGTGAATTTTCAATCCAATTACACAGCTATTGGTTACTAACATATGAGTAAGTGCCACTTATTGTACCTACATGAATATCTTGTCATGCTCATCTTTGTTAAAGTTCATAGGTATACATTTGTTATGACCAATTTATTGTTTTCTTCATTTGGCAGCTTGCATTATATTTTCTTACTGAAGAAGCCAGAGCACAGGATTTGCCTTTTAAGTTAGATCCACTTGGAATAATCCCAAGTCCTAAGCTTTAAGTGTATGGTGTATTCAGTAATAAGTACTTACTTTCAACCCCTGAGAGACAGTCAAGGGATACATCAATAGCCTTTATTGCCTTGACCAACATTCCAAAGCAGATTTCTTATACCTGCTTTTGGGGTATTAGTTATTTTATGTTCTCATAGGGAGCACTGTCAGCACCCATGAGAAGTGGAATAACTTTCTGAGATTATATATTATTTTAGTTTTTATTCTTCCTTAGCTTCCTGATAAGCTTGCTGTCTTGAATTCACAAAATATTTTCTTATGCCTGAGGCATGATATGTATTATCAGAGTAAGTATCAGCAAGAGAAATGACCAGTGCTGCTGCTGTCTTTCAGGAATGTGAACAATGCCAAATTCTCCCTCTTAGGTTTTAGATTGGATCTGAACTGAGTCCCATAAGGGCCTCTGAGTTGACTAGAAGCTGGGAAAGTAGCTTATTTGCATTTAGTACATTATGCTGAACAAGTTAGGGTTTTGTTAGCTTTAATAATGAATCTACCACTATTGTGTTGTCAAATGATAGGGAAGGAAACCTACATTTGAATCATTATTCTGTGGCTGTGTTCTATTTTGTTTCTTAGTAGTACATTTGCTAACATCAACTGTATTTCTTTGATATATGAGTATACATAAATTCACACACACACATACATGATGTCTATGTGTTTATATGATGAATCTTATAAAAAGTTAGAATAATGTACATCGCCTATGTAAAAATGCAGTTATAAAGCCCAAACCACTTCCCTCTGTTCTCAAACTGTATGCATGTATGTGTTTGTCAGGGGCAGGGGGTTTGTTGGTAGGGTGTGTGTTTGCTATAAATGCACATGTTTGTGTGCAAATAGAAGTGATTCTGAACATATGGAGGCTGGGAGAAGATATTGGATGACCAGGCTCTATTATGCTCCCCCTCATTCCTTCACAACACAGCTTCTAAATGAACTTACAGCCAAGCTACCACTAGAAAGCCTCAGCAATAGTCTTTCCTGTGCCTAGCTTCAGCATTCTCTGACCATCTTTATATCAGAAGAAAAGAAATCAATCAAGACTCTTTTCTAGGGTTGAGCACTGTATGGTGCAATACCTGCACAAACATACAGACAAATGCTTTGTCATAGCTTTGGGTAAGGTTCATATTTAAAATTGAAGTCCATATTGTTACATATGATGTACAGGAGCCTTAAAGGATGGCTTTCATGGCTCTGGAAACTGGATAATGTGCTTCAGACCTGTTTAAATACTATATTTTATATAAAAATGACCCAGATAGCCCAAAGATTACAAATTAAAATAAATACTGATGTTTGTTTATTTTTATGTTATTTTATAATCTTTCAAAACAGTCTTAGGAATGATCTACATATACCCTCTCTTTCATTCTCAAAAGAAACTTATTATCAAAAGATATATAAACAAAGCCAATAAATTAACAAAAATGGATATAAAATAACTTTTAAAACAGTAAATGTTTTATTTTTATATAATTTACAAGTATATTTACTGTGAAAAAGTGAAATGAGGAAAGAATAGATGGGGTAAGTATGCACATGAATTTTCATCCTGGCAGCAGAAAAGATTAAGCTTTTGAAGTGACAGAAACTTCTGTCTATCTTTCTGACAGTTGATAACAGGCTCCCATCTATAATTTCATGGTTTACCCTACAAGTAAGAGAGAAGAGTAATTCTGAATTCCTGTTTGATTTGTGTCACTGCTGATAAGATCCAGAAAGACTCATTCTTTTTACCAACCAGATGATATTTTGTTAATGGAAAGTCTTATCGTTTCAGTGAGAGAGATGTTCCATGTTGTATAAGTCAGCATGAGAGCAAAAGATTAAAGTATTGTCTCTTGCATTTGTGGTTTTCTTTGTGATGAATCGTTATAAATAAGAGAATCATTTAAAATAATTCATCATTTTCTTATCACAATTAAGAAATGAGGTAAAAAATTAGTATACATACCACATTTCTATTGTCTTATAACCAGTCATTTTATACATAATGATTCTATTTTTCAAATGTAAGATAATAATAAAATTTTAGAAAATATCACCAGAACATATCTATTTATTCCCCATTGCTTAATTAAAAAGATCTTATGTTATACAGACACATGTACTTTTTAGTTTCCATTACCCCTCTTCAACCTTAAGGCAGACCATGATACCAGCCACTGCCCAGATTCCCTTGAATCTGAGGATGAAACACACACACAAACACACACACATGCACACACATGCACACACACACACACACACACACACACACACACACACACACACACACCTCATTTTTAACCTGCCCCATGGCTCAGCAGCTGGCTTCTTCTAAGTCTTCCATGGCTGGTGTGCCTTTCCCTTTACTCCTAGCTCAACACTCTAAATCTGCCTTTAGCTTATTTGCCTGGTTACTTCCTCCTTGCTCAATACTCTACATGCCAGGTGACTCTTTGTCTATCTGAAGCATAGTGCATACCCTTTCCTCCTCCTGTGTCTCCTAGCCTGCCTACAGGAACCTGGAAGTACCACCTCTTCTGTCCAGCTATTAGCCATTAGCATCTTTATTGATTAAGAACAAATTGTGGAACAGGACCTTCAGTGTTCACATGCAGATTCCTGATCAACGCATCAGAAACACTACCTACAGAAGAATGTATAGATAGATATATGATAGAGATAGAGATCAGATATTGATTAGATACAGATATGGATATAGACATATATGATTCAATGTAGGATATGAGTATTGGTATGGGTATGAATATGGTAATAGATATGGAGCTGTATATTTTGATGGATATAGTAAGATTATGGATATAGATGATATATATATATAATATATGTGTGTGTTATGCATATATATATATATATGCATGTTTGTATTTGTATGTGTTAATAAGAAAACTCTTAGTGTTAAGAGATTTGACATGACTAATGTTTTAGAACTAATTATAGCTTGTAGGGATGAGAAAACAATTTTATGGGTTCCCATGCATTTATTTTTCCTTGTATTTAATAGTGTTTATGTGGCCTTCATCTGAAGAAAATGCCTACAAGGGTCATTTTGCATATGGGTTGCTTTTTTTTTTTTTTTTTAGAGATTAGCCTAAGCCTATTTGAGGAGTCATGACCAGAGATAGTAACATTAAAAACATAAGAATCAATATGATTCGTCTTTAAATTTGGCAACAGGGAGGAAAAAATTAGATATGTAATTTGGCTAGAGAACTGTTTTCTCTTAAGAGTCCCTAATAAAACTGTCTGGATGGCAACGTGATGTTTATGAGGAAAATTGAAACTTTGTGGGAGTTTTTTGTACATGTTCATAAATATTTGTCTATATAATTCAAAATTAACTGTTAAGTGAGCTATTTTAATTTACTTTATGTTTCTGTGATAAATATTCTGAGCATAAGAGCAAGGTAGAAGGGGATATATTTGTTTGATTTACAGTTTTTCTAGGTCACAGTATGTAGAAGAAGGAAATCAGGGCAGAAACTGAAGTAGAAACCATGAGCCTGGCTCATGCTCAGCTAACTTTTTTACATAAGTGCCTAAAGTGGACTTGAACTCACACAACTTCAGTACTCCATCATCAACCTATGGGTAGCTGTGATTATATTATATATGTGATTAGTATATATATGATATATATATATGTGATTATTTATCAAACAATACATTGTAGGTTCTGTTTCTGGTTCCCATTCAATTTCATTGTGTTTGTTATTTTAAATTATATTTGGACTTTGTCTATATATCAATATAATTTTCTTGTTGGTAAAATGTCATATTAATCCTATATTTCTAGTAAGATGTTTCCTTACATTATATTTTTGATTGTGATTATAATTATTATAGTTTTATTTGAAGTTGCATTTATAATTTACATTTTATAGACTATTTTTAAAGTGTTCTAGCTCTAATGCAGTCAATACCACATGATAAGCAAAGTGTTCTACTATGGATCTACACCCTCATTCAGTGCAGAATATTAGGTTCATCCATTAAGAGGTTTGTTTAGACTACAAAAATATTAATAGTGATAAAAAAGGTCTTATTAGAGACAGATTGATTTACCCATATACGTAGGCCAATTATATACAAATTTTATATTTTATAAAAAAAAATCCAGTTATACATGATTATTATTGTTCCAGGAATTCTCTCATGATCGCTTACACAATAATATGCATTGTCTCTTGAACTTTGATTAGATGGTATTATATTCAATATAGTGTCATAAATCATGATTTTTTTCATATAGCTTATTTTTTTATATTGAAGCTTTAATCAGTAACTTCTTTTTATAACTTATAAACATACATGTGAAATATTAAATACATTTATAGCTGTACTTTATACTAAAACCTTTTTTATTTATGATGTTTTCAAATTTAGGTTCAAAACACAGATTAGATAAAATATGAGAAAAGTTCCATTCTCAGTTCATGCTATGTCTGAAAGAGAAACAATGTCTTCAACTCTGTCTCAATCCCAGTCTCTGTCTCTCCCTCCCTCCCTCCCTCCCTCCCTTCCTCCCTCCCTCCCTCCCTCCCTCCCTCCCTCCCTCCCTCCCTCCCTCCCTCCCTCCTTTGGCTTTCCACTTTCCATCTCTCCTCTCCATCTCTCCCTCTATCCTTCCTTCCCTCCCTGTCTCTGTCTCTCTTTCTCTTTGACTCTCTGTGTATGTATGTATGTATGTATGTATGTATGTATGTATGTATGTATCTCTTTCTCTGTGTGTGTGTATGTGGGGTGTCTGTGTGTGTCTCTGTGTGTGTGTGTTTGTGTAAAAGTCACTGTGAAAAAGATAGTTTGAAAGTGAAATTTGCTATTCTCTGAGTGTAAAACTATGTCCAAGAACAAAATTGTCCTGTGTCAATTGTATCAGCTTGAGGCCTGGGCATCACTGCCAAAGCTGAGATGTCCAAGGCTGCGCAGTGGAGTGAGGACGGAGTGTGACAGCACATTACACAACCTGATCACTGTGTGACTGAGCTAACAATCAGCTTATGATTGTTTAAACGGCTGTGGGTGTTTAATCCCCAGAATTTATATTTAGTTTAAGGTATTAAGGCCTAAGAAGGACAAATCTATGAAAGCTAAAGTGAAATGGCCTTCTGAAAAGAGTAATCCTTAATTTCAAAGAGATATGGAAATTATATTATTTAGGTTTAAATTTTCGGATACATGTTGCACAGATTTGAAAAGCAATAAAGGATTAGAATGGTGGAATAAAAGACCTTGGAAATAAGATTATTAGTGCTCAGAGAGGATTTAACCCTGAGAAGAGGTAATTGTTTTTATATCAATCTATGTTCTAATACCTCATAGAAAACTATTAGCATCTACAATATATGCTCAGGAATTGAGCTTTGCTGTTTGCACAAACTTTTGAGGGCCTTGGAATCATCACAAGATGACATCATGTACCTTGGAGTTCAGTTCAGTTAATGAAAGGCTACCTATTGTAAAATTGAAATGTAGGGATGGGGTGTAAAATTAATCATGAAGACATGAATTGTTAAAGAGAAATGAAAGTGCTCGCTTTTTCTGAGGAAAATGCAGATATAATAAAGAAACTGCCTACAATGGTATTTCCTTAATGCTGAGGGAGTAACAGCAGTGCTTATCACAGAAATAAGATTTTACATTTCTTTCCTGTTAATTCTGTGAGCATGTACTCTATCTACTCCACTATCATTGTACTTTGATTCTTAAAACATCTCTCTGTCTTATTTTGTTCTTATTTTTTTATACATGGTAAATAAAATAGGTTTCAAAGTTGGTAGTTGACCCTTAAAAATGCTTTTAAATAAACTTCCTGCATTTTGTCCATTACATCACAAATGAAATAAGTATTTTCTGTATCGTTGATGTTGTCTTCAGAATTCCAATTTTTATATTATACTAAAACATTACTAATAACCATGAAGAATATATTTAGCATTGTATTTTAGTGGTTGCAAAAACCAGTGACTGGCTTTTGTGTGAGGCTTTCATGAAAACAGTACACTCAAAAGATTTATCTTTCCAAGTTAGTGTAAAAGATAATTTGTAAATCATTTAACTTATCCTTGGTTGTTAAATAATAATATTTATGCCTAAATAGATTTGAATTTACTTAATAAGTAGTTTTTCTCTTTGTAATGCTTTTCTCTATAAACTTTGTGAAAACTTCGTTACAGAGCAAACTTTTCCTGATGGACCGCAGATTTTTCTCCTTTTATAATGTCTGCATACTTAATATTGTTCTTTTCCTGAGTTAGTCTCCAAGCCTCTTTACTATGCTTTTCCACAATCCATAATTTTCTACAATTTTTTTCTTTTTAATCTTCCCTTCCTCCCAATCTTTTCCCCAACCATTTCATTCTCCCTTTATTCTATGAACTACTTTCTTCATGATTTTACTTTTATTCTTCTTTCAGATATTATATTTCGACAAAATTTTTCCTCTCCTTCCTCTTCCTCTCCTCCTGTCCTCCTCTCAGAAAAGAGCAGGCCTCTCAGGGATGGCAACCCAATCTGGCATAACAAGCTACAAGACCATGCAGATTCTCTCACATCAAGACTAGACAAAGCAACCCAGTAGAAGGACAAGGATCACAGAAGCCTGTAACAGAGTCAGAGACAACCCCATGTTCACACTATTGAGGTCCTTTAAGAGCACCAAGCCACGCAGTCATCAAATACATGCAGAGGTCCCGGGTTTCCTGATTCCTGCAAGTCCACATGAGTTCCCATCAGTTAATTGATACTGTGAGCCATGGTCTCCTGTCCCATATCTGTCCTGCTACAACAATCCCTTCTCTCCTCTGCAAAACTGCCTGATATCCACAAATTGTCTGGATATGAGACTTGGCAACTGCTCCCATTATGTGCTGGATTAAATCTCTCTGATCTTTTCAAAGGCAGTTCTGCTAGGCTCTGGTCCCATAACACCGTAGTTCAAAGGTTCTCTGACAGGGCTGGTGTTCTGACCCCTACACCTGAGGTTTGCATGGCAACAAACAGAAGATGGCCAGTAAGGCTCCATGTCCCCCATTACCAGAAATCCCTATTATGGTCACTATGTGGTTTTTTGCATTGTAGCAGGTCTCCATTTCCTGACTGAAATAGGTCCCAATTTCAATGACCTTTCCCAGAAGTTTGTAACCCCATCCCACTCACCTGATCCCTCCTTGCTCCTAACCCCACCCACCCACAGTCCACCCACAAAATCCTTTCTATTTCCCCTATCCAGGTATATCCTTGTGCCCCCCTTAGGCTTTCCTTGTTACTTAACCTCTCTGTGTCTGTTAATGTCCACTTATATGTGAGTACATAACATGATCGTCTTTCATGGTCTCCATTTCCTTACTGAGCATGATTTTTTTTTTTCTAGTTGCATCTGTTAGGCTGCAAAATTTAAAATGATACTTTACAAAAAACAAGTTAGTAATATTGTGTAAAGGTAACTTTATTTTTAATCCATTCATCAGTTGAAGGACATCTAGGTGGTTTTCAGTGTCTGGGTATTATGACTAAAGCTGCTATAAGCATGGTTTAGCTAGTGTTCATATAATAGGATGGAGCATCCTTTGGGTAAATACTCTGGAGTGGTATAGCTGGATCTCGAGGTAGAACAATTGCCAATATTCTGATCAACCCTTCATACTAATTTCTAACATGACTATACAAGTTTCCCAATAGCAGTCGACACATGTTCCCCTTGATTCACATCCTTGCCAGCATGAGCTGTTGTGTGTGGTTTTGATCTAAGCCACTCTGGCAGGTTATATGTGGGAATTTCAAAGTCATTTTGATTTAGATTTCCCTAGTGGCTGAAGATGTTAAACATTCCTTTAAGTGTTTCTCAGCAATTTGAGATTTTTCTGTTGAGAATTTTCTGTTTAAATATGTTCATCCTTTTTCTAATTGGATTACTTGGTTTGTCGATGTATAGTTTCTTGAGTTCTTTACATATGTTAGATATAAGCCTTCTATCAAATGCAAAGCTGGTGAAAATCTTTTTCCATTCTGTAGGCTGCCATTTTGTTCTCTGCATTGTGTTCTTGGTCATACAGAAGTTTTTCAGATTCAGGATATCCCATTTATTAACTGTTGATCTTAGTGTCTCTGCTGTTGGTATTCAGTTCAGAATGTTGTCTACTGTGCCAATGCAGTCAAAGCTATTGCCACTTAACTTTCATCAGGTTCAGTGTATCTGGTTTTATGCCATCTTTGGCCTAATTGTATTTACATTTTGTGTAGGTTGATAGATATTAATACCTTTGCATTCTTCTACATACCTACAACCAGTGAGACCAGCACCACCTGTTGAGGATGTTTTCTTTTTCCATTGTGTGCTTCTGCATATTTAAATCAAAGGCCAGTTGTCCATAGATGTGGGGATTTATGTCTGAGTCTTTGCTTTGATTCCATTGATGAATATGTTAGTGTTCGTGCCAATATTTTGCCGGTTTTATTACTATATCTGTGGTACAGCTTGAAAGCAGGGATGGAATACCTCCAGAAGAATTTTTATGATATAGGATTCTTTTAGCAATCCTGGTATTTTGTTTTCAAAGATGAAATTGAGTATTATTCTTTCAAGATCTGTGAAGAACTGTGTTCTAATTTTGATGTGGATTGTGTTAAATCTGTACATTACGTTTGATAGGATTGCCATTAATCACATGTTAATCCTAGTTATCTGTGGTTATGGAAGATCTCTCCATTTTCTGATATATTCTTCAATTTCCTTCATAAAAGAATTGAAGTTTATATCATACCAGTCTTTCACTCTCTTGATTTGAGTTACACCAAGATATTTTTTATTACTTTTGAAAAGTGAGGTTTCCTTGATTTGTCTCTTACTGCTTTGTCATTTATATAAGGAAGAGATAATGAGTTTTTAATTGTAAGTAAATTTGTGTCCAGGTACTTTACTGAAGATGTTTATGAGCTATAAGAGTTTCCTCATAGAATATTAGCAGTCACTTATGTATACTCTCTTATCATTTGTAAATAGAGATACTTTGACTTTTTTCTTTCTGATTTGTAACCCCATTATGTCCTTTAGTTGTATTATTGTTCTAGCTAGAACTTCAAGTACTATATTGAATAAATATGGAGAGAATGGTCAGCCTTTCCTTGCTCCTAGTTTTAGTGGAATTTCTTTGAGTTTCTCTCCAATTAATTTGTTATTGGCTATCACTGGCTGTACATTTTCTTTAATATATTTATGTATATCTCTTGTATCCCTTAACTCTCAAAGACTTTTATCATGAAGGGGTAAGGAATATTGTCAAAGGCTTTTATATTATTGAGTAAAAATAATTGTGTGTGTGTTTTTTTTTTTCTGTTTGGTTAAATTGTGAAATACGTTGATTTTCATACATTGAATCAGCCTCCAAACACTGGGATAGAGTTTACTTGATCACAGTGCATGTGCTTTTTAATGTGTCCTTGGAATCATTTTGCAAGTATTTTATTTAGTATTTTTTTTCATCAATATTCATGAGAGAAGTTGGTCTGAAATTCTCTTTCTTTGTTGAATATTTGTATGGTCTGATTATTAGCTGACTAGGGCCTCGTGAAATGAATCTGGCAATATTCTTTCTATCTGATTTTGTGGAATAATTGGGGAGCATTAGTATTAGCTCTTCTTTGAACATCTGGTAGGATTTGTGCTTAAACCCTCTGGCTCTGGGCTTTCTTTTGTTGTTGTTGTTGTTGTTGTTCTTGTTGGGAGTCTTTTAATAACTGCTTCTATACCCTTAAGTATATAGAAAGATATATAATTTAATAATTATATTAAATGATGAACAATATGGTTTAATCTTGATTTGAGTTTGGTAAGTGGTATCTATCAAGAAAATTGTCTATTTCTTTTACATTTTCCAATTTTGTGGAGTACAAATGTTTTTTGAAATATACCCTAATGAGTCTTTGAATGTCTGCAGTGTCTGGTGCTATGTCCCCCTTTGTTTATATGGATGTTCTCTTTCTATCTTTTAGTTAGTTGGGATGAGAGTTTGTCTATTTTACTGATTTTCTCAAAGAATCACCAATTTGTTTCATTGATTATGTGTGTTGTTCCCTTTGTTTCTATTTCATTGTTCTCAGCCCTCGATTTGATTATTTTCTGCTGTCTGCTCTGTTGGGTATGTTTCTTGTTCTCCCTTTCCTTTTCCTTTTCTTCCTCCTCCTCTTCCTCCTCTTCCTCCTCTTCCTCCTCCTCCTCCTCCTCTTCCTCCTCCTCCTCCTCCTCTTCCTCCTCTTCCTCCTCCTCCTCCTCCTCCTCCTCCTCCTCCTCCTCCTCCTCCTCCTCCTCCTCCTCCTCCTCCTCCTCCTTCTTCTTCTTCTTCTTCTTCTTCTTCTTCTTCTTCTTCTTCTTCTTGGGTTTTCACATGTGTTAACTTGCTGATATGAGACTCTCCAGTTTCTTTGTGAATGCACTTGGTGCTATGAACTTTCCTCTTAGCACTGGTTCTATACTATACCATAAGTTTGGTACAGTACATTCATTTTCATTAAATTCTCAGAAGTATTTAATTCCTTTCATTTTTAAATTTCTGACTTGACACAGTAGTTGCTCAATAGGAAAATGTTCAGCTTCAATGAGTTTGTAGCTTTTCGGCTGTTTTTGTTGTTGAGATCCAGCATTAATCCATGTTGAATGATTAGAATACAGTGCGGTATTTCAATTTCCTTTTGTGTCTTGAGACTCACTTGTGACTGAGTTATTACAATTTTGGTGAAGGTTCCATGGATGCTGAGAAGAAGGTATATTCTCATTTGATTTGGTGATACACTGTATAGATATCTGTTAGGTTCACTTAATAGATTATTCCCCCTCAGGTAAGTTTTTGTTTGGATAATCTCTTCATTAATGAAAGTTGGGTGCTGAAGTCTCCCACTATTAAAGTCAGAGGTACAATATATGATTTAAATTTAGCAATGTTTCTTTCATAAATGTGTGTGCCCTTGTATTTGGGGCATAAATGTTAAGAATTAAAAAAACATCCTGGTGGATTTTTCCTTTGATGTGTATAAAGTGTCCTTTTACATTTCTTTTGATTAATTTTGGTTTGAAGTCTATTTTGTTAAATATTAGAGTAATATCTAAGCCAGCTTATTTCCTGGAGAATTAACTTGGAAAATCTTTTTTCATCACTTTATTCTGAAGTAATGTCTATTTTTGATATTGAGGTGTGTTTCTTGTGTGCAGCAGAGTTAAGGATTCTGTTTCTTTATTGCAGTCTATTAGCCTATGTCTTTTTACTGGGGAATTGATTCTATTGATATTGAGAGATGTTATTGGCCAATGGCTGTTAACTCCTGTTAGTGGTGGTGGTGATGGTAGTTGTCATGGCAGTGGTGATGGTGGTAGTGGTATTCCATATGTTTGTGTGTGTGTTTGTGTGTGTGTTTGTGTCTGTGGGTTGGTGGGTTGGTGTGTTGGTATATTGTTGCATGTGTGTTTCCCTTTTTTGTGTGTTGGTAGTGTGAGATTTATTGCATATGTTGTTGTAGGTGTAGTTAACCTCCCTTGATTAGAGTTTTCCTTGTAGTAGCTTCTGTAAGGTAGGATTTGTGGACATATACTGTTTAAATTTGGTTTTGTTATCAAATGCCTTCTTTTCTCCATCTATAGTGATTAAAAGTTTTTCTGAGTATAGTAGTCTGTGCTGGCATCTGTGGTTTCTTAGTGGCTGCAAGATATCTGTCTAAGGCATTAAGCTTTTACAATCTTCATTGAGAAATTGGGTGAAATTCTAAGAAATTTGCCTTTATATGTCTTTGTGGCCTTTACCCTCACAGCTTTTAAAAGTTCTTTTTTCTATGATTATTCTGTTGTGAGGAAACATCCTTTACAGGCCCAATATGTAAGATTACATTTACAGACATGTCCTTCTTTATGTTAGGGAAACTTTTTCCTGTGATTTTGTAAAATATATTGTCTGGATTTTTCAGCTGGGGTTCTTTTCTTCTACTCCTATTGTTTTTAGTTTTGGTCTTTTCATAGTGTGTCACATTTCCTGGATGTTTTGTGTTGGCAATCTTTTAGGTATAACTTTTTTTTTTTTGATCAATGAAGTTATTTCTTCTGTTGTATCTCCAATGCCTGAGACTCCCTCTTTCATTTCTTGTCGTCTGGTGGTGATGCATGTGGCTGTAGTTCCTGTTTGCTTACCTAGATTTTCAATTATGAGAATTCTCCCAATTTGTGTTTCCTTTAATTTTATGTTTATTTTCACATTGAACAATCTACTTCACCTGTTTGGTTTTTTTTTTTCTTGCTTTCTTTGCATTTTTTATGGATTCATTGATTTCCTCCAAAATTTTACTTGTGTTTTCTTAAATTCCTTTAGAGACTTTTTTCCTCTTCTCTTTGAGTACATCTTTCATCTGCATAAATATAGATTTAAGCCTTGTACTTAAGTTTTGTTCATATTTCCATGTCTTGGTGTCCTAGGGTAGCAGGGTTCTGGTGGTGACATATTGCCCTGAGTATTGTTGACTGTGCACTTACACTGGAATTTAAGCCAGTGATTGGGATACTGAGATAAGGAAGGGAGTGGAATTTGTGGACATGACTGAGTAGAGGAGGGCCAATGGTGGACTACCTGTCTGTGGCTCTGGACTCAGGTCTGGTGTCCTGTCCAGAGGGAGTCTATGCCTGAATTTACTTATTTGTACTTTCTGACTCTCTTGTCATGCACCTCCTCTTCAAACTGCCTTGCCCTGGACCTGTTCTTTTCACTGGTGTGGCCTGCTCCTGGGAAGCAGAAGTGTTTCTTCACTGGGGTCTAAGGCACAGCAGCAGAAGGGGATGGACAGTGGTGGGATGTGACTGGGAATTGTGGAATGAGTGTTTAGGAACTAAATCTAGGGATTCAGTCACTATGAACTGCTTTTAAGTGAATCTCAAGACCAATGAAATACACTTGTTAAAAAGCTGCAAAGACCTACCTGATTCCCATCAATATGGTAGAAAATCTATAGGGTTTAATTCTTAGTAATCACTCTAGTAAATCTTAGTTTAACAGATCCAGGGATCTGTGTGTGTGAATCTAGTTGTAAATATACCTCAACAAAAAGACAGTTATTTATTTGCTTTATGCTTTAGAAAAAAAGGAAATGTAATAAATATAACCTATACTGGAATTTTGAAGATACTTATTTGAAAACTTTTGAAAGTTATAAAATTATATAACAAAACTAAATTTTACTCTGTTTAAGCAAAACTATGTGAACTTTTGAGTACATTTGAAACATCTACTGGGCAATGTTGAACCTTGCTGAATATCCACTTTTGACACCTACTTACACCAAGATTCCACTGAGAGTAAAAGAAAAAGAAAGATTATTGGATTTATTTTTTCTTTGAAAAGTACCTCTTACCTAGTATCATATAGCTGAATAGCCAAAGGGTAGTTTGTAAGAAGAAAGGATAAGAGGCTATGAGGCAAAGCTCTCCTTGTTCCCTCTCTGCAGCATGTGCAGGGTTTAACTCAATGCCAAACTTTCTGTATTTACAGATGACATGCTAAAAAGCAAGAAAATGAACATATACTTTCATCAGCATGTCTGCGGAAACGCAAACAGTATAAATAGTAGGTAGAAAAAGTCTAAAAGCTGAGAAAGTAATTGTTCTCTCTCAGTATCCCTACATTTCTTTCTGCAGTACACTACTATTATGGTCTCAGTTTTTAGCCTTAGGCTGATTTATTTGTTCTTATGATCTCACACATGATTAGAGTTTAAAGTGAGAGATGAGTCTGCTCTAGGAATCTATGCTTTGATTTCAGGGAAGCAAATAAAATCTCCAATTCAGGAGGGATTTTACATTTTATATACTTTGTATTAGAGAGATGTGTCCAGAACTAAATAACCCAGTAGAAAATAGAGGAAAGGAAGAGGAGGAAGGAAGGAGGGAAGTAAATGTGGAGGGAGGGAGGTAGAGAGAGGAAGGAACGGAAGAAAGAAAAGAAAGCTTAAAGGAAAGAGAAAGAAGGTAAAGATAGAAGGTGAAGAATGGAGGGAAAGAAACACAATAGAATAAACATAGCAATTACTGTCTACACCTCCAGCCTATTACACAGAAGCTTATAACTTTAATTTGTAACATTTGGGCACACTTGTAGAAGAGTTGTTTTGTTTGTTGGTTGGTTGTTTTTTCATGGAGTTTACCATAAAAGTGTTTAGAAAATCTCCGAAATAAAATGTTGTAGTTCATTTGTGACTACTAAAACAGAATGCTGCAGACTGGCAAGTAAATAATGAATAATAATAGTAGTAGTTGTTGTCTCATAGTTCTATAGCATGATATTCAAACCCCATGGGTGAGCAGGCTAAAGTATATTTCTGTTGTTGTTATTGCCCTTCTTGTTATTGGTGGTGGTACTGTTGCTGTGTATCCTAGAGTTTTCACTTGTTTTTTGTTTGTTTGTTTGTTTGTTTTCATTTTTATTGGTTATTTTATTTATTTTCATTTCAAATGTTATTCCCATCCCAGTTTCCCCTCCACAAACCTCATATCCCCTTCCCCTGCCTCTATGAGGGTGCTCCCCAACCTGCACACTCACTCCTGCCTCAGCATCCTAGCATTCCCCTACCCTTGGAATTTCCACAGGACCATGATGCTCCCTCATAGTGATGCCTGATAAGGCAATCTTCTGCTACATCTCCAGCTGGAGCCACGTGTCTCCCACCCTAACCCCCCCGCCATGAGTATTCTTTGGTGGGAGGTTTTGTTCCTGGGATCTTTGGAGGGTATGACTGGTTGATTTTCTTCCTATGAGGTTGCAGGAATTTATTCTCAGTGATAACGTAATAAACTCATTAATGAGCATGTTAACTCCCAGGACCAAATGGTTTCTCACAACATCAATACTTTGAAACAGGTTGGAACAATAGAATAGTTTTTGGATTTTGGTTAGTGGTTTTTGGTGTGAGTAATATTCAAAAGAAAATTGTTTGGTTTTCTCTCTCTCTCTCTCTCTCTCTCTCTCTCTCTCTCTCTCTCTCTGTGTGTGTGTGTGTGTATGAGTGTGCATGTATAATTGATCTTTATATTATTGCTTTATGTAGATCTGGCAATACATTCAGGGAGTAGTAAGCTGGTATTTACTTTTGGTCAGTAGACATATGTACACACACACAACACACACACACACACACACACACAAACACACAGGATCTAAGTATTCATATAGATTTGTTTTGTTTTATATTTCTAGAACATCAACCTACTGGCTCACTCGCATCCAGTCTTTTCTCTACTGCAATGAGAATGGCCTTCTGGGAAGCTTCTCCGAGGAAACCCACTCCTGCACATGCCCCAATGACCAGGTAGTGTGCACAGCCTTTCTGCCCTGTACTGTGGGCGATGCCTCTGCCTGCCTTACCTGTGCACCTGACAACCGCACCCGGTGTGGCACCTGCAACACAGGCTACATGCTGAGCCAGGGACTCTGCAAGCCTGAAGTCGCTGAGTCAACCGATCATTACATTGGCTTTGAGACCGACCTACAAGACCTAGAGATGAAATACCTGTTGCAGAAAACAGACAGACGAATAGAAGTACATGCCATCTTTATCAGCAATGACATGCGCCTCAACAGCTGGTTTGATCCTTCCTGGAGAAAGCGGATGCTCCTGACCTTGAAGAGTAACAAATACAAGTCCAGTCTGGTCCACATGATCTTGGGTCTCTCTTTACAGATTTGCTTAACTAAAAACAGCACGTTGGAGCCAGTGCTGGCTGTTTATGTCAATCCCTTTGGAGGCAGCCACTCAGAGAGCTGGTTTATGCCTGTGAGTGAGAGCAGCTTTCCAGACTGGGAGCGGACTAAGCTGGACCTCCCTCTGCAGTGCTATAACTGGACACTGACTCTGGGGAACAAATGGAAGACATTTTTTGAGACAGTACACATCTACCTGAGGAGTCGCATCAAGGCAAATGGCCCCAACAGTAATGAGAGCATTTATTATGAGCCTTTGGAGTTTATTGACCCATCCCGGAACCTGGGCTACATGAAAATCAACAACATCCAAGTGTTTGGCTACAGCATGCACTTTGACCCTGAAGCCATTCGGGACCTGATTTTGCAGCTGGACTACCCTTATACTCAGGGATCCCAGGACTCGGCACTTTTGCAGCTACTAGAGATAAGAGACCGTGTAAATAAACTCTCCCCACCCGGTCAGCGCCGCCTGGATCTGTTTTCTTGCTTGCTTCGTCATAGACTCAAGCTGTCTACTAGTGAGGTGGTGAGAATTCAGTCTGCTCTTCAGGCATTTAATGCCAAGTTGCCAAACACAGTGGATTATGACACAACCAAATTATGTAGTTAACCATAAATGTCAAGCACAACCCAAAATCTTGAAGGAGTTTTTACAGTGCTTTTGTGGAAGTTTATGTTTGGAAAAGTAAATTTAAATTGTCTTTTCAATATCTGTCTTATATCAGTCAATAACGTTGGATGGCAATTTACACACATGAACTTGCTGACAATGAATATATTATACTACAGTTTTGGTTTATGAATGAAATAAATACTGACACCAGTCTAGAAGACATTCTACTTTTTACAATAAATTTCATTTGTAATTTTCTATGTTCCGTGGCAATGCTTTTGTGCATTACATCCTCTAGAGGGAACATAAAAAGATACCAATAAAATTTTGTAGCTGAACAGTTATTAACAAGAAGTGCTGTGGGATTCATTTTTTCCATGAAATGAGTTCTATTTGATATAGTTTGTAGGAACCTGGGGAAAACTCACAAGGCCTTTTTAATGGAAACAGTTAAGGGTTCCTTTTGATTATCTTTTCTGAAAACCCCAAATAGGTGAACTGCTTGTATGCAGCTCCCTTCTTTTGCTGAAGAGCAAAATATCTGAAGGATATTTATCTGCTTCATTTGGAAACTAAAGCTAAAACCTGTCATCACTAGGATTGTCATATGAATTAATTCTTAAATATATATCAATGCATTTGAACAAACATGCAACAAAATGAAATGATTACACGCCTAAGTACAAAGAGCATAACCCAATAACATTCTTTATAACCCTATTTTTCACTAATTCCAATTCTAATAATCAGTAATTGATATTCCACATAATAACTCTGAATATGGAAAAACTGGTAATTGCAACATCTTACAAATGTCCATAAATAACACTTCTAGAATTCCCAAGTTATAATATAAGGGTATAAAAATGCTCATATAAGTA
Organism: Mus caroli; assembly: GCF_978045245.1. Classification (NCBI taxonomy): domain Eukaryota; kingdom Metazoa; phylum Chordata; class Mammalia; order Rodentia; family Muridae; genus Mus; species Mus caroli. Next base: position 144,145,934 of record NW_028227256.1, read on the forward strand.
CTTGACATGCAAATAATTATGTTATCTTTGTGAGATTCACATCACTAAAATACACTAGATGTAAACACCTTTCATAACTAGCTTAAATGTTTATTTTGAAAGTTACACTGATTTTGCATGTCTGTAATGCAAAAGTAGACATATTAAGTTATTTTTCTATAAATTCAAATTTTCATTATAACAGTACATAAGTATTGAAAATATTTTGTTATCGCTAAGATCTATTCTAGATATAGGTTATATACTTTCCTTACCTTATAACAAAATAAACTATCAAGACCAAATTTTTTAAAGTCATAGGTCATCTTTTCTAAGAACACATAAAGAGACATTCATGACAAAAGCGTGAAATTTAAATAAAACAATGATTTCAATGACATAAGCATTCTGCACATATTCAGGACTCTTGAGATATATATTTTCAGTTTAAAAATTAAGTCACTAGATACTAGAATATATATTAAGCCTGTTGGCAAAAAAAACAAAAAACAAAAAACAAAAACATGATGCCCAGTGTCTAATACCTATCATGTTAATATTACAGTAGAAATTTCACATAAACATTATACATTCTTCAACTCTCCTGTGATAGCATATACTGTATTGGTAAAATCACTTGGCTGTAGACTATCCCCTTCCCTAGATTTGGAGCAGTTAGTTAAATTTTCTAAGACCACAGGCTGAGAAGTTGAACAGATTCTTCTAGAACTGATTTAATAACTTTGATCTTAACCACTGATCTTTTTAAAAGAATATATATACAATAAAACAAGGTAACAAAAAATGAAATTAAACCAGATAATGTTGTAAAACATTTGAACTCACAGCACTCCCGAAAATACAATAAAGTTGCTTACCAGATATAATCAATGGCCCACAGCATGTGTATACTCATCAATATGTTTACAATGACCTTTACAAAAGCATCATGGTTTCAGCTGATCTAAGACTCTGCCACCCAGAAATTATCTCAGCACCTTTCACAATTACTAATGGGTTCTATAAAGCAAATTTTCCAATGTAACTAAAATGTGCAATGGTTTTACATCTTTTACTGCATCACTGATTATGCCATGGACAGCATAAGGGAGAGAAGAAGAGAAGATATTATGACCATGGGTAAAAAAGTGCTCACCCACTTCCAGTAATGTGAATATAAAGCAAAAATCATATTGAATGGAATAAAATACATTTATCTCCACCTCTCTGGTAAGTGTTTTGAATGTCATAATGGCATCTCTAAATGACAAAGAAAAGAATGAATTCCTTCCTCAAGATTGTATTTCTATGATAATGAAAAAAACTGTATGTAAACATACCAAAGAAATTCTTAAGTGCTGATACACATTTTAAAGGATATATTGCCAATACATGACCACCAGTTATTAATTAGCCACATAATTAAATATCAAGAAATATGCAACAAGTTATAGACAACATAATAATCAATTATGCATGCAGAGAAGAAAGACCATAAGAGTATCATTTCTCCTGAACTGGCTTATACACAAACATTTCTTGTAGTTTTTTAAAGAGTTTTGAAATTAATTGTTTATCATTGAGACAGGATACACTACAGTCCTGGATGACCACGATGACTAGGAAGAACTTGATCCTCTGCCCGTGCTTCAGCCTCTGCCTCTTAAGCACTGAAAAACTTGGAAATCTGTAATAACGATAACTTTTCTGTCAAAGACCTATTTAAAGCAAACACATATTTTTAAAGAGTGTTTTAGTTTGACTTTCTTTGTTAACACTGTTTCTGTAAAAATATTTTGTTATTTATTAACATGTATGTGTGTATGGTTGTGTGTTCCTCTGTATGAATTTAAATGTGTGCATGGGCATGGAGAAGCCAGAAGAAGGCAAAATTTCCCCTGGAGCTGAAGTTATAGGCTGTGAAGAAGCTTAATTCCAGTCCTCTGTGAAAGCTGCCAATGCTCTGAACCTCCAAGCTGTCTCCCCAGCCCCTGATATTAGCTTCTTGATATTCCCACTCTATGACTCTAAGTGTGAGCTAAATAAATTCCATGGAAACTGAAGTTCCGCAAATGAAAATAAAATTATGAAGAATTTGATTTCTCTAGGGAAATCTCCACTGTTCCACATGCATTGATTACCATCATAATTTGACCCAAGTTGCTATTCCTAGGATATCCAATGTATTTTAACTAGATGAAATCATTACCAAACTAACATTAAAAAAAAAAAAGCTGGTAAGCCTTCAGAGTTTATTTCAACAAAATATGCTGACAGCTTCCTTGTTTTTTCTATATTTTTATGAATCCTATAAAATATTAAAATAATTTAATGCTTCTCTTGAATCTTGTATAGTACTGCACTCAAAATCATCTCTTCCATGTAGAAGAAAAACCTCTCTTATTTTTGCTAAAGTGAATGACACAGATAGCACTCTCTTACATGAATTGCAATGAAAGAGGGAGCAATAATACATATATAGAGAGAGCCAAATGTAAAAATTTAAAGAGGAAAATAAACCCTCAAGAACACGTAAATTTTTGTTGAGAATTATATTACAGAGGATTTCTATCACATTAAATGTAATCAATGTGCTGTTTAATTGCTTTAAACATGACTGCATAGCTCTTGCATATCAAGCAAGTATATTTTGTCAGTATCACATATTCAACACATTACAAACTGTGGAAGAGAACATAGAGAGCTGAAATTGTAAACACTATGAGGACATATATGGCATAGACACCACAGATTCATATATTTCAGCACTGATGCTTGTTAGAGTTACAGTCGCATGGATTAAAAACATAAAGTCTATATAAAGTCACGAGCGTTGTGGAAAGAATTTTAATAAGATCAAAGTTTGTTAATGTGAATGGCACTATACTCATATATAAATACAAACACACACATACACACACATTTAAATTTTGCCTGTTTGTTTAAAATAGCACATTATTTTCAGATAGTAGTCTGTTATTAATACCTTAAAAATGCATAGCCAAGCTATTTTCATGAATCAATAAAGAATTGTGTGGTGAAAAATATAATAATGTTGAATAGCCATTCAACATTCACTTAATTTTTTTGTAAAACAAAATCCATTTGGAATGTCACCAAAGACAAATAAGTCCTTACATTATGGAAATAAAAGACAATAAGGAGAAGGAAGTATAACAAAAAATAGAAAACTGAAAAGTTAAAATGCCAGAAACAAAAAATATATAAAAACGACTTTTAAATCAAATCATAATGGTATGGCATGCACCTGTAATCTCAGCCCTCAGGAGGCAGGGGCAGGCAGATCTCTGTGAGTCTGAGGCCAGCCTGGCCTACATAACCAGTTCCAGGGTAGACAGAGATACATATGGAAATACGGTCTCAGAGGGATTTTGTATATTTTCCATATCAACATCATAGGTAGTAATATTAAATTAGAACAGAAGCACCATTAGCTTCAGAGTATATCCGTTTCTGGATCATTTTTATTTAAATAATAATTCTTCAGCAAAAGTTGAGATTTTCTTCAGATATTGACAAGTATAAAACTGATGAATATTAGACTTACTGGAGTATGCTTTAGAACTGACAGGAGCCTGGCATAGCTGTTTCCTTAGAGGCTCTGCCAGTGCTTGACTAATGTAGAAGTGGATGCTCACAGTCATCCATTAGATGGAGCACAAGGTTCCCAATGAAGGAGCTACCTGGGGCTAAACCACCAATCAAAGACAACACACAGAGAGACTCATGGCTCTAGCTGCATTTGTAGCAGGGGATGGCCTAGTCATTAATGGGAAGAGAAGCCCTTGGTCCTCTGAAGGTTCTAGGTCCCAGTGTAGGGGAATGCCTGTGCCAGGAAGCTCAGGAGTGGGTGAGTTGGGATGCAGGGGAAGAGGGGAGAAGTTAGGGGATTTTAGGAGGGTAAACTAAGAGGATAACATATGAAATGTGAATAAAGAAAATATCTAATAAGAGAAAAGAGAAAAAGAAAGAAAGAAAGAGAGAGAGAGAGAGAGAGAGAGAGAGAGAGAGAGAGAGAGAGAAATGTTCAACCCATGGGAATCTTAAAACCTGAAAACTCACAGCTTGACATACCAGTTTGTTGTGTCCTTTCTGAATTCTAGTAATGATTTTCTAATTTTTTCCCTCCACCTACACAGATTTATATTTCTATATCCTGTATTTCTGCTAATCTAAGGCAAACCTTTAAAGAAATAACTCAATCATCATCCCTAATAATTATAGCACTTGACAAATGTGTTTTACTAAGTAGAAAATTTTACAACTGTCTCCATTTAATTTACATGAAGCTGACATTATAATTTTTAATAATCTAGTAAATTATAATATCCATGTCTCATCATTTGATGTTTATGGCAGAAAAGTCAAGTGTGATAAAATAATACAAATAAATGAATTTCAGACAGAATAAAATATCCCATTTAAAATTACTTCATGCACTCTCTAAGTCACTTTAACTAATTAATGACTGAAATATTCTTCAGTCTAGTGATTAGGCCATATACTTTTGTAAAACAACTGCAAGGCACATTTTAGTAATTAACCATCTATACATTAAGGTACTATCCTTGTGGCTCAGGGTACAAGAGTACTTCCATTTGAGATTGAAATCTCATTGCATATTTATGATTCCTCAATTCCTGTCAGAGGCGTTATTACGGTAAGAATGATTGTAATGGAACTTTCAAAGACACAATAATGAATAAATAAGTACCAGAATTTTTAACTCAATCTTACACTTTCTTTAAAATTACTATGTACATGCATCTCTACTAAAAGTTACCAATTAGCCTGGTTATTTTTCTATACAAGCGTTATAATGATTTTGTACTTTTTATTCAACATGTTTTTGAGAAACATTCATTCCCACTTTTTTTCTGACCAATCTACAAGTTCAACATATTTTCTGTGACAGGTTTTGAAATGGACTTAAGTGCGGGACAGTGAAAGAGCAAATAAAATCAATCCTGAGGTTTTCTAAAGATGGAGGGGCAAAGTTAATATGTAAATAATGCACCACTCCTTTCTATTAGGCTGTGGTGTTAATGCCATCTACAAATAAGGATATGGTGCTAGGTGCATCTAAGATACTATAACTACAAACATAACCACTATGAGACATTATCAAGTGTTAACATTTGAAAGCCTGGTATGCAATTTGTATTTTCCTATAGCATGGTCAAGGAACTGGTGAGGCTTTGGTTGTAAGAACCTCCTCATGAACACTATTGACCTGTATTGTTCTTCTGAGGCTCACTGTTCTCCTCGGCTTCCTTATATATGAAGTTACTTTTTTTTTTCATTGCAAGTTATTTTATTTTCAATATATAACTTTTTATTGGATATTTTCTTCATTTACATTTCAAATGATATCTCAAAATTCCCCTATACCCTTCCCCTACCCTGCTCCCCAACCCACCCACTCCTGCTTCCTAGCCCTGGCATTCTCCTATACTGGGGCATATAATCTTTGCAAGACCAAGGGCCTCTCCTCCCAATGATGGCTGACTAGGCCATCTTCTGCTACATATGCAGCTCTGGGGGGGGGGGGGGTACTGGTTAGTTCATATTGTTGTTCCTTCTATAGGGTTACAGACCCATTTAGCTCTTTTGGTACTTTCTCTAGCTCCTTCTTTGGGGGCCCTGTGTCCCATCCAATAGATGACTGATATACATTTCTGTATTTGCCAGGCACTGGCATAGCCTCAAGAGAGGCAGTCTCTTGTCATCGTGATGGAACATCTTTATCCACTTTATTAACTTTTTATTCATGTTTCATTTTGTTTATTATATATTCAAAGATCTTAAGGCCTCTCCTAATATCCTACATGTAAATTAGAGCCACAGTTCTTGGAGATTTCATTTCTGCTCCTCCCTCCTTACCCCATCCAACATTCCCCTAGTCCTTTATGCTACATAATCACTTCTGCACCTCTCTGTTATGGGAGCTCTGATGACTTCCTTGGTTATGTTACTTTGTAGCTCTGTGTAAACGAAATAATTGTTTACACCTTAAGTTTTAAATGTTATTTGGGGAGCCTTATTTTTTGAATAGAAGAGATTTGCACTGATAGAAATCTATAGCTCATCCTTTCCCTCTAATTCCCCTTGATACCTTCGCAGTCCTTTTTCTCCTCAGTTAGTGAATGACCACTGAAGACAGAAACCTTTTAAAATTCAAATTTCTGTGTGTATCTCTACAGACTAAAGATACACTTAGTTAGTGGGCATGTAATGCTTTTCTTAATGCAGCCCTCAGCTATCCCCTGCCTCATTCTCCCACTGAATTTATTTTATCCTGGAGCAAATCTCTCTATGCAAAGGTGCTTGCTGTGCACACACACAATCCTGAATGCCTAGCTACTTTTTCTTACAAAGTGATCTGCCATCAGTTAGCATAATTTTATACCCATGAATATGTATTGCCTTGAAAACTTAATACTACTAATCATTTCTTTCATTTGTGACACAGGACATTTTTTTCCTCCAAAAAACAAAACAAAACATAACAACAACAACAACAACAACAACAACAACAACAACAACAACAACCATTTCCTGATACACTCTGCTTTTGCAGCAAGGTCAAAAAGATAATGAAAGCTTTCTGATATTTTACATGTTTATTTATTTATTTATTTATTTACACTCCAGATTTTAATCCCCTCCTGGTCCACCCTCTGACTCTTCCATATCCCATACCTCCTCCCAGACCCTATGTCTCCACGAAGATGTCCCCACCACCCACCACCTGACCTCACACCTCCCTGAGGACTCCAGTCCATTGAGGGTTAGGTGCAACATCTCTGACTGAACACAGACACGGCAGAACTCTGCTGTATATGTGTTGGGGGCCTCATATAAGCTGGTGTATGCTGCCTGATTGGTGGTCCTCCTAAAGGGTTTTTCTCCTAAACTTCTTCAAGATTTTTCCCTAATTCAACCACAGAGTTCAGCAGCTTCTGTTCTTTGGTTGGATGCAAATATCTGCATCTGACTCTTTCAGCTGCTTGTTGGGTCAGTCATGTGAGATCTCTTTTTGTGAGTGCTCCATAGCCTCAGTAATTTTATCAGGCCTTGGGACCTCCCCTTGAGCTGGATCCCACTTTGAGCCTGTCTCTGGACCATTTTTTTCTTCACTCTCCTCTCTATTTCCATCCTTGCAGTTCTTTCAGACAGGAACAGTTATGGGTCAGAATTTTCACTGTGGGATGGCAACCCTATTCCTCACTTAATGCTCTGACTTTCTGCTGGAGGTGGGCTCTACAAATTCACTCTTCTCACTGTAGGGCATTTCGTCTAAGGTCCTTTCCTTTGAGTCCTGAGAGTCTCACCTACCAGGTCTCTGATACATTCTGGACAGTCCCTCCAACCTCCTACCTCTCAAGGTGTTTGTTTCTATTCTTTCTGCTGGCCCTCAGGACTTCAGTCCCCTATCCCCTACCCCCACACACACATCCCAGCCGCCCAATACCAGATCATGTTCCCGTCTGCACTCCTCCCCTGCCCACTTTTTCTCCCAGGTCTCTCCCTCCTTCCTTCCTTGTGATAGCTTTGTTCTCCCTTCCAAGTGGGACTGAAGCATCCTCACTTAGGCCCTTCAGCTTGTTGACCTTTTTGAGTTCTATGTACTGTATCTTGGGCATTCTTTCCTTTTTTTTTTTTCTCCCCGCTAATACTTTTAGAGAGTACATACCATGCATGTCCTTTTGGGTCTGAATCACCTTACTTAGGATACTATTTTCTAGTTCCATCATCCATTTTCCTTCAAAACTCAGGATGTACTCATTCTTAATAGCTCAGTAGCATTTCATTGTGTAAATGAATCACATTTTTTTTGTATCCATTCTTCAGTCGTGGGACATCTGGGTAGTTTCTACCTTTTGGCTATCACAAACAAGGGCTCTATGAACATAGTGGAATATGTGCCCCTGTGACGTGGTGGAACATCTTTTGGGTATATTTCCAAGAGTGGTATTTCTGGGTCTTCAGGTAGATCTATTTCAAATTTTCTGAGGGACCTCCAGATTGATTTCCAGAGTGGTTGCAATTTCACCAGCCATGGAAGAGTATTCCTCTTTCTCCAAATCCTCATCAACATGCACTCTTGCCTGAGGTTTTGATCTTAGCCATTCTGATTGGTGTGAGGTGGAATCTCAGGGTTACTTTGATTTTACATTTCTCTAAGGACTTTGAAAATTTCTTTAGGTGTTTCTCAGCCATTTGAGATAATGTTAGCATTCCTTTAGATATGGGACACATATGCATTCTTCATCGAAATTTTAATATAAAAATTTGATGACCCTTCAATTAAAAGCTCCATTAACTAGAATAATTTATAAGCTTAGCAAAAGTTATTGAGTGAGTAAGTGAATGGATGAATGATGATGAAGGACGGTTTAGAATTTAAAGACTCAATCATTTCTATGATAATGTTTATCTCTGTATTATTTATCCTATAGTAAAGTTGAAATCAACATAGTAAAACCATCGTTATAATGAGGTAAATCTTCTTCCTAAAGTAAAATGTTGCTTTATCATTCAACTAGGATTCAACTGCTACTGTGCTGAAATAAGTGTTGATTTCACTGTGAACCTTCAAGCAGTTTCATATGAGATGTTGCCTCTTAGTATTTACAAAAGATGATGTTTTAAAGTTATATTGCAAATAAAATTTCAATGCCCTTCCTATACAAACTGCCTTAGGCCGGTATGAAGACAGATAATGACTGAAAAATTCTCTTTTGGGTTTCACAGAATTTCCTTAATTCATTTTTAATTTTTCCTCTATTGAAATATTTTTTTCATAAAATATATTTGTGTTACTCTTTTTGTCCTTCTACTTTACTCAGTACTTCCTCGTCACCCCTCCTTCTGGATCCATACCTGCTTTTCTCTCATTAGTATAGAATAGAAATAACAACACAAATAATAAATAAAAGATGTTAAGATAAAATGAAAACATCACATGAAAGTTGGAAAAAGCAAAAGCCATGCATGAGAAGGCATAATAATCAGAGACCTACCTGTTTATGTACTTTGAAGTCATGTAAAAATACTAAAATGAAACCTATAATATATACATAGGATCTGGTGCAAGCCCATATAAGCACTGTGCTTGCGGCTTCAGTCTGAATTCATGTGAGTTTTACTCAGTTGATTTAGACGGCATTTTTTTTCTCATGCCCTCCATCACCTCTATATCTTACACTCTTTTCTGCTCCTACTCTTCAGGGTTCCCCGAGCTCCAAGACGCTCTCTCTCTCTCTCTCTCTCTCTCTCTCTCTCTCTCTCTCTCTCTCTCTCTCTCTCTCTCTCTCTCTCTCCTCTCTCTCTTTCTCTCTCCCTTTCTATTTTTTATAATGTCCAGCTATGGGTCTCTGAATTTGTTTCCATTTGCTAGGAGGACACTTCTCTGATAATGTCTGAAAAGATACTTGTATAGAAGTGTAGTATAATATCATTCAGTCATTTAATATTATATTTTTCTTTTCTTTTTTTAAGATAAGTAATATTTAGCTTTACTCCAGGTCTCTGCGTCAATGAGTTTTCTACTCTGTTTAACAACCTTACTGATAAAAGAAATGCATATCAAATTATATGCAAATCTACTTTGAGATTCTATCTATCTACTTGTCAAAATGACTAACATCAAAAACCCAAGTGACAGCTCATGCTGATTAGGGTTTGGAGCAAGGGGACTACTCCTTCATTGCTGGTCAGAGTGCAAACTTGTACATGTACTATGGAAATCAATATGGTGGATATTCACATAGTTGATAATAGATCTACCTCAAAATCCAGCTAGACCACTTGGGCACATCTCCAAGAGACACTTCATCTGACAGGTAATCACTTTCTCACCCATGTTCATTGCTACTCTAGGAAGTGACCTAGATGGCCCTCTTCTAAAAAATGGATAAAGAAATCATGTTATGGTTAAACAATAGGATACTACACAGCTGTTAAGAAATAATGACATCATGAAAATTGTAGGTAAATGTATTTAACTAGTAAGTCACCCTGAATAAGGTTTCCTAGACTCAGAAAAATAAATATGGGACATATTTGTGTATATGTGGATGTTAGCCATTAAATGAATGGTAGCCAAGCTAAAATCTCTAGAACCATAGAGTTTAGCAACAGAGGATAGTGTACTAGGAGAGGTACACTCTGAGAGGGATAAATTAAGAGGATTTTATGCATAGAGTCAGAGCTGGGGGTGGCAATGGGTAAAGGGGAGAGTAGATAGGGTTGAGAAAGGGAGATCCGTTCAATACAGCTAGAATGGAATGATATTTGAGGACTGTTGTGAAAGCCTATTGTAGAGAAATCATCCTGAAATGTATGAAAGAGATCCTAATGCCATTTCCAAATAATGAAGTTGGTGGAGTAACAACTTGCCATCTCCTGTCACAAAACAACCCTTCCAGTACTGGAACTTGGTTATAATTAATTGAGCTGTTCCCCAAAGAGGATCCATGCAAATTCCTAAACAATACAAGCTATTGCAAAAACAGTTAATTGCTCTTTACAAATTGACAGCAAGGCCCTATGACTGAAGTCTTAATACTCTCAAGACTCATTGAACATGGAAAGAGCAAGCTCTATACCCATAAGTTCTCCTGTCTTGGTTCAGAATTGTACTCTACAGGCTACCAAAAGAGAAACATAAAGAGCAACACAGTCACAAACTTATTGATCAATGATCTGCCCTGCCTGCAAAATATGATGGAGCAATGGTGGCATAAAGCTTGTAAGAATAACCAAACAATGACTGGTATGACTTAAGGTCCACTCCATGAATACCTTACTTGACACTGATTGAATGATGAGAAACAATAAATGCATTCACTAAGTTTTCAGTAAAATATTTCAGGTTAATGCACACTTATAATAGTTATCTTATTAAATATATTTATAGGTGGGTTTTACCATAAATATTAATATTTATTTCAGCATCAGCCAATCCTTTTCTTGAGTATCTTAAGATAATGAAAAACAAATGTAACACATTTTGATTATTAAAATATATGTTTTACCATAACATATTTTTACAGATTTTTAGACTAATATTTTTATGATAACAGTGTATAGCTCAAATTTACAAATCCTGTCTTCCTATTACCATTAATAAAAAAATATATACAAATTATGGAAATAATGTGCTATAATGTAGAATGTATAAAGTGTAGAAATGTTTAATTGTAACTGACAGGAAAATGAAAAAGGATTAGGAAATGCCTGTCTTACCTTAGCTAACAAAAATTCTATGATCATAGTGACTCCAATAATGAGACATAAGATTGCTTTACTGCCTTGATGTTTTTTGGCAAAAAATGTTTTAGCAAGTGACAGAATAATAATTATAAAATACATATACACAGCTTAATATCCATTATATAATAATTCATTTTTATTTTCTCTATGCTTACCCCCAAATTTTCTAAAGCATTATTATCGCACTTGAGAAAGCATTAACTTAATAAGCAGTTCCAACAATGATTCTTCTCTGCATGTATAATATATAATCATTTTGTTTTACAACTATAAAATCTGTGTATGATTCATTTATGACATGAAGGAAAATATATGAGGCAGCAAAATAGTAATAAATGGAGGATACAATGATGCCCACACTATTAATTCCAGTTTTATTTTGATGTCTTAATTTTACATTAAATGGATTAATAAGGGAAATAAGAATTCAAATGTTTCTACCCTTCACTGTACATATGAACTATTGTGGATATTTTTCTAGAAATATTCTAAGAAGAATTGTAATGATACATATTTAGCTAAATTTTTAAAATATACTTAATATACTTAAAATTAAATTAAAATTAAAAATAATGCAGATAAAATGTATGCCTGAAACATGAATGCCTTCTATATGTTGGTCCATGTCTGCTCTCTCCTCATTAGGAAAGCTGGAATTAATTGTTCACAAGTTCACTATCATGAGTGAGATACAGTGTGTTTCATACAATCTTCTCTCCAAAAGTAAAAAAAAAAAAGTAATTAATTTAATATTTATACTTAATGTATCTTACCTTAAAATATCAAGATGCTGGTTATTCACTCTCTCTTTTTAATTGTTTGCCATTAAATTATTTATTTATTTATTTACTCCACATTCCAATCACAGACCTTTCAATGTTTCATCTCATCAGAATCTGTCTCTCACAATCTACCCCCTCCATTACTTTCTCCCTTTCTCCTCAGAGAAGGGAACACACAAATGCACACATGGATATCATCCCACAGTAAGTCACAGCAAGATTAAGCATTCTATCTTTCTCTGAGGACCAACAAGGCAGTCCAGCTAGGGGAAGGAGATTGAAAGGCAGGCTACAGAGTAAGAGACAGCCCCTACTCTTAATTGTTAGAGAACTAACAAAAAGACTGAGCTACATGTCTGCCACAAATGTGTAAAACAACTAGGTCCAGCCACAGCATGCTCTTTGGCTAGTGGTATCTGGGTATCTCCATGGGCCCAGGTTATTTGAGTCTGTGTCTTATCTTGTGGTATTCTTGAAACTTCTAGTTCCCTCAAACTCAATCCTCACTCTTCCACAAAACACCCAAAACTTCACCTGATGTTTGACTATAACTCTGCATTTGTTTCCATCAGCTGATAGATGAAATCTTCTACAGGACAGTAATGCTAGGGTACTCTCTGCAATCGTAGCAGAGTATCATAAATTGTGTCAAGATGGTCTTTCTCCCATGGGATGTGTCTCAAGTTAGGTCACTCATTGATTGGCATTTCCTTCAAACTCTACACTATCTTTACCCCTGTATATTTTGTAGACAGGACTAATTTGGGTTGAAAATTTTGTGGGTGGCTTGGTGTCCCTCTTTCTGCACTGGAAGTCCTGCCTGGTTGCAGAAAGTGGCCACTTCAATCTCCATGTCATCCTCTAGATATGAGTTTCACCCCTGTAGACTTCCAGGATTCTTAAACCTATTCCTGAGATACCCCAATGAACTTCCATTCTTTCTCCCAACCTTCTCCTACCTTCCATCTCCCCACACCATAGCTACATCCCCTCTTCTTCCTCCTCACCCCCTTTCCCACCAAGTTCCCACCACCATCCACTTCTGATATCTATTTTATTTTCCGTTCTGGGTGAGATTGAAGCCTCATCACCTCAACCTTCCTTTTTTGCTAAGTTTCTTTGGGAACTTAGATTTTAGTATGAGTATCCTATACTTTCTGGCTAATCTCAATTTATAAATGAGAATATATATCAGTCCTTTGGGGTCTAGAGTAATATTTTCTAGTTCTACACATTGTCCTGAAAATTTCATTATATGCATATAATAGTATAGTAGTGCTCCGTTGTGCAATTGAATGACATCTTTAACCAGTGTTTAATTAAGGGGCATGTGGGTTGTTTCCAGCTTCTGACTATCATGAATAAAGTTGGTATGAACATAGTGGAGCACAATTCCTCTTATTATGTGGTGAAGCATCTTTCATCTTTGGGGTATATGTCCAGGAGTAGTATAGATGGATCTTGAGGTAGGACTATTCACAGTTTCCTGAGATTGATTTGTGGAATGATTGTACACATTTGCATACCCACCAGCATAGAAGAAGTAGTCTCCCTTCTCCCACCACATCCTCCCAAGCAGGAGCTGGGTTTCTTTGTTGTTGTTTGTTTGTTTGTTTATTTTCAGGTTTTGATCTTAGGCATTCTAAAGGGTATAAACTTGTATCTCATAGTCATTTTGATTTATGTTTTCTTGATTGCTTCAGACATTGATCATTTCTTCAAGTATTTCTCACCCATTAGATATTCCTGTGTTGAGAATTCTCTATTTACCTCTGAACCCTATTTTTTTTTATTAGATTATTTGATTTGTTGGTATCTAACTTCTTGACATCTTTAGGTATTTTGTATAATACCCTCTGACACATTTATGGTTAGGGATGGTCTTCTGCCATTATTTAGAATACCATTTGTCCAATTGATAGTATCCTTTGCCTTAAAAAAAAAAAAAAAAAAGCTTTTCGATCCAGCCACCCTCCTGGCCAAAGAACAGGTGTCCACACGGCCCGAGAGCCATTTGCCTCAGGAGCAGTGGAAACCCTTGGTTCCGGGACTCCACAAAAATTAGGAACTTAGTCTGCACAGGTGAGAGTGTGCACCACAAAAGCTGACAGCTTCTGGGACAGGCGGGAGCCACAGAGCCTCTGAAGTAGCAACCTTTTTGGGCCCCACACCTCCAGCCACCCTCCAGGCCAGAGGACAGGTGTCTGCCCAGCCTGGGAGCCCTTTGCCTCAGGATCTGCATGGCCATCTTGGTTCTGGGACTCTGCCGAACATAGGAACCTAGTCTGCACAGGGGAGAGTGTGCACCACAGAACCTGACAGCTTGTGGGACAGGCAGAAGCCACAGAGCCTTTGAGGCAGTGCCCTTTTCGGGCCCTAGATATCCGGCCACCCTCCAGGCCAGAGGTCCACCCAGGTGTACACCCAGCCCGGGAACCCTTTGCCTCAGGATCTGCGGGAGCCATCTTGGTTCCAGGACTCCACTGAACTTAGTCTGCACAGGTGAGAGTGTGCACCACAGAAGCTGACAGCTTCTGGGACAGGCGGGAGCCACAGAGCTACTGAGGCAGCACCCTTTTTGGGCCCCAGACATCCGGCCACCTTCCTGGCCAGAGGACAGGGGTCCACCCAGCCCGGGAGGCTTTTGCCTCTAGATTTGCGGTAGCCATCTTGGTTCTGGGACTCCACCAAACATAGTCTGCACAGGTGAGAGTGTGCAGCACACAAGCTGACAGCTTCTGTGACCCACCAAAACAACACAGCTTCTGGGAAAGGTCCTGTTTTGGACCTTCATCTTCGGCCAGGAGGAGGTACAAACACCAGATATCTGTGCACCTTCCCTGTAAGAGGAGAGCTTGACTGCAGAGAGTGCTCTGACCACTGAAACTCAGAGGAGAGAGCCTGTCTCCCAGGTCTGCTGATAGAGGCTAACAGAATCACCAGAAGAACAATCTATAAACAGACAACTATAACAATTAACTCCAGAGATTACCAGATGGCAAAAGGTAAACGTAATAATCTTACTAACAGAAACCAAGACCACTCACCATCATCAGAACCCAGCACTTCCACTTCGCCCAGTCCAGGGCACCCCAACACACCGGAAAAGCTAGACCCGGATATAAAATCATTACTCATGATGATGGTAGAGGACATAAAGAAGGACTTTAATAACACACTTAAAGAAATACAGGAGAACACTGTTAAAATCGACTTCCAACCCAAAGTCATCAAAAAAGACAAGGAAGGGCACTTCATACTCATCAAAGGTAAAATCCTCCAAGAGGAACTATCAATTCTGAATATCTATGCTCCAAATACAAAGGCAGCCACATTCATTAAAGAAACTTTAGTAAGCTCAAAGCACACATTGCACCTCACACAATAATATTTGGAGACTTCAACACACCACTTTCACCAATGGACAGATCATGGAAGCAGAAACTAAACAGAGACACAGTGAAACTAACAGAGGTTATGAAACAAATGGATCTGACAGATATCTACAGAATATTTTATCCTAAAACAAAAGGATATACCTTCTTCTCAGCACCTCACGGTACCTTCTCCAAAATTGACCACATAATTGGTCACAAAACAAGCCTCAACATATACAAAAATATTGAAATTGTCACATGCATCCTATCAGATCACCATGGACTAAGGCTGATCTTTAATAACAAAATAAATAATAGAAAGCCAACACACATGTGGAAACTAAATAACACTCTTCTCAATGATACCTTGGTCAAGGAAGGAATAAAGAAAGAAATTAAGCACTTTTTGCAGTTTAATGAAAATGAAGCCACAACATACCCAAACTTACGGGACACAATGAAAGCATTCCTGAGATGAAAACTCATAGCTCTGAGTTCCTCCAAAAAGAAATTAGAGAGAGCACACATTAGCCGCCTGACAACACAACTAAAAGCTCTAGAACAAAAGGAAGCAAATTCACCCAAGAGGAGTAGACAGCAGGAAATAATCAAACTCAGGGGTGAAATCAACCAAGTGGAAACAAGAAGAACTATTCAAAGAATCAACCAATCTAGGAGCTGGTTCTTTGAGAAAATCAGCAAGATAGATAAATCCTTAGCCAGACTCACTAGAGGGCACAGGGAAAGTATTCTAATTAACAAAATCAGAAATGAAAAGGGAGACATAACAACAGATCCTGAAGAAATCCAAAACACCATCAGATCCTTCTACAAATGACTATACTCAACAAAACTGAGGAACCTGGATGAAATGGACAAGCTTCTAGACATATACCAGGTACCAAAGTTAAATCAAGATCAGGTTAATGATCTAAACAGTGCCATATCCCCTAAAGAAATAAAAGCAGTCATTAATAGTCTCCCAACCAAAATAGCCCAGGACCAGATGGGTTTAGTGCAGAGTTCTATCAGAACTTCAAAGAAGATCTAATCCCAGTTCTTCACAAACTATTCCACAAAATAGAAACAGAAGGTACTCTACCCAACACATTCTATGAAGCCACAATTACTCTGATACCTAAACCACAAAAAGACCCAACAAAGATAGAGAACTTCAGACCAATTTCCCTTATGAATATCGATGCAAAAATCTTCAATAAAGTTCTTGCTAACCAATCCAATAACACATCAAAACAATCATCCATCCTGACCAAGTAGGCTTCATCCTAGGGATGCAAGATTGGTTAAATATATGGAAATCTATCAACGTAATCCAGTATATAAACAAACTCAAAGACAAAAACCACATGTTCATCTCGTTAGATGCTGAGAAAGCCTTTGACAAAATCCAACACCTATTCATGATAAAAGTCTTGGAAAGATCAGGAATTCAAGGCCCATACCTAACCATGATAAAAGCAATCTACAACAAACCAATAGCCAACATCAAAGTAAATGGTGAGAAGGTGGAAGAAATCCCACTAAAATCAGGGACTAGACAAGGCTGTCCACTCTCTCCCTACCTATTCAACATTGTACTTGAAATCCTAGCCAGAGCAATTAGACAACAAAAGGAGAGCAAGGGGATACAAATTGGAAAAGAAGAAGTCATAATATCACTCTTTGCAGATGACATGATAGTATATATAAGTGACCCTAAAAATTCCACCAGAGAACTCCTAAGCCTGATAAACAGCTTCAGTGATGTAGCTGGATATAAAATTAACTGAAGCAAGTCAATGGCCTTTCTGTACACAAAGGATAAACAGGCTGACAAAAAATTAGGGAAACAACACCCTTCTCAATAGTCACAAACAATATAAAATACCTTGGCGTGACTCTAACTAAGGAAGTGAAAGATCTGTATGACAAGAACTTCAAGTCTCTGAAGAAAGAAATTAAAGAAGATCTCAGAAGATGGAAAGATATCCCATGCTCATGGATTGGCAGGATCAACATTGTAAAAATGGCTATCTTGCCAAAAGCAATCTACAGATTCAATGCAATCCCCAACAAAATTCCAACTCAATTCTTCAAGAAATTAGAAAGGACAATCTTCAAATTCATCTGGAACAACAAAAACACCTAGGATAGCAAAAACTCTTCTCAAGGATAAAAGAACCTCTGGTAGAATCACCATGCCTGACCTAAAGCTGTACTACAGAGCAATTGTGATAAAAACTGCATGGTACTGGTATAGTGACAGACAAGTAGACCAATGGAACAGAATTGAAGACCCTGAGATGAACCCACACACTTATAGTCACTTGATCTTTGACAAGGGAGCAAAAACCATCCAGTGGAAAAAAGACAGCATTTTCAACAAATGGTGCTGACACAACTGGCGGTTATCATGTAGAAGAATGGGAATTGATCCATTTCTATCTCCTTTTACTAAGGTCAAATCTAAGTGGATTAAGGAACTCCACATAAAACCAGAGACACTGAAACTTATAGAGCAGAAAGTAGGGAAAAGCCTCGAAGATATGGGTACAGGGGAAAAGTTCCTGAATAGAACAGCAAAGGCTTGTGCTCTAAGATCGAGAATCGATAAATGGGACCTTATAAAGTTGCAAAGCTTCTGCAAGGCAAAAGACACCATCAATAAGACAAAAAGACCACCAACAGATTGGGAAAGGATCTTTACCTATCCTAAATCAGATAGGGGACTAATATACAATATATATAAAGAACTCAAGAAGGTGGACTCCAGAAAGTCAAATAACCCCATTAAAAAATGGGGCTCAGAACTGAACAAAGAATTCTCACCTGAGGAATACCGAATGGCAGAGAAGCACCTGAAAAAATGTTCAACATCCTTAATCATTAGGGAAATGCAGCTCAAAACAACCCTGAGATTCCACTTCACACCAGTCAGAATGGCTAAGATGGAAAATTCAGGTGACAGCAGATGCTGGGGAGGATGTGGTGAAAGAGGAACACTCCTTCATTACTGGTGGGATTGCAAGCTTGTACAACCACTCTGGAAATCAGTTTGGCGGTTCCTCAGGAAATTGGACATAATACTACCAGAGGATCCAGCAATACCTCTCCTGGGCATATATTCAGAAGATGTTTCAACCGGTAAGAAGGACACATGCTCCACCATTTTCATAGCAGCCTTATTTATAATAGCCAGAAGCTGGAAAGAACCCAGACGCCCCTCATCAGAGGAATGGATACAGAAAATGTGGTTTATTACACAATGGAGTACTACTCAGCTATTAAAAGGAATGAATTTTTGAAATTCCTAGGCAAATGGATAGACCTGGACGGCATCTTCCTGAGTGAGGTAACACAATCACAAAGGAACTCACACAATATGTACTCACTGATAAGTGGACATTAGCCCAAAAATTTAGGATACCCAAGATATAAGATAATATTTGTTAAACGCATGAAACTCAAGAAGAACGAAGACCAAAGTGTGGACACTGTGCCCCTTCTTAGAATTGGGAACAAAACACCCATGGAAAGAGTTACAGAGATAAAGTTTGGAGCTGTGATGAAAGGATGGACATTCTAAAGACTGCCATATCCAGGGATCCATCTCATAATCAGCTTCCAAACGCTTACACCATTGTATACACTAGCAAGATTTTGCTGAAAGTACCCAGATATAGCTGTCTCTTGTGAGACAATGCCGTGGCCTAGCAAACACAGGAGTGGATGCTCATAGTCAGCTATTGGATGGATCACAGGGCCCCCAATGGAGGAGCTAGAGAAAGTACCCAAGGAGCTAAAGGGATCTGCAACCCTATAGGTGGAACAACATTATGAACTAACAAGTACCCTAGAGCTCTTGACTCTAGCTGCATATGTATCAAAAGATGGCCTAGTAGGCCATCACTAGAAAGAGAGGCCCATTGGACTTGCAAACTTTATATGTCCCAGTACAGGAAAATGCCAGGGCCGAAAAGTGGGAGTGGGTTGGTAGGGGAGTGTGTGGGGGGGAGTGTATTGTGGACTTTTTGATAGTATTGGAAATGTAAATGAGGAAAATACCTAATTAAAAAAATAAGCTTTTCAGTTTCATGAGGTCTCATTTCTTAATTACTCATCTTAGTGCCTGGGCTATTGGTTTTCTGGTCAGAAAATTGTCTCCTATATTATCAAGGGTATTCCCTACTTTCTCTTCTATAGGTTTAGTGTATCTGGTTTAATGTTGAGGCTTTTTATCTACTTGGATTTTAGTTTTGTACAAGGTGATAGATACAGTTCTATTTACATTCTTCTCCATGAAGACATCCAGTTAGAACGTCTGTTGAAGATGATTTATTTTCCACTGCATGGTTTTAGCTTCTTTGTGAAGAATCAAGTGTCTGTAACGGTGTGGGTTTAGTTTGGGGGCTTTGATTCAATTCCTTGATCATCCTTTTTCTTCCTTTATGAATACTATGTGGTTTTTATTACAAATGTTCTTTGCAGCTTGAAATCAGGGATGGTGACACTTCTAGAAGTTCTTTTATTGTACAGGATTGTTTTGGCTGTCCTGAAGTTTTTTGTTTGTTTGTTTGTTTGTTTTTTCATATGAAATTGAGAAATTTTCTTGCAGTTCTGTAAAGAATTGTGCTGGAATTTTTATGAGAATTACTTTGAATCTGTAGATTGTTTTTGGTAAGATGGCCATATTTACTATGCTAATTCTACAGATCCATGAGCATGGGTGATTTTCTTTCTTCAAAGGCTTGAAGTTCTTGTTGTTCACTAGCTTGGTTAGATTTACACAAAGTAATTATATACTATACGCGGATATTGTGAAGGGTGTTGTTTCCCTGATTTATTTCTCATCCAATTTATGATTTATATAAAGAAGGGCTACTGATTTTTTTTCTTTGAGTTAATTTTGTATCCAGGCACTTTACTGAATGTATTCATCAGCTTTGAGGTTCTTTAGTAGACTTTTGGTGGGTCAGATATGAATACTATTATATCACCTATGAACAGCAACATTTTTATTTCTTTTCCAATTTGTGTCCACTTCAACCATTTTCATTGATTTATTGTTGTAGTTAAAATTTCAAGTACTATATAGAAAAGATATGGAGAATGTGGATAACCTTGCCTTGACCTTGGTTTTATTGGAATTATTTTAAGTTCCTTTCCATTTAATTTGATATTCACTATTAGCTTACTGTATATTACCTTTATTGTATTGAACTATGCACCTTATATACCTGATCTCTTGAAGACGTTTGATACAAAGAAGACTTGGGTTTTGTCAAAGGCTTTTTCTGTATCTAATGAGAAGATCATTTGGATTTTTCTTTCATTTTTTGTATATGGTGAATTACATTGATGGATTTTCTTATAGTGAAACACTTCTGTGTCCCTGGGAAGAAGCATATTTGATGATAGTGGATGATGTTTTTGATGTGTGTATGGATTCAGTAGACAAGTATTTTATTGAGTATTTTTGCATCAGTGTTCTAGCCAGGGCTGAAGGCAGGCCATTCTGACCAGTAAAATGTGATTAGTTTATCTTCCTATGGGGTTGCAAACCCCTTCAACTCCTTCAGTCCTTTTGCTAACTCCTCCATTGAGGACCCCATGCTCAGTTCAATGGTTGGTATCTACCTCTGGGTTTGTCAGGCTCTGGGAGAGCCTTGCAAGAAACAGCTATATCAGGATCCTGTCAGCAAGCACTTCTTCACATTCACAATACTGTCTGAGTTTGGTAACTGTATACAGAATGGTTCCACATGTGAGGAAGTCTCTGGGAGTCCTTTCCTTCAGACTCTGCTCCATAGTTTGTCACTGTATCTCCTACCATGGGTATTTTGTTTGCACTACTAAAAGGACTGAAGTATCCACACTTTGGATTTCCTTCTTCTTTAGCTTCATATGGTCTGTGAATTGTATTGTAGGTATTCTGAGCTTTGGGGCTAATATCCACTTATCAGTGAATGCATACCATGTTTGTTCTTTTGTGGTTGGATTACCTCACTCAGGATATTTTCTAGTTCCATCCATTTGCCTAAGAATTTCATGAATTCGTTGTTTTTAATAGCTGAGTACTACTCCATTGTAAATGTACCATAATTTACATCTGGGGTCTTTCCCAGCTTCTGGCTATTATAAATAAGGCTGCTATGAACATTATGGCGCATGTGTCCTTGTTATATGTTGGAGCATCTTTTGGGTATATGTCCAGGAGTGGTATAGCTGGATCCTCAGATAGTACTATGTTCAATTTTCTAAGCAACCACAAAATGATTTCTCAAGTGGTTGTACCAGCTTGCAATCACAACAACAAAGAAGTGTTCTTCATTATCCACATCCTCTATAGCAACCACTGTCACCTGAGTTTTTGATCTTAGCCATTCTGACTGGTGTGAGGTGGAATCTCAAGGTTGTTTTGATTTACATTTCCCTGATGACTCAGCGTGTTAAACATTTCTTTTTGTGTTTCTCAGACATTCAGCATTCCTCAGTTGAGAATTCTTTGCTTAGCTCTATTCCCCATTTTTAATAGGGTTATTTGGTTCTCTGGAGTCTAGATCATTCTATTGGATATAGCCCTCTTTCAGATGTAGGGTTATAAAGATCTTTTCCCAATCTGTTGGTGACAGTTTTATCCTATTTATAGTGTCCTTTGCCTTACAGAAGATTTGCAATTTTACGAGGTCCCATTTGTCAATTCTTGATCTTAGAGCATAAGCCATTGGTGTTCTCTTCAGGAAATTTCCCCTTGTGCCCATGTGTTTGTGGCTCTTCCCCATTTTCTTTTCTATTAGTTTCAGTGTATCTTGTTTTATGTGGAGGTCCTTGATCCACTTGCACTTGAGTTTTGTATCAGGAGATAGGAATGGATTGATTTGCATTCTTCTACATGATGATCACAAGTTGAACCAGCACCATTTGTTGAAATGCTGTCTTTTTTCACTGGATTGCTTTAGCTTTTTTGTTAAAGATCAAGTGACCATAGTTGTATGGGTTCATTTCTGGGTCTTCAACTCAGTTCCACTGATCTATCTGCCTGTCTCTGTTCCAATACCATGCAATTTTTATCACAATTGCTCTGTAATACAGCTTGAGGTCAGGGATGGTGATTCCTCCCAGAAATTCTTTTATTGCTGGGAATAGTTTTTACTATCCTGAGGTTTTTGTTATTCCAGATGAATTTGCAATTGTTCTTTTGAACTCTATGAAGAACTGAGTTGGAATTTTGATGGGGATTGCAGTGAATCTGTGGATTGCTTTCAGCAAGATAGCCATTTTTACTATATTAATCCTGCCAATTCATGAGCACAGCAAAGTTTGCTGTTGGCTACTGGTTTGCTGTATATTTCTGTTACTATGTTTAAGCATGCACCTTGAATTCCTGATCTTTCCAAGATTTTTACCATGAAGGGGTGTTGTATTTTGTCAAATGATTTCTCTGCATGTAATGAAGTGATTATATGTTTTCTTTGCTTTGAGTTTGTTTATATAATGGATAACGTTAATGGATTTTCATACATTGAACCATATCTGCATCTCTGGGATGAAACCTACTTGATCATGATGGATGATCGTTTTGATGTGTTCTTGGATTTGGTTTGAGAGAATATTATTGAGCATTTCTCGCATTGATATTCATAAACGAATTTTGTCTGAAGATCTCTTTCTTTGTTGAGTCTTTGTGTGGTTTAGTTATAAGTGTAATTGTGGCTTCATAGAACAAATTGAGTCTTCTTTGAATGTCTGATAGAATTCTACACTAAACCCATCTGGCCCTGGACTTTTTTTGGTTGTGAGACTATTAATGACTGTTTCTATATCTTAATGGGTTATGGGACTGTTTAGATGGTTTAACTGATCCTGATTTAACTTTGATCTCTGTTATTTGTATAGAAAATTGCCCATTTCAAACAGGTTTTCCAATTTCATTGAACGTAGACTTTTGTAGTATGATCTGATGAAATTTTTTTATTTCCTTGGTTTCTGTTGTTTTATCTCCCTTTTCATTTCTGATTTTGTTAATTTGGATACTGTATCTGTGCACTCTGGTGGAGAGATGGATAAGCAGTTAAGAGCATTGACTGATTTTCCATTTGTTCCGAGTTCAATTCCCAGCAACCTCATAGTGGTTCACAACCACCTATAATGTAATTTGATGCCCTCTTCTGGTTTTTCTGAAGGCCTCTTTTTAAAACACAATTAGCAAGGTAATGCACAAAGCACAATGAACAGAATTACCACAGCACAGCTCAAACACATGGACGAATTTTTCTTATGGACAGTCAGGAAGATTGTACCATGGAAAGATTTATCATACAGATAGACAGGAAGATCTATCGACCAAAACAGCACAAAGGAGCCAATTCCAATTAAACAACACTAGGGTGTTTTTTTCTGTTTTGTTTTGCTTTGTTTTGTTTTTTTAAATCAAGCTCAAGCTTGGGCTCTCCTCCAAAACTGTCATATGTAACAGGGCTGAAAGTTGAAGTCCAGAGCCCAGTTTCAAACAAACATTTACAGAGGTAAGCAAATAAGCAAGGAGGTTTTTAGCCTGACACACATTTGATTAGGTGTCTATTATGGAATTTTGTTGTCCTCTATAGTAATTGGCTGGTGCTAGGAGCTAAACCATAAACTTAACTTCTGCTTTCCTCCTGACTGGTAGTTAGGAAGTGATGTGCCAGGGGCTGACTTGCAAACTAAAAACTAGCTCTAGGCTCAAGTTTGTTAGGGAGTAACCTAGAAACTGGTGCTAGACACAAGCTTGTTGGGGAGTAACTTGATTTCAATCTTAGGACAGGTTCTCTAAGAGGGATTCTGAGCTGAAGATTGGTCTCTCAAAAGAAACCCAAACTATCCCCAGGCTACTGGATTCCCTAGCAAACCAAGCTGCCATGAGGGCTGCCATGTCCCGTTTGATCTGGATCTTCTGATACACATCTCAATATGTAATCCCATATCCCCATTCAATTTTCAGGGTTATAGCTCTTCCTACATTGCTGGAGGCCTGAAGTTACCCTGGAAAACCAGCTCTGCTGCCTCCCTGGAGGCATCCTGTCACCAGGACAACCAGAGACATGGTTGTCTAACTTCAGTCACAGATGGCTCCTATCCTCAGGGACTATCAGGCCAGCCAACAAGAGGGACAATCTGATAGCTAAAGGTCAGAATAAAAACTCAATCAAGAAAAGTCAGTGCAATATGACACCACTAGAACCCAGAAGTTATTAATACAAAAAGCCCTGGATATCCTAACAACTGAAGAGAAATAAAATGACCTTAAGTCTAATCTTATGAAGAAGAGAGAGGCCTGTAAAGAGAAAATAAATAAATCTCTTAAAGAAATACAGAACAATACAATGAATCACATAGAGGCTTCTAGAGAGTAAATGAGTCAACATAATGAAATATACAAATATGAAATCAAACTGGTGAAGGAAATGAATAAAACTGTTCAAGAACTGAAAAATGGAAACAGATGCAATAAAGAAAACACATTGAGACAAACCTGAAGATGGAACATGTAGGAAAAAGAAGAGGAACTACAGATGCAATCATCACCAACTGAATTCAGGAGATGGAAGAGACAATCTCAGGCATGCAAGATATGATAGAAGAAATCAATACAACTGTCAAAAATAGCAAACTGAACATATCCATAACAAAAAACATTAAGGAAATGTGAAACATTATGATAATCCCAAACTTAAGAATAATAGAAATAGAAGAAGGAGGAGATTCCCAGCTACAGTACCCAGACCACATTTTCAACAAAATCAAAGAAGAAAATATCCCTAACCTAAAGAAAGAAATGGTTATAAATGTCCAAGAAGTTTTCAAAACACCAAACAGACTGTATGAGAAAAAGAAATCATCTGTCTATATGTTGTGGCAAATCTCCAACCCAAATAAGCCCATGCCAAGAAAACACAACTCAATTAATATGAATACAACTCGTGCACCTAGATTGACCAGATCTACCACTATACTACTATATTCCCCATCTATGAGATCCCTTATCACTTGTGGTCTTTCCACACCAGGTGCTTCTGCCCCATTTTCCTGCCACCTCCTCCTCTGTCCTCCTCTCTCCTCCTGCCTCTTCCTCCCTAAAACTGTTCAGCCCTACCTTCCCTTCCATTGCCTAATCACAGGTTCTGGCCTTTATTTTCCAAGTTAAACTGGGGAGAAGGTTCACAAAAAAATCACCTGAGTACGTGATACACTCCTTGTCTTAGGTAGCCTCTCCTGGAAAAGCAGAATTAGCATGAAAATACAAAAAGCACCTGGGCAATCCAAAAAGTCTATATAATAAGCCAAATATGAAATATATAAAATAAAGAAAGAATTTTTCCCCTTCTAAGTGAGTTTCAGGTATCAACACTTGTGCCTTCCTTCTTGTTAAGATTCCTAAGGTCTGTGAATTATAAGTATTATGAACTTTAAGGAAAATGTCCACTTATCAGTGAATACATACCATGCATGTCCTTTTGGGTCTGAGTTACCTCACTCAGGATGGTATTTTCTAGTTCCATTCATTTCCCTCCAAAATTCATGATGTCCTCATTTTTAATATCTGAATGGTATCCCATTCTGTAAATAAAGCACATTGTCTGTATCCATTCTTCTCTTGAGGTACATCTCAGTTGTTTCCAATGTCTGGCTATAATAAACAAGGCTGCTATGAACTTAGTGGAGCACCCATCCTTCTGGTATAGAGAAGCATCTTTTGAGTATATTCCAGGGAACAGTATATAGCTGGGTCTTCAGGTTGTATTTCTAATTTTCTGAGGAACCATCAGATAGATTTCCAGAATAGTTGCAATAGTTTGCAATGCCATCAGCAATGGAGGAGTGTTCCTCTTTCTCCATATCCTCACCAGCCTGTACTCCTGCTTGACTTTTTGATCTTAGCCATTATGATTATGACAATGTGGAATTTCAGGGATGTTTTGATGTGCATTTTTCTCATGACTAAGGATATTGAACATTTCTTTAAATGCTTCTTAGCCATTTGAGAGTCCTCTTTTGAGAATTCTGTTTAGCTCTTTACCCCATTTTTAAAATTTGGGTTATTTGATTTCTTGTAGTCTTACTTCTTAGGTTCTTTGTATATTTTCAATATTAGCCCTCTATTAAATATAAGGTTAGAAAAGACCTTTTCCCAATCTGTAGGTTGCAATTTTGTTTGTATTTTCTGCTCCTTTAAAAGGGGTTTCCTGACACGGAATAGATCACATTCTCAGGTGATGTCATGTGAAATCTTAATTGGCCAGATAAGGCTAGAGCCTGTCATTGGGCAAAGGAAGGAAAAGGCAGAGCTGAACATTTTAGAGAAGGGAGAGAAGGAGGAGGAGAATGGGGATGGAGGATAGAAGAGAACAAAATGGAGGAAGAAGAAGTTGAATATGGAGCAGACCCACATGGCTGGGAGGAGGTATAAATAGCTAAGGATTTCATAGATGAGCAATAAAGTAGTGTAGTGCTATATTTGCTTAATCTAAGCATGAAGCTTGTAATTATATTACTGAGTTGGGTGTACTTTGCATGGGAGTTTTGGGGTTGGAGATTTACCATTATCAATATGACTGGTATAATATAAGTCTCTAGTGTTTTATTTCACATGGCTAGGTAGAGCTGAGTGAGCAGTAGCTGGCATTCTACAGGTCAGCCACAGGGGTGGGATAGCCTGAGAAATTTGATCAGTAGCTCCAGGCATTTCAGATTAAACTGGTTTAGTTAGTTTAGCAAGTTAGCCTTGGGAACCAGGGCATAGAGTTAGTCATAGGGGGATGAGAGAAACTGCTGATGATGGCTAATAGCTGGATTTAGCCTGGGTTTTATTTAAAACTACATGCAACAGTGTCTTATGACTTACAGAAGCATTTCCGTTTCATTAGGTCACATTTGCTAATTATTGATTGATCCTGAGCCATTGGTGTTCTGTTCAGGAAATTCTCCACTTTGTCAATGTGTTCAAAGCTATTTCCCACTTTCTCATCTGATTGATTCACTGTGTCTTGTTTTATGTAGAGGACCTTGATCCACTTGGACTTCAGCTTTGTACAAGGAAATAAATATGGATCACTTTTCATTCTTCTACATGCAGATAAAATCCACTTAAGAGGGGAACAAAATAATCATGGGAGGAAGAGGGAGAGAGAAAACTGTGTGGAAGAGAGAAGGGAGAATGGGGAATGGAGGGGCAGGATCAGGTATGGGAAAAAACAGGAGAGATGCCCAGAAAGCCAGAAGAATTCATTGAAATATGT
The DNA here is from genome assembly GCF_978045245.1 of Mus caroli. Taxonomy (NCBI): domain Eukaryota; kingdom Metazoa; phylum Chordata; class Mammalia; order Rodentia; family Muridae; genus Mus; species Mus caroli. The sequence continues at coordinate 144,173,648 of NW_028227256.1, forward strand.
AGCAATGGGGCTTAAAGGGCAGGGGGAACCTCTACAAAGTCCCAAAGACTTGGGATATGAGAGGCTACCAGGAGTCAAGGGAGATGACATTAGTTAAAAGGTCAAAAGTGGGGAGATGGAACTAGAAGAGACCACCTCCAGAAAATAAATAGATATGGCCCCAGTTAAGGCACCCACCTATTTTCAAAATTTGTAACCCAGAATTGATCTTGTCTAAAAGGAATGCAGGGACAAAAATGGAGCAGAGACTGGAAGAAAGGCCACCCAATGACCAGTCCAATGACCCATCCCATGGGCATACAACAAATCCTGCCACTACTACTGAGCTCATATTGTAGACAGGAGACAGGCATGGCTGTCCTCTGAGAGGCTCTACCATCAACTGACTAATAGAAATACAGATACTTACAGCCAACCATTAGATTTGGAAGAGATTGGGAAGGACTGAAGAGGATGAAGGAGACTGCACATAAGAAGAGCAACAGTGTCAACTAACCCAGATCCTTCAGACCTCCCAGTGATTAAGCCAAAAGCAAAGCAGCATACATAGGCTGGTTTGTGGCATCCAGCACATGTTTAACAAAGGACTGGATGAAATCACCACAGTGGGAGAGAATGGTAGAAATCCTGTGGAAAATTAATGTCCCAAACAAGAAAAGTCCTGATGGGGGTGAAGTGGGGGAGGTAGGGCAGGTGAGGGAGGACACTCTCAGAGTCAGGGGAGAGAGATGGGGTGAAGAATTCATTGAGGCAGGAACAGGAAGGTGGGAAACTTTTTGAATGTAAATAAATAAAATAATTTAATAACAATTGCAAAAAGAATACTAAAAGCTGTGAAGCAAAAAGGCCAAGTAGCATATAATGGCAGACCTATTGGAATTACAGCTGACTTCTCAATAGAGACTATAAAAACTAGAAGAGCCTCAACAGATATCTTCCAAATTCTGTAAGACCAGAGAAGCCATCTCAGACCTAGCAAAACTTTGAATCACCATAGATAAAGAAAACAAGATATTCCATTATGAAACATAATTTTAAAAAACATCATTCAGCCCTACAGGGGATACAAAAAAATTCCAACACAAGGAACACCATAGAATGCACACACAAAAACAGTAATAATTTCAAACTATCAAAACCCAAATATGAGAAACACACACACACACACAAATAAACACACACACAAGAACTAAATCATTGCTCGTTAATATTTCTCAACATCAAAAGACGTAATTCATCAATAAGAAGACAAAAGCTAGCAGAGTAGATACATAAATAGGATCCATCATTCTGTTGCATACAAGAAACACACCTTAGCAACAAAGATAGGCAGTACCTCAGAATAAAAAATTGGAAAAGGATTTCAAAGTGAATGGACCCAAGAAACAAGCTTGAGTAGCCATTGTCATATCAAATTACATGGACCAAAAATTATCAAAAGAGATGGGAAGTATACTTCATAGGCATCAAAAGGAAAATTTACCTAGTTGATGTCTTAATTCTGAATCCAAGAATAACCACATTCTTAAAAATAACATTACTAGCCGGGCAGTGGTGAGACACACCTTTAATCCCAGCACTTGAGAGGCAGAGGCAGGCATATTTCTGAATTTGAGGCCAGTCTCGTCTTTAGACAGCCAGGGCTACACAGAGAAAACCTGTCAAAAACTAAGCTAAGCTAAGCTAAACTGAACTAAAATAAAATAAAATAACATTACTAAATCTTAAATCAAACAAAAATCCCCACATATTAATTGTGGGAGATGTCAATACCCCATTCTCACCAATGGACAGGTAATTGAAACAACAGAAACTAAATGAAGAAATAATGAAACTAACAGCTATTATGGTTACATTGTTTCTAGAACTTTTACTTACTATTTGTTTGGTTGCCTTTAAATTCCCTCACTCTTACAAATACTTACCAAAGTATTCATTTACCAAAACACCTTCTATATATTTATCCCATAAAAAGTTCTGAGCAATAAATATGCAAATGATTTTAAATATGATTATTGCTTTTGAGACTCTCATTTTGGTAAAACTTCAATCAATTAATCAATAAAAATAAAGATAGTATAAACCTCCTTGCTAATATAACAAGATTAGGAAAACTATATTAAGCTTAAGTGTAATTGCTGTTGTAAATTTCCTATATTTTGCTTCCTTTCACTTTTATATTAAATAATTAAAATGTCACATGACTTCTTTGAGTGCAGCACAGCCATGTGTTCAGATGATATCTCTACAATGTTGTCTTATTTATCCTAACAATAGTTCACTAACATGGCCAACACACCTAAAAGACATTTCTGTGAGAACTTGTTCAATTTTTGCCTGATTGATTTAGGTAAAAGCTGCATGTGACAAAAGTTTCATTGAGACTATCTTCATAATAGGAGGAATATAAGCTACCAGAATCTTATTTTATGAAGGACCTGATTGATTCTTTTCTGTGTCACAAAAATACAAGATGTCATTATTCTTTACTCCACATCTGATTACATTGAATTTAATAGTAAAATATGTGCTTTTTAATATATATCCTGGTTGATAATAAAACATTTGTCTAGCTTGTCTAGCAACCTGAATTCAATACCTTGAGACCATTTAAAGACTGAAGCCAAAACCTGCCCCATTCCTGGGGTTGACATTTGCATAAGTATGCTAGATAGAGAGATGGGGGAGGGAGAGAGACAGAGAGAAACAGAGAGAGACAGAGAGACAAAGACTGAGAAGAGAAATCAATGCGAACAAAACCATAACATATTAACTCTATATAAAATTCACTGGACTAGCTGATATTATGATAAAACAATGAAAAACCATGATCTCAAATAGCTATCTTTGAGAATTAATAAAAGTTGATCATTGAGATATATCATTTGTATATTTTGTCCTTGCAAATATAGAAAGCATGAAATTGTACAACTACACATAGCAGAAGGAAAAATTAACACAAACATAAACTAATAAAACATAAAAATTAGTAATAGCAGTTCAAATATGTAGGATATGAGAGATTATTAATAGACAAAACCAAAAAGTTATGAGTGTGAGTTCTGTGTCCTTATATGATCCCTGGATAAGGGATGAGATCATAAGCCATATTTTGGGTGATATTTTTATCCTGATAAAATTTATTATACCACATGAAATACAATAAGGTAGCATCTTTGAGCCAAGGAAGAGATCTTCACTAAACACTAAATTGATTGACACCTTGATATATCTATATCTATATCTACCATCAGTAAGAAAAATAACTTTCTGTTGTTTATAATCTGTCCATCCTATACTATATTGTTTTTAAAAGCACTATTGTCTCAAGATATATAAACCCATCTAATTCAAGCTATAGAAAACAGAATGACAAAAGGTAAACTTAAAACAGTCTGAAGAGACATAGGATATGCCCAACTTTTATGAGAACACCCATGTAAAAGAAGCTACTTAAAGGGACTTGGGTGTCAATTGGATGTCAGTGTAGTGAGTGCAGCACAGTGAAGTTGAGTTTGTTCCTAAGTTCATACAGGTAAGTGAAAGGCAGCAGAGGCTGTTGAACCCAGAAAATAACAATAGAAGATTGGATCAATTTGCCAGAGTGAATTTGAGGCCAAGCAGAGCAATTCAGTGAGAAGCTAAGAGAAGCCAGATGTAATCCGTCAGCCTGGGGAGGAGTTTGAGCCAGAACAGCTGAATTGAACCAGCCAGCCAGAGTTCAGAAAGAACTAAAAATGGTGAGCCTTTCAGCCATAAACCTTCAAGATGACAATTACACCTGCCAAATATAATTTGTTTTAGATGGAAGTGTGAGACAAAACAAAGTCTCCTCTATGTGATTCAATATTATAATCTTGACCTTACTTCAGCAATTGTTAGCTGTGACCAAAACAGAAAATCAATTCCTCCCATACTTTGTCATTAGATGAAGGAGGTAATCTTGATGTCATACATCTCCCAAAGACTCTATTTGCAGTTAATGCTTGCTAGAGAAGGGATGTCATTTTTATCTATGGCAGTCACTGAAAACCTGCCTTGTGGTTGTTAATAATCTCACAACCATGATGATGCATGCAAACCTCACTAAATTCAAGTAGATCACATATGCAAAAATAGACATGATAACATATTACAAATATAAATATGTGTGTATGTGTGTGTGTGCAAGTATAGTGTATGCATGTATGTATATATCAACAAGAAAGTGCTTATGGGAAGGGAAGTAGGAAATGAGGTAGTTATATTGTAATCTCCTAAAAGAATTTTTTAAATGGTCATGCAAGTAGGAGGAGAAAGTGTTTAGAAATTTTTCTATGGAAAGTATGAGAGGGATGATGAGAGAGGCTAATAGAAGTAAAACTGACTAAAATTAATTAAAATATGCATGAAATGTCAATATCTAAACAAATTTAAAATGTATACTGAAAACTCTAGAACAACCACTAAACTATATTTTAAACTATTGTGTGCTGTGATGATATATTAAAGGAAGTGTAAGTATTCTCAATTAAAAAATGAATAATATGTGAGTAAATAAAAAGGAAAAGAAGAAATATATGCAATGGCTATGAAGTAAGTATGTGTATATTAAAATTATAAATATATATAAGATATATATATAATCAATTTAAATCAGTATTACAATAAACTATTATATATCATATATTATTCATTGCATAGACTACATAATTCTTAATAAATTATTCTAAATATGAAAACTAAGTGTAGAAGCAAAGATAAATTCTATGTAAATGACCATTGAAATAAAAGCTTGCATGGCTATGTTAATATGTAAAGAAACAGGTTGTACAGAAAAAGAAGAAAAGTAACAGATAAAAATAAATATTTATTAATGGAAGTGTATAAGAGAAGACAGCCTAACAAACCTTTCTGTGTATGTGTGTGTGTGTGTGTGTGTGTGTGTGTGTGTGTGTGTGTGTGTGTGTGGTATGTGTGTAGGCAGAGAGGAGAAACATCCCAACAATGACTGCGTGGGGCTTCAATATATCTATTCCAGTATAGTACATTTCCATCCAGAAGAAAATCAATAATGATGTATCCATCATGAGTAATATTTTAATCAAATTATCATTCATAAATGTATTATAACTGTACTGTGCTTACAAAACTTTGAGGAGATGAAAGAATTTAATTCTTGTCTATGAAAGACATCTGTGAAACACATGTATTGCAGTATAGACTTGTTATCACAGTGAATAGTGTTTATTAATTGTGAGAGATCCCTGTGCTATAACTGCAAATTACAAGTGAATTACTAGGAACTATGCCTTTCCTTCATGATTTTCCAGGAAAACCAAATCAAACATTTTTACCAGAATAAAATATTTCAATGAAATATTAAATATATTACTAGAAATTTCACAAATAGAGATAATTAAAAACTAAGAAAGTAAAAAGATATATTATTTTTTCTGGGAAGGATTTTGCATTATTTCAAACATATTTGTAAAACAATATGTTTTATTTCAACTCAATTTTCTGCTTTTCAACATAGAAAAATTTCAAGAAAAGGAGACATAATAATGTGTCTGAACTGTGACCCAGGCAATGCTTGTAGCACTCTTCACCTGCTGAAAAACAAATAAACAAACAAACATAAAACTTATATTGAGATCAGTCTTACTCTTGGTTTGCTTGTGAATGATTATATGAGGAGAAGCCTTAGGACTTCATGGTCCACGGACAACAGAAGCTGTAGCTATCCCCTAAGTGAGTCCTCATAGCCAATCCACATACCCATCATGTCCAGAACCCAAGAGTTTAATAAAAAATATATCCTATTTGAGTCCTTTGCTATTAAAACTCTTTTTGTTCAACAATTATTCTTGTTAACATGATAAACTCTTTAATGCATTACTTTTATTTTATTTTATTTTATTTTATTTTATTTTTAATATTTTTATTACATATTTTCCTCAATTACATTTCCAATGCTATCCCAAAAGTCCCCCATAACGCCCCCCACTTCCCTACCCACCCATTCCCATTCTTTTGGCCCTGGCATTACTTTTTATGAAATGCACTTTGCAATTGAATATCTGACTATGATAATGTATTTCCACATTAGTAAATAAAACATTCATACTTTGCAAATTATAGAGTTCCCTTTCTTGTTGATCCATTTACTGCTCTATATAATATAGTATTTTCAGGAATATTTTTCAGAAGTCCAATCTATATCCTTATTTTGGTTTCAAAGTGTTTCACTGCATTTCTTTTGATGTAGCTTGTCCTGAATTTCACATCCAAGTATATGGAGTAATCAAAATGACCATCAGTTGCATTCTGTTGAGCAATAACACATAACTGTGATTCTTTCACCACCTAAGCTTGTTTGGCTCTATACTAAATGACTCCACAAAGCTGTAATTTTTATGTTTATGTCACTTTCAAAAGCACTACCCAATTATTTGGGTACATGGAAGCACATGTAATTGTTCTAATGCTGTCCATTTTTCCTTAATATATGTCATTCTCAGTTACAGGGCCTGCAAGAAAGAGTATATATATATATATATATATATATTGAAGGAAGGAAGGAAGGAAGGAAGGAAGGAAGGAAGGAAGGAAGGAAGGAAGGAAGGAAGGAAAAAGGTAAAGGATGATTGATAGAGGCCATTCTTCACAACTGCCTGTGTAAATTTCAAGATTCAAAACAATAATCAATAAATAAATAATTTATTAAAAAAAATTTCAAGTGTTAATGGATTCCAATAGTCATGGCGAATTATTAAACCAAACAGGTCTGTTCTAAGTGTGGACTGTTAACCAAATGCCTGTGTGACACATAATAGAAGCAGACCTGCACATGCCTGGGTGAATCTTGGTTTGAAATTCTTGGGTTATATCACTTTCTCACATTTTACTTTCTAAAACACAAAGTTGCATATGACCTGAATGAGTAAAGGGTCAAAAATTAAAAATACATGCTGAGAATGAAACAGTTCTCCATTTCTCTGATTTAATGGAATTAGTGACCAATTATATGGTATAAAAGAAAATTTCCCACAATAGTGTCTGGGGTTGGTGATTGTGTATGGGACAGATCCCCAGGTGGGGCAGTCTCTGGATGGTCATTCCTTCAGTGTCTGCTCCACACTTTGTCTTTGTAACTCCTTCCATGGGTATTTTGTTCTCCCTTCTAAGAAGGATCAAAGAATTCACACTTTGGTCTTCCTTCTTCTTTTGTTTCATGTGTTTTGCAAATTGTATCTTGGGTATTCTGAGCTTCTGGGCTAATATCAAACCCAGAAACTCTTGTGGATGCCAACAAGTGTTTGCTGACAGGATTCTGATATAGCTGTCTCATGAGAGGCTCTGTCACTGCCTGACAAATACATAAGTGGATGCTAAAAGCCATCCATTGGACTGAGCACAGGGTCCCCAATGAATGTGCTAGAGAAAGGATCCAAGGAGCTGAATGGGTTTTGCAGCCCTATAGGAGGAACAACAATATGAACTAACCAGTATCCCCAGAGCTCCCAGGGACTAAACCACTAGTAAAAGAGTACACATGGTAGGACTCATGGCTCCAGCAACATATGTAACCGAGGATGGCCCAGTAGGTCATCATTGGGTGGAGAGGTCCTTGGTCCTGTGAAGGCTCTATGCCCCAGTGTAGGGGAATGCCAGGGCCAGGAATAGGGAGTTGATGGGTTGGTGAGCGGGGGGCGGTGGGGGGTGGGGTGGAAAGGGATAAGGGGTTTTCACAAGGGAAACCAGAAAAGGTGATAACATTTGCAATGTAAATAAAGAAAATATCTAATAAAAAAGAAAAAAAAGCAAAGAAAGTTTCCATCTGTGGCAATTAAAGTAATGATTGTCCCATTTAATAGGACATATTTTCAGTTACCAATTCTCAGTTTATATATTTTTCAAAAGGCTGTTTTTATTAAAAAACTGTCTCTGTACTCTTTCAATGCCACACATTTAAATATTTATTCATCATTCTTATATTGGGATTACAGATTCTAATTAAAGCCGAATAGTGAGTTTGCAGCTGTTGTGGTACTAAGCTTCATTCAGTAGTTAGAGTGTTGCTGTACTCTGACTGATGAAGATGTTCCTCTGATTTCACTTAATGGTATTGCTCTATTGACATCTTTTATTGTTTTAATATGTATGGATATTTTTCTTCCACATCTGTGTTTGCACCATGTGAATTTGGTGCTCCAGGAGGCAGAAGAGAATAATGGATCCTATCCATTATAAGTGAAGTTATAAGTGGTTTTGGGCCACATGTGATGCTGGGAATCAAACTCAGGTACTTTGGAAGACTGGCCAGTGCTCTTAAGTGCTGGGTCATTCCTGTGACCCTCCATGCTGATATTTTTACCATTACAGGCATCAGAACTAAAATTATATTGAATGCACAGTATAGTCTAAGAAGTTTAGCATAAACTGAGATAGGTTTATGATAGAAGGTATAATTGTCCTCATATACACAGCAAATTCAAAATCTACTGAACAACAAGGTTCCATTCTTTCTTATTTAGGTGCATGGAGAGATAACTAGTTAGCCAGATTGATAGCAGTCATAAACAGATATATAATTAGTTGTGATAAAGACCAGGTGAATTTCTGGTAATTTTCTGTTTAGCAAAAAAGATCCAATACTTTATTCTGAAGTACATCCAGAAGTAACATAATAATTAATATAAACATTAACAATGACAGTGTGATGGTCTCATTCTCATTTACATTGACTTCAGTTATTTTGTTGTATTTATCCCTAGTGCCTGTGATGACTCATTTGGTAACACCTGGGTTTTGTTATTTTATTTTATATTTTTGACTGAAAAATACAGATATATAAATTACAAACAGAAATTCTAATTTATCTGTTGTGGTAGTTACTTTTCTCCTTTCTGTGGAAGAACTACCTAACAAAATTCTCTCTAGGGTGGACACATTTACCATTAATCATGTCTTAAAGGTAGAGACATGAAATCCTTCTTGGATGGGAATGTGTGGTGGCAGGAGCTGGAGTCAGATGTTTATACTATATATAAGGTCAGTGAGCTGCTCCTCAGAGGGAATTGCCTTTGTTGACACAGTATAGGATTTCATGCACATTTAAAGTAGATCTTCCCACTTCAATTATTGAAAACCAGAAATTGCTCAACTGACATGCAGAGAGATTTGTCTTCTGTATCTAGTCAAGTTGACATTCAACATTTGTAATCACACATCAAGTATCTAATTAATAACATAGTAATAATAATACTAGGGAGCTTACTAATATATTATCATCTAACTTGGTAAGGGAAATATGTATCTCAGTGGCCAAAGATATATGTGTTTTTCATTGACTGGGAGTTTAATCCTCTTTTGTGAGCTAAACAATTAAAGCTAAAGCTTTTGTGAATAGAAGGAATTCATAGTCAACTGCTTTGGAAAATGAAAAAAAAAATGTTTGATTCCATTGGTAAGAATTGTATACACAGCCAGAGACTGGTGATCTTAGTCACAAGACTACAGTCAAATTTGTCCATGTAACACTTGCTCAAACCATAATGTGTATTGGTATCTGGTTATGAAAACATGAGAATCAGTAAAAAGAAGGTATAATAAATGAATCATTAGGTTAATTTTACATAAAGATTTATGTATAGAAAAATTTATGTTAGTGTTGCTAAATACAACAATGGCAAAAATATTGCAAAATTTAGAAAAAAAGTTTTTATTCCAATAATATAGAAATGTTGATCATTTTATTTAAACATTAAACATTTTTCTTCCTAAAGGGAATTATCAAGGCATCTATAGTGTCACAAAACTCTGATCCCTGTAGTCATAACATTGAAGCATGAAGATCACAAGTTCCATTGTCTCCAGTGAGTTCAAGGCCATCCTAGGACAATCTGGGTCCTTTCTTAGAAATAAATAAATTAAGTGATCTTAATCATCTGTGAAGATGGCTGCAGTTACAGCATTGCCATGTAAGCAAGAGCAGAATAGATTAGAGTACTGGAGCCTAAACAAATGCTGTGTAATCACACCACTCACTGCTAATCACATAAATTCTTTAACAAAAAAATATTTCTTTAGCATTAATTACTCAGGAGAGAATTGATAGAGGTTTGACATAGAATCAATGCTTTAGAGCAAACCATTCTTTACATAGTAACTCAGGTTCAAAATATTAAAACACATTTAGATACCTCATGTTATGCTCATTATAAATGGAGTTCTGTCACCCCACTGGCCTAAAAGAGGTCAGAAATGATCTGAAAACAGATCCAAGCACATCTGCATGGTGTATGGAACATTTCACAATTTGCTATTGATATGAATATTTTACATTCCCAGATTACTGTCATCAGTCACTCCAGACTGAAGTGTTCTTCAGCAGCAGAACTGGCTGAATATTTTTCAAATCCAATCATAAATTTTGTTAAAGATAATTCTTTATAGAATTTTCTTATAACTTTGGAAATTACTATAGGATTAGTTATTCTGCTTCTGTTTCTTCTTCCAGTCATCTCCAAGTGCTTATCTACTACCAGGTCTGCTCAAAGGGAGATTTATACACTTCATTTGTATTATTCGAAAGGAAGAGCTGTCAGGAGCCATAAGAGGCAAGCTAATAACTAGCAGGAGATCTTCCTGAGATGGTCTGCTTCAGATTATAATCTAATCTATGACAGATTCACTCTTATAGACAAGGCCTAAGAGAATTCAATTTAGGAAAGATTCCTACTATTAGTATGCGTTTCCTGTTATTATTAAACATATATAAAAATAATTCTAATACTAGGTATTAGACAACCCCTTTTGAGCAGATCTCTGCAGATCTATGAAGGTGCACTGCCTTGTAGTAATGCTATGTAGATAAACAGATGACTTCTTAAGTCTTAATGATGATCCTATAAGAATTCCTAAAATTATATCAGTGATTATTAAGCTCTTTTATAGTGGGACTGCAATTAGGTCCTTTTCTGGTAGTCAAAACTGCAATGAGGACTCTACCAGTCTCCCATTTTTCTCTAGTTAATTGCCTCTTAGATAATAACCAGACGTTTACTTAGAGCACATTCCAAACAGTTAGCCAAGGTCATTAAAAAGGAACTATGATTTACTATAGGTGCTAGGACAGAAGATAAAATATTGACTCTGTTTATCTATACAAAATTTCACTAAGAACTTAGTTATAGTTTCTAACTTTCAGTGAACCTGTGGAGCTGTGACAGGTGATGGATGCTTAGCCAGATAACTATTCCTAAAGGATATGCATGTAAACAAACATTCTCTGTTGTAAACTTCTACTTCAATTTATGATTTGATTTTTTGTGTGTGAAGTTGTGATGAACTTTTTAACATGTGATCATGTATTCTGATAGATGTATAAGTACTGAGGACAAAGAAAAGAGAAGTGAATTGTTTGCTTTTTCCCCGCTTAGAGAAGAATTTTTTTCCCTTTCCCCACTTAGAAGAACTTTTCCCGTGGTCTGCTGAGGATCTTTCCACTTTCCCCCTTTTTCTTAGATAGCTTCAAGAGAAAAAAATTTTACAACTTAGTAATAAACACTATAATCACTTTTCTTTTATTCTTTTCCTTTTTTATTTAATTATTTCTTTTATTGGATTTTTTTTTCTTTACATTTCAAATGTTATCCCCTTTCCGGGTCTCTCCTCCAGAAACCCTCTATCCCATTCCACTCCCCCTGCCTTATGAGGGTGCTCCATACCTACCCACCCATTTCTGGCTACCCACCCTGGCATTCTCCTATAATGGGGCATTGAACCCCCACAGGACCAAGGGGTGTTCCTCCCATTAATGTCCAACCAGGCCATCCTCTGCCACACACATGTCCAGAGCCATGGATCCCTCCATGTATATTCTTTGGTAGGTGGTCCAGTCCCTTGGAGCTCCAGGGTATCTGACCATTTGACACAGTTGCTCCACCCACAGGGCGATAAACCCTTTCAGCCCCTTCATTCCCTTCTCTCACTCCTCTATGGGGACTCAGTGTTCAATTCAATAGTTAGCTGCAAGCATCCACCTCAGTTTTTGTCAGGCTCTAGCAATGCCTCTCAGGAGACAGCCATATCAGGCTCTGATCAGCAAGTACTTTCTGGCATCCACAGTAGTGTCTGGGTTTAGTGTGCATATATAGGATGGATCCCCTACTGGGACAATCTCTGGGTGGCCTTTTCTTCAGTCTCTGCTCCACATTTTGTCTCCATATTTCCTCCCTTGAGTATTTTTTCCCTCTTCTAAGAAGGACTGAAACATCCACACTTTGGTCTTCCTTCTTGAGCTTCAAATGGTCTGTGAATTGTATCTAGTGTATTCCGATCTTTTAGGCTAATATCCACTTATCAGTGAGCTTAAACCATGTGCGTATTTGTATGACTGAGTTATCAGACTCAGGATGATAATTTCTAATTCCATGCATTTACCTAAGGATTTCATGAATTCATTGTTTTAAATAGCTGAGTAGTACTCCACATTTTCAATGTGTCCCTTTACTTCCTGTGGATTCCAACTAGCAGGCTGATATCTAGAGTCCTGCAGTTCCTGCTAAGATAGAATAAAGGCCACATTACTTAATTCCCTGCTGTTAGGCTACAGGTGTCAATCACTTAACCCCATGTAGCTTTTTACCCTGAGAAAAATCGAGAAACTTTTTCAGACTTTTTAGAAGTTATCACCAGTATCTCAGCATAGTTAGAGATCGAGTACTTTGGACACCCTCAGACTTTAAAGCAACACCAGAGTCTTACTCTGTGCCCTCCCCCCCAACTATACTCTCCAGGTAGTGAGGCTCCTGGTATTAGTCTTTTGTAGGAACAGTAAAACAAACAAAAGCAAACAAACAAACAAACAAAAACCAATCAAACAGAGAACAATATCTAAGAGCAAGCAAGCAAGCAAACAAACAAAACCACAAACAAACAAAAACCAATCAAACAGAGAACAATATCTAAGAGCAAGCAAGCAAGCAAACAAACAAAACCACAAACAAACAAAAACCAATCAAACAGAGAACAATATCTAAGAGCAAGCAAGCAAGCAAACAAACAAAACCACAGGTTACTTTTCCTTTTCAGGACCCCTTTTGAAATAATTAGGTGTTCTCTTGGACAAAAAAAAAAAAAAAAAAAAAAAGATAAGTCATGAAAAGGCTAGTGGCATGAGTTATATTTGACACTAAGAGGACAAGACAAACTCACTTATGCAGAAGTGATATATCTTTGGCGAAGGATCTGTGAAAGGGAAAGAGAAAACATGAACTAATGGAAGGGACAAGGAAAGTGAATTTAATTATAAATATACTCATTTAATCCTATATTTCTAATGATGGAGATACCTGTATAGAACATTATTCAGTCTGTCTTGTCTGGAAGAAAAAACATAAAAGACAAATAGAAATACAGGTGTCCACTTGGACTAATACCAACAATATTACTCCAAATCAATGTTATCAGAAATTGGAATTAGGTTTAGAAGAAATCATTGTTATTAAAATACAGTTAGGATGATTTATGCTTACTTATAAAATGTTTGTAGATAGTGTAAAAAATCTGTTCTCATCAAAAGGAGCACACAGCTGGAAAGGGAAAATAATTATCAAAGGAACAAAATGAATTAGAGGTTCAAGTCATTTTTCTCTTTACTCAAACTTTGATATGTTAGACATTAATTCTTGGAAACAGTATCAGAATTTGCATGACTTTCAAAATGAATAAAAAATCATGACAGTATAATTTCAAAAGGATTATATTTGTGAGAGAGAAGATTGAATATGTTTTCCCAGAGGCATTATAAATACATCTCTGGCTCTACAAAATCTAGTGCAAATGACAAAATCCCAATTAGTATTTCCTGCCGTGCTCAAATAAGATGTGGAAATGAAAATTAGTTTTATATTGGTTTTCTTATTTTCTAACTTCTCCAATTTCTAAATTCTTATTAAACAATATGACTGCAAAATAGAACAGCCAAAGGTAGATAGCCTATTTCCATCTTGCATATTGCTTATTATATTTTCAGTTAAACCAAATATTATATAATCAAGTGGCTAGTCTTGAATTAATTTTGTAGGAACACAGAAATGGCAAACATATTTACAAGTGCAGATTAAAGAATCCCTTACCTATTTATCATCTTCTAAAAAATCTATACTTCTATAACATATTCGTTATTATAACTGCAGATTAAACTTATGCTTATGTTTTTATCATCTTCTATTAAGCTATATGTCCTATAAACACTTAAAGTATGGTTTTATCATGCTACTGTATGTTCACAATGAGATATAAAATGTATAACCAGGTTCAGAATAGTAATTGTGTTATAGTCTAATGCAATAATTTTCATCAGATATAGAACACTCAAAATTGCTAGAAAGTATGGCAATGTGACTCCTTCACCAAGAAGAGCAGCAGCAGTAGAGTAGAGTCAACCAGAACCCAGATTGCTACAGAGAATAAAGCTGTAGATGTGACCCAGGTCCTTTGTTTGGGCTCAGAAGATCATGTGTGGATCCCGGACATTGGAATAAGAAGCTGAACATCTTATGGTACTGACATCTCTAATGCACTGAAGTCTTCTGCTGTGATTAGCTTTCACCTATAGCCTCTTATAGGTTCTCTTAATGGTGTCAAGTTGCCTTGGAGACTTGTAGGTATTTGAGGTGCCAGATCTGTGTGATATCTGCTGAGGAAAGCTGCTAACAGGGAGTGGAAACAGCCCAGGAGAAAGAAGTTTGTTGCAGTCAAAAAAGATGAAAAAGCAGTTGTCAAAGACTACTTTAACATTAGACATGGAGGTGTATAGTTTGGAGTTTGACAATCTGGTTTTCTCTCTTACTATTAAGATTATAGTTAAGTGATTTGATGAATCTTAGAAGAGACTTTCAACATTATTGATACTGCTATAGACTATGGGGGATTTGAAATTAGAGTACATCTATTTTACATTATACTATGGTTATGTATGGCCATCATAGACTCATATGTTTGAATAAGCTTATGGGGCCCAAGGAATGTAATGTGGTGGTTTGAATGAGCTTGGTCTAGGCAGTGACATTATTTGGAGATATAGCCTTGTTGGAGTAGGTTTAGCCTTGTTGGAGGAAGTGTGTCACAGTGGACTTGGGTTTTAATATCCTCTGCCCAGCTGACTGGAAGCCAGTCATTTGGCAGCCTTCAGATGAAGATGTAGAACTCCCAGCTCCTACTGCACCATGCCTGCTTGGATGGTGCCATGCTCCAAACTTGATGACAAATAATGGACTGAACCTCTGAACCTATATGCCAGCCCCAATTTAGTATTATCTTTTTTTTTTTTTTTAAAGATTTATTTATTTATTATATGTAAGTTCACTGTAGCTATCTTCAGATACTCCAGAAGAGGGCGCCAGATCTCGTTACGGATGGCTGTGAGCCACCATGTGGTTGCTGGGATTTGAACTATGGACCTTTGGAAGAGCAGTCGGGTGCTCTTACCCACTGAGCCATCTCACCAGCCCCTAGTATTATCTTTATAAGTGTTACCTTGTTCATGGTGTCCAATCACAGCATTAGTTACCCCTGGGAGGGACAATCACAAATCAAACTCCCTATTTCCCTGTGTCTCACATTCTTTTTGCCTCCTCTTTAAAATACCTGAGACTTATGTGTAGCAGTTCCATAGTAAGTGTAATCTTTTGGACTGGGATATACAACTCTGAATTTTGACTGTTTGGCATTGTTTATAATGGAATCCTATGTTATAAAAATATTCCCTGATGAGGAATAAGGTATAAGAACAAATGTTTAAAATACACTTATGGATTGTAATGCTTCAGTAAAAGGGTGTTCTTTTGTATCTCCACTGAGATCTATGACTTTATTAACCCTAAGTAGTTGACTAGGCTCCCAGTGTCAGACATGACTTTTTTCTAATTGAGTAGGCATTTAGTCCAAGTAGAGAGCTGTGGTATAGCAGTACTGCAAACTTATGGTTAGAGTGCCATGGTGTTAATTGTTGTGATTTATATTTATCACGGTTAGCTAAGGCCATTGCTCATTTATCTGTCTGGAAGCTTGCATGGCACCTCTGTTATTATAAAAGCTAGTCTTTAGGAAGGAAGATATCAGGTCAGTTCCAGCTTAGAGTATAGGTCTCTCTCCCATTAATTAAAAAATGTTTCTGTAATGGAGATTGAGACATACCTAGCAACCTACCACCTATGTACCAATTCAGACCAGTGGAGTGTTGTGTATGCATGTGTATGCATATACATTTTATATACAAATATATACACATATATAGGCATATACATTTTATATACATATATATATATCTTTGTGTATATATATATATATAATTGTATTGGTATATATGGAATATATCTATATATGCACATATTTGTATATATATGTATATTTGTGTATATATATATATATATGTATATTTGTATATACCATATATATATATTTCTTACTGGTGCTACATTGAAAACCTCTGAAACAATGAACAATGTTTGGTGAGGTGTAAGCATTTAAAATAAAGTTTGAGATAGATTATATATAGCAGGATGTGATTGATGCTAGTGTGTAGTAGAAGCTGTGATTACACTAAAAATATAGATAGCATTAGACTTCAAACATCCCATGATAGTAGAGACTTTAACAAAATTTGACTTTTCATTACGTATTTCTTCATGTAAGCATTTGAAGTAAATATATCTTATAAGCAGTTTAAGTGTGATATCACTATATGAATACTCATATAAAAACTATACCATGAAAAGTATCTTAATTTTTTTATTAGAAAAAATATCAAAAAAATCAGTCATGGGAAAATAGTATCTTGAATAACAGAGTTACTTTACTATTATTGAAAATAGTTATGTTTTTGTATTACATATCCTGATTACATTTTCCCCTCCCTTAACTCCTTTCAGTTTCTCCCCATCTCTCCTCCTATCCAGACGCACCCTACTTTGTGTTCCTTGTTTTAAAATGGAAAGGCTTCTAAGGGATAATGATAAAAATAAAAGAATATCGTGTGATAAAACAAAAACAACATTGGAATAGGATTAAGATATCCAAACAGAAGGAAAAGGGCCCCAGAAAAGACTCAGAAATCACTAGAGATGCAGAGACTCACTCATTTCTGTGCTTCTCTAGGTCTCATGCACTTGGTCCCTTAAGCAGAGGCAGGTATGAGTTCCATTTCTTCTTCTTTTTTTTTTAATATTTTTTTATTACGTATTTTCCTCAATTACATTTCCAATGCTATCCCAAATGTCGCCCATACCCCCCCCACACACACACTTCCCTACCCATCCATTCCCATTCTTTTGGCCCTGGCATTCCCCTATATTGGGGCATATAAAGTTTGCAAGTCCAATGGGCCTCTCTTTTCAGTGATGGCCGACTAGGCCATCTTTGGATACATATGCAGCTAGAGACAAGAGCTCCGGGGTACTGGTTAGTTCATCATGTTGTTCCAACTATAGGGTTGCAGATCCCTTTAGCTCCTTGGGTACTTTCTCTAGCTTCTCCATTGGGAGCCCTGTGATCCATCCAATAGCTGACTGTGAGCATCCACTTCTGTGTTTGCTAGGCCCCAGCATAGTCTCACAAGAGACAGCTATATTTGGGTCCTTTCAGCAAAATCTTTCTAGTGTATGCAATGGTGTCAGCGTTTGGAAAGCTGATTATGGGATGGAACCCTGGATACGGCAGTCTCTAGATGGTCCATCCTTTCATCACAGCTCCAAACTTTGTCTCTGTAACTCCTTCCATGGGTGTTTTGTTCCCAATTCTAAGAAGGGGCATAGTGTCCACACTTTGGTCTTCATTCTTCTTGAGTTTCATGTGTTTAGCAAATTGTATCTTATATCTTGGGTATCCTAAGTTTTGGGCTAATATCCACTTATCAGTGAATACATATTGTGTGAGTTCCTTTGTGATTGTGTTACCTCACTCAAGATGATGCCCTCCAGGTCCATCCATTTGGCTAGGAATTTCATAAATTCATTCTTTTTAATAGCTGAGTAGTACTCCATTGTGTAAATGTACCATAATTTCTGTATCCATTCCTCTGTTGAGGGGCATCTGGGTTCTTTCCAACTTCTGGCTATTATAAATAAGGCTGCTATGAACATAGTGGAGCATGTGTCCTTCTTACCGGTTGGGACATCTTCTGGATATATGCCCAGGAGAGGTATTGCTGGATCCTCCGGTAGTACTATGTCCAATTTTCTGAGGAACCGCCAGACTGATTTCCAGAGTGGTTGTACAAGCTTGCAATCCCACCAACAATGGAGGAGTGTTCCTCTTTCTCCACATCCTCACCATTTCATGAAGTGAGCCTTAACTCAAATCAGATATTGGATTAACCATATGCTTATTCATTTAATACCTACTATTTTAATAAAGATAAAGTTACATATAATGGTACAATGCTAGACTCTTCAATATTAATTATTCAGTGTCATTGAGCATTGTTTATTGCACTCCATGTTTGCTAATATCAAACAATTGGCCATGAAAAATAATGTTTGTAGGTTGTGATCCTCTGTGAAAGCAAAAGAATATCAACGTTACCTCAGCTATAGATATGGCTATTTGGAGACTCAAGAGATTATGTGAACATGTAGGTTATTTTTTTAAAATATATTTATTTACTTAAGTAGTATTACATCACTTTTTTTCCTCGGGTCCCACTCCTTGTACTTTTCCTACATCCTCTCCTCTGCCTCCCCACTGTCAAACTGATGACCTCTTTTTTTTTTTTTTTAATTTTTTTTATTAGGAATTTTCTTCATTTACATTTCCAATGCTATCCAAAAGTCCCCTATACCCTCCCACCCCCCCACTTCCCTACCCACCCACTCCCACTTCTTGGCCTTGGCATTCCCCTGTACTGAGTCATATAAAGTTTGCACGACCAATGGGATATATGCCCAGGAGAAGTATTGTGGGATCCTCCAGTAGTACTATGTCCAATTTTCTTTTATTTTTATTATTGTAACACATAAACTGACTTTGAAAGGACAAAGATATAATTTTATTTTTCTTTTTTTCATTTTTGTCCTTGTGTCTGAATATTAACAAAACATACATGATTCCTCTAATATATAGTGGAACAACCATAAATGTTTTTATTTATTGTTTTCTTGATCATTATATCTCCATGAGAACAAGATGAGGCATTGAAATATTTCCCTGACATAAGAAATTGTTCTTAGTTACCATTGCCTTTTAATTGAGAATATTAACATGTAGCACTAACCTTTGCCTCATTCTTTCTACTTCTGTGAAAGATATTTAACCAATGAAAACTCATAACATATTAAGAGTAAAAACTTTTCAAAGGTTATTAATTTTAGATGTGTGAAAAAAAAAACTTTTCAGTTTCTCCTGGTTCCAAGAAAATGCATCTCCCTGTCCATATGACTGTGAGCTTGACTGAGTAATTTGTGTTGCGTAACAGAGTGAGAAGCAACTGGATGTAAGTGAAGGATCACCGCACACTTGAGTGATTTGACTACTTAGGGGGTCTGGTCATCATCTGTGAAATGAAAATTTCCTCCTGGCAACTGCTATAACTTTAGCCTGGAGCCTGACCAGACATGTTGAGCAGAACTTCACCCCACAGCTGCCTGCAGCAATCCCTGCTGACTCCTATTCTGAAGCAGACCCATAGAGCTAAACCTAAGTCCATCAAAGCATAGCCTTTGAATTGCAGACAAAAAAAAAAAAAAAAAACTATAGACATATACACATAATATATAAAGTTGAATACAAAATAATTGCTTTTGCTCAGAACAGTGATAAGACTTGACTAATATAAACAGCAGAATTTATGAATGGAGTAAATTTTAACTCATCCAAGAAATAGGCTATGATCTAGGAGATAGTTATTTGCAATTATAATTATTTGTAATTCTTTATAATGCCCGAGCTCATTTTGTTAGTATAGGCACCAACAATTTAATTCACACTAAATTTTCCATGATCTTGTTTAACAAACAACCAATAATTTTACTGTGAAAATCTTAGTTTTGTTTTTTTGTTTTGTTTGAGACTGGGTCTTGTTATGAAACTCTAGCTGTCCTGGAAATCACTATGTAGCCCATTTTGGCATAGGCAGTGAACTTACAAAAATCTGCCTGTCCATCTCCCAAGTGCTAAGATTAAATGCATGAGTCACTATTCCCAGCAGGAAAAAAAATCATAGCTTTAATTCTAGAGTAGGAAGTAGACTTATCTGACCAAGACTGGAATAAAAATATCTTAACCAAGCAAAGGTTAGGAAGGCTTTTTGCTAAATATCAAATATTTGGATTTTCTGAGCTCAGAGTTCTATAAACAAAGTCATTGTGTGTGTATTTGGTCATCTTTCTCAAGTTTCCCCATTGGAATTATGGGTCCAGCAGAGGAAAAGAAAGATACATTGCCTGAAACTACTGCTTTGAATAAAACTGCCTTTTGTGGCTCAGAGTGTTTTGATGACATCCAAGAACCTGGCAAGCTAACTTGTTAGCATGAACACAGAAGAAAATCTCAGACCTGTCAGTATCTTGACCTCATGCCCTAGATTCAGCAGTTAAGGAAAAGATTGCTCCAAACAATGTTCTCTGCAAAAATAAATGTGATTTTCATAGTTCTCTGAATATAAGGAATAAAGGTTTGAGAAAGACTGGAGTGCCTATACATAAAAGTATTAAGTACTAAATGAAGCATTTGGTGTTCATTACAGAATCATTGAAAGCATTCAAAAAGTTTTCTATGAAAAATATTAATTTTAATACTTATGAATTGAGAGATGCAATACAAAAATCTTATTTGTATAACATCCTATATTAACTAGTTATGTGTCAAAAGATTAGCATGCTTTATAACTTATATAAAATATATCATCCTTTTAAACTTACATAAAATGTATATGCATGTGTACTTTTAAAAACTGAGATTTAAAATTAAAAAAAATAATATTTGATTGCCTATATACTTTAATAGCACATTATTACATATACACTAGTGTATTATATTCCATTGTATAATAAATCTCAATAAATTAAACATCTTATATACCAGAAGAAAATAAGTTAAACATAAATGAGATATAAGAAAATTGTACAGTGGACACTGATAGCTGAAGTTTTTTCTTAAACTCAATTTAAATTTTAATGTTATATGTATTTACTGCTTAGTACTTTGTGTTGAAATTAAGCTTTTCTATAAACAATGTTATATACTTCATAAATTATTTCATAGTAACCCAAGTGTTCTATATATGTGTAGGCATACACCACCAGTGTTACTTTTCTTCATAAAACATGAACCCTCAAAAAGTGGGAATGGGTGGGTAGGGGAGTGGGGGGAGGGTATGGGGGAGTTTTGGGATAGCATTGGAAATGTAATTGAGGAAAATACATAATAAAAAAATATTTAAAAAAAACAACATGAACCCTCTAGTCAGTGTTAGTAAAACCGTAAGCAGATAACAGTGGATATGCTTAAAAACCCACACAATGGAAATAAAAACAATGGTATTTTATGAATAATTATCTACCCACACTAATTATAGGCATAAAATAATGTGAAACGGCAGTATAGAATATGCTCAGTGATCATGCATAAGTTGTGGTCCAGAAACCCAAGTAGAAATTATAGAAGAAAGCAATAGGTTTAAGGCTATTTCCCATTTTCTTTTCTATTAGAATAAGTGTGTCTGGTTTTGTATTGAGGTCCTTGAACCATTTGGACTTGAATTTTCTGCAGGGTGATAAATATGGATCAATTTGCATTCTTCTGTATGTAGAGCATCAGTTAGAACAGCACCATTTATTGAAGATGAGTTTATTTTTTCCATTGTAAAATTTTGGCTTCTTTGTCATAAACCAAGTGTTTGTAGATATGTGGGTTTATTTCTGGATAGTCATTTCTATTTCATTGATTGATCTTTCTGTCTCTGTACCAGTACCATGAAATTTTTATCACTATTGCTCTGTAGTACAGTTGGAGGGCAGGAATGATAATTCCTTCAGAAATTCTTTTATTGTTCAGAATTATTTTGGGTATACTGGGATTTTTGTTTTTCCATATGAAGTGGAGAACTGCTCTGTTAATGTCTGTAAAAAAAAAAAAAGTGTGTTCGAATTTTGATCGGAATTGAATTGAGTCTTTACATTGCTTTGGGTAAGATGGCCATTTTTACTAGGTTAATTCTATCTATCCATGAGCATGGGGGAATCTGTCCATATTCTGAGGTCTTCTTTTATTTCTTTCTTCGGTGACTTGAAGTTCTGATCATACAGATATCACTTGCTTGGGTAGAGTTGCACCAAAATATTTTTATCATATTTGTGACTATTGTAAGGGTGGTGTTTTTCTAATTTCTTTCTTAGCCCATTTATCATTTGTATAAAGGAGGGCTACTGATTTGTTTGAGTAAATTTTATATCCAGCAATTTTGCCCTAGATTTTTATTCACTGTAAGAGTTCTCTGGTAATGTTTTTTGGGTAGTTTATGTATTCTTTTATATCATCTGCAAATAATGATTTCTTCCTTTCCAATTTGGATCCTCTTGATCTCTTTTTATTCTTTTATTGCTCTAGGTAGGACTTCAAGTACAATATTGAATAGATAGGGGGATAGTGAACAGTCTTGTCTTGTGTCTGATTTTAGATGGCTTGTTTCATGTTTCTCTATATTTAACTTCATCTAGGCTACTGCTTTGTTATATTTTGCTTTTATTATGTATAGGGATGTGCATTGAAATTCTGATCTCTCCAAGTCTGTTAACATGAAGCAGCTTTGGATTTTGTGGTTCCTCAGAAAATTGGAAATTGTTCTATCTAAAGACTCTACTGCTCCTGTGCATATACCCAAAAGATGCTCTACAATATTATAAGGACAACTTCTCTACTATGTTCATAACAGCTTTATTCGTAGCAGCCAGAAGCTGGAAGCAACCCAGATGTCCCTCAACAGAAGAATAGATACAGAAATATAAATTTCATTTACACAATGGAAAACTATTCAGCCATTAAATTTTGAGGACTCTATGAATTTTTCAGGTAAATAGATAAAACTAAAATATATCATCCTGAGTGAGGTAACCCAGTCCCAAAAGGGCATGCATGGTATGTACTTACTGATATATGATATTAGTCAAAAAGTAGAGAATACCCATGATTCACCCCAAAGACCCTAAAGTTAAACAAGAAGGAAGGCTCAAGTGAAGATGTTTAAACCCCACTTCGAAGGGGGAACAAAATAATCAAGAGATGCAGAGGGAGGGAGGGACCTGTATGGAAGTGGGGAGGATAAAAAGAACAGGGTCAGATATGGGGGAAACAGGAATGAATGTACCCATAAAATGCTCCCATAACAAAGATAATATAGTTTCAGCACATGGCTTACCTTTCAAAAACGTTATGTTTTAACGAAAAACATGATGTTTGTAAAAATGTGTTTTCAAACTCATCAGAAATACCATGTTCGTTATGTGTGACAGTTGAGTATTTTTCATTATTCATTTTAAATTAAATACTTAATTGAATTATATAGCTGTACAAGTCAATAGAATGCAATATAATATACGTTTTTTAGAACAGTAGAGGCCCTTGCAGACCTAAATAATTTAGATTAATATGTAAATAAAATTGAGGGGAAAAGTGAATAAACAGTAGAAGGGGAGCCAGTCTCCTCCATCCCACTCCACAGCTCTTTCCAGGTAGGTTCTGAATCTACTACATCTCTACTCATTTTTCCCAGGTTATCCCAAAATGGCATAGTCCAGCATACCGATTTGAAAGAAGACTTTCATGGCATCTGGTAGCTGGGGCTCCAACTTCCTATTATACCAACTTGTCTCCCTTTTTAATAGAGCTGATGCTGGTGAGCAGCCCAAGATTCTGCCTGGAATACCTGATGATTATGTAGCAAGATGTGCCCTCCTAGGGTGTCTGAACAAAAGACAAACTATTGGACTGAAGTTGAGGACCCTTATGGTTGAATCACAGGAAGGATTGAAAAAGCTAAAGGGGAGGATGACGCTATAGGAAGACCAGCAGTCTCAACTAACCCTGATCTCAGGGACCTCCAGACTGAGCCACAACCAGGCAGCATACATGGGCTAGTCTGGCCCAAGGCCTCCAGCACATATATAGCAGAGGACTGCCTCGTCTGGCCTCAATGCAACAAAATATATTTAATCCTTGAAAGACTTCAGGCCTCAGGAAAGGTAGAGGCCTGGTGGAAGGAATCATCCTCTTGGAGGCAAGGAGGAGGAGGAATGGGATGAGGAACTATGGGAGGAAGGTGAAGGATGGGAGGCGATAGCTGCAATGTAAATAAAGAAAACAATTTACAAGACAGAAATTAGAAGGAAAGACTACCATTAAGTTAAAAATGTTAAATTAAATCAGTACATTCCTAGGTGATCAATTTATGACTAAGCAAAAACTTAATTCTAGATCCTTCAAAAACATAAAGTATATTTTTCATTCAAAACAAGAAGAAAACAAACTAAATGTAGTGCTAGTGGGGTTTTTTAAGTTTTCAAATATAAACAGGAATTCACATAAGACATAATAATAAGACAGTTCAGAGGGTACAGATTATCTTGCCTTAGTCTGAGCAGTGATGTGTAAGCATAACCAACATACATTTTCTCTCAAAGCACCTTTGGGTTTAGGTATAGTCCCCAGCAAAGGTTACTTTCAGCAGTCAGGTGTGGCTCCTGAAAAAAGCAGGGTCACATTTATGGCCTAGAGTCTGTCTCAGTAGATGACATACGCAAGCAAGAATGAAGCCCTTTGTGATGGAGTTCAGTGAAGATTGCAGGCCATGTGCAGCAAGATTGACAAACGCTATTAGGGAGAGGAACCTGGGAGCCTAGTCAGAAAAAAAACAACAACAACAAATAAAACCAAAAACTGGGCAGTAGCAATGGAAGATAAATTGTGGTAATGGTACCAACTTTTATCGCTTATATTGTTATTTTTGAAAAACAGTTAATAGAAATGTGCTGTATTTAACCTTTCTACTGTTTCTTTCTTAGTATTCTCTTAGCCAAACAAGACCAAGGGATGCTAATTGGAATGGATGTTCATTGCCCTTCAGAGATTATGCCTCTGAAAAAGGTTCCATTACAGAATGCCAAGCCTTTAGTTTCTTAAAGATATGTAAAAATGTAACAAGCAGTAAAAGTAACAGTTACGTTTAAATGAAGATACACCTAATGGGTAGGAAAGGACACACCCATTTTTAAATTAAAATAGTAGTGTCAGGAGTAAATTGTTTTCTTATGCATTGGCCAACACCAAAGGATGAAAAGCTGCCCAAGCACAACACTCTAGTTAGTGTAGTGGGCTGTGCCAGGAATAAGTGGATTATTGAAAACATGGTATAATTTTGGAAGGACATGGGGGAAACAGGTGGACACTGAACTAACAGCCTCTTCCTTCCTGAATGCCTTTCATAGGACAAGAACTTGGAGATGCAATTACTATTTTGTTACATGGATGTGAGGTCAACTGCCTTTTAAGCAGTTCTCTTTATGTTCAGAAGTAACTACTTCCTGCCAGCCTTGATCTGCCATGGATGGAAAGTTCCTTTCAACAAGAGTCAGTGTGCTTCACAGGTGAAAAATATGCAATCTCTTCAGAGTCAGAGTCAGAATCAGTTCATCTACTCCGGGTCTCATTCTCTTCAGAGCCCAGAGAACACTACAGGACTTAGTACTGCCCCTTTGCTAGAACCATGTAAGGATGTAAGAGCCAGAATGCACTGGCTGTTGTCTAGCCATTTTCTCCTAATTGAAACATTTTACTAAAGCTCAGGAAGAAAACAGAGTCAAAGGTCTCAGGCAGTTCTTGAAACTTGCAAATCTCCAAAGCCCTGTCCCAGAAGTAGTAATGACTGCTGGGGAGAGGAGAGTTTCCCACCAGCTGTGCTGTGTACAAGTGGTCAAGGGAGCCCCAGTGATTCAGCTTTGGTGAGAAATTGCTCACACTAAAGTGGCCTCTTCATGATGTTGCTGCCTTTGTGTCTTCTATGTCCCTATAAATATCTCCTTACTGATACTACTGTAAGAAATCCCAATAATAAAATCACTGGTTCATGAAACTAGTTGTCTAGTCTGGCATCAGTGTTCTATAGGAGACAAATAGATGTGCCTTCATGTCTCCACAGTAGAAAAATAATCATACAACTGCTCATCGGGGCATTTGCTCAGTAAGTGGACAACTGTTTGTCCACAGTAATACAGATCAAAAGGTTAATATAACAATGCATGTCACTTCCTCCAAAGCTATCAATCTGAAAAGATACAACTAAATACAATAAGTGATTTATTTTACTTCTGCATACATATATGTTTACTAGAGGTAGTGGCCTAACAGTTTAATGCAGAATGTATTCATTTTGAAAGCCAGGAATACTGGCAAGATTGCTCATATATCAGAGGTTAAAACGTATAGATGTTCAGTATTTCATTTTGAAATGGTTAATGAAAACTGTTTTGGAGCAAATGAAATTGACAATTGATGAGCAATCACTAGATCTAAAATAATAAATTTTATATTATATAAAGCATTCAATATTAATTTAGTAATATATTAAACAGCTGTAATGGGAAATTAGCCCAAGAATGTAAACACAGATGGGAAGAAAGAGGAAAGAGAGAAAGACAGGGAGAGAGACAGAGAGACAAAGAGAGATTCTGTTTTAAAGCATAAAACAATATATTTAGTAAATGCAAAAAGAACTGTCTGAAAAATACATAGGAAATACCATTTAGTTATTTCATGAACTTAGTAGGATTTCAGAATTAGAATATTGCAGTGTTAGAACCATAATTCACAGCTATGAGTGAGGGCTTTGAAATGTGCCTTATACTTAAAAAAAAAAAGTGGAGTATAATTGTATCCACTAATCTAAGTGATGGCACTAGGCAGTTCTGGCACAAGACCTCAGTTGTGTTTACAAGCCTGGCTATTCTGTAAAAGGCACACACTGATCTCTCATTTCTTTGCTTCGGGGCATCAGTATATAAACATTTCCCAGTGTCACACAATGTTTCCCCTAAAAATACCAAAATACAATTGACAAATTCTCAGCTAGTTTTAAAATGGGGAACATTTCATTCCTTTTAACACAAATTGTGCTCTACATGACATACAGTCTATATCCAGAAAGTGTTGTTTCAGATTAGTTTTTAGTGAGTAACCTGATTGTTAAATGACACAAATTCCTTGAAAATTACATTTTCTTTCAAATTGGCCTTCCTGTTTATCTATAATTTACTCAGCTTACACTTAAATCAGTTTTATTGATCAGTCTAAAACTCCTGTTAGATCAATTTTGTGAACACTTGAGTTTCAGGATAGATGCTGGACAACACTCAATTCAACAATTTTCATGCCAGCATATATCTCTGACATCTCTTTGATCACCCAATTCTTAGTCTTGTTTTCCTAAAACCTTCTTAAAGTTTCCAATTCCAAGAAAGGCTAATGGCATCTTTAACAGATAGTGCAAAATTATCTAAAAGATACTTGTAATAGCTGTTGTTGAGTAGAATAATAGCTTTGATTACTAAATCAATCAGTTATTTACTAAAAGTCCTCATATCTCCTTATGGTAAAAGAAGAAAAGAATGGACAGTTATTGTGTCTTAAAGAATAAAGATAGTCACCTATACAAAACGCATTTAGACATTTCAGATTTTGTTGCACAAAAACAAAGATTGAATACACTATTTAGTCAAGCACAAATTTGTAACAGACTAATGAAAAGTAAATTCCATCAAATTAAACGTTTTGCATATAAAGATACCATTAATAGTGAAGCCTTTGTATTTTTTAAAAAATATTGAACAGCACTATTGTGAACATGCAGAGTTGAATTATAAGCATCTAACAGGATATATATAACCATTAAGAAAATGCTCATTAACTGCTTCATTAACAAACACACAACTATGGGGCGATTCTAGCTCAAACTACTAGCAATCAGTGATATAGATCCTGAAATGGCCACTTCCTGTAGCCAGGCAAGACTCCCAGTGGACAGAAATGGACAACAATCCACCCACCAAAACTTCAACCCAAAATGTATCCTATCTACAAGATATGTGTGGAGAAAGATAGAGCAGATACTGAGGAAATGGCTAACAGAGGACTGCTCCAAACTGAAATCTATTCCTTGGGCAAGATCCAATCCCTGATGCTCATAATGATATTCTATTATGCTTTTAGAAAGGAGCCTAGTCCAACTGTCCTCTGAGAATCTCCACTCAGCAGCCAATGAAATGGATGAAGAGACTCACAGCCATACATTAGATGGTGCTCAGGGAGTTTCATGGAAAAGCCTGGGGAAAGATTGAAGGACTTGAAGAGGACAGGGACTTCACAGGAAGACCAACAGAGTCTACTAACCTGGACCCTTGGGGGATACCAGAGACTGAATCACCAACCAAATATAATTTGCAAAATCTAATTAGTGTTGCTATTATATGTATGAGTTTAGGGACAACTACCTGGGACTGGACAACTTATCAGGTGACTTGTGTTTGAATAAGGACTAATTCTCTCAACCTATGCAGCATCTAGGGGTTAAGCCTTGTGTGATTTCTGCCATTCATCTTTACATGGCAACTTTTGTTTTCATTATGCAGATTATTGTTAGGTGACCATATTATTGAGACTTTATACATATAACTAATCAAATATGCTACATATCACACAATAGAATTCTATTCAGCTTGACAGCTGAAAGAGTCAGATGCAGCTATTTGCACCCAACCAATGGACAGAAGCAGCTGAACCCTGTTGTTTAATTAGGGAAGTCTGAAAGAAGCTGAGGAGAAGGGCCATCCTGTAAGAGGATCAGCACTCTCAATTAATCTGGTTCTCTGAGATCTCTAAAGCACTGGACCACCAAATAGCCAGTATACACCAGCTGATATGAGACCCCCAACACACATACAGTAGAGGACTGCTGGGTATGTGTTCATTCAGAGATGATGCACCTAACCCTCATGACACTAGAAGCCCCAGGTATTTTAGAGGTCAAGTGGCATGGGGGTGTCGGGACATCCATGTTGAGACATGGGGATGTGGAGCAGTAGGAGGGTAGATGGGGGGAGGGGAATAAAATAAGGAGTGTAAAAAATTAATTAATTAATTAATTTTTAAAAGAATTCTATTCAACTTGAAACAAACAAACAAACAAAACCCACAAACAATCAGACAAAACCCATACTGATTGTACATTGGTGGATAAATGACTGGACAATTCGTGGGACCAGACTGGAACCAGAAAATATTATATGGAGTGATGTAACCCAGACCCTGAAAGACAAGAAACAAAAACATACCTTTACTTTCAGTTATTTTTATTGGGTAAATTATTTTACTTCTCTACATCATGAAGTTTGCATTGTAAAGTTTCCATATGAGACTATCATATGTACACCAATAGCACAGATCAATGAATAGAAGAATTAGCAGAATATGACACATTACTTGATTATTTTTACCCCAGTGTACTTATTTCTTTGTATCCCGCAGTCAGATACACTTTAGAGACTCCTGTTTTTCTCTAAGTGATCAGAGTCACTTTGTACAGTAGCCAGAATCATTATACTCTTTTTCTTCCCTAGTTCTCAACTTTCATTTTCCTGCATTAAAGCTTAAATTTGTGGAGATAAGAGATCATTTTAAGCATAAAATGTCACAGTGAAAACATTTTAACACCAGTATAATCTGTGGCCTATACTTTTCAAAGGGTTTTTATAATCAGGACACAGAATTGTCCTTTCTATTTCTGAGAAATGAATTTACTCAGAAAATAATTTAATCCTAAACAACTCTAAAGTAAGATGTAAAGAATTGCTGTTAGAGAGTAGACTTGGACAGATTTCAGCAACATAACAGGTTTTATTTGTATTAGGCAGACAAGAGGATATGTTCAGAGAGGATTACTGAAGCAGACATGAGATGATACATATTCTTGTCTACTTAAGGAAGCTGGACTGAATAGTTTTCCCCCAAAATGAAAAATAAAATTAGATTATACAAGATGCCATGATTCAACAATATAAAAAAAATAAATGTAATTTTCATGTTGTCAAGGTTCCGTTAATTTGTTTAATGATAAATGTAATTTTGAATATAGAATATGTGTTAGAAAGCATCTGTTTTAATAGATATTAAGCTGAAGACATCATGCGTTCATAAAAGAAAGGGGGAAAGAAAGTAACATAATGCAAATTAATTAAAAAGACACTGAGGACCACAGAGGGGAAAAAGCAGTTGAGACACTTAAAACTAAAAATCTCCACCATTTGTACATTATCTACTTTATGTTTCACTAATTACATTTGTTTCTAAGCAGCTTTTCATGTGTAACACATGCAATTACGTTTTCTCCCACTTCCTTATCACTCTTGTCTGTTTGCCTCACTGAAAATGTTTCTCATTTTCATGATTTGTCATTATTTATAATTACCCACTGAAATTAACCACGGCTGATGTCATGACCATGAATTTGGAGCTATTTGTTGAGGCCTGGTGAACAAATTATTATTAAATCTTAATATCAACATTATTTAAATCATAGGTCAGAAACAATACCAAAGCCAGAATAATTTGATGTGGGAGATGCAATCACCACCAAAATTTTAGAGAAAAGTTTAACTTAGCAACTATGGTATAGAAACACGTTAGATATTCAACAAACTTTTATCTATATCATCACTCTCTTAATATTTTCAAAGAAATTAAATAAAAGACATAGACACAAAATAACAAGAATCCAGAGCTAAAAAATGTCAGGTACTTAAGACATATGTACTGTTATTAATTTTATAACTCAGAGAGAAAGAGAAAGGAGATTCCTAAGTTCAAGATCCTTGGCTACGGAATGAACTGGAGGCCAATTTGCACTACATATTTTTCTCTTCAAGTTGCTCTTGGTCCTGATGTTTATCACAGCAATAGAAACCATAGAAACTGAATTTTTTTAAAAAAAGTATTTTCTGTTACCTCTAAATTTAGCCTTGGTGACACGCTCTAAGTAATTGACAAAAATATTTGATCATACAAGTCTTCTATTTCTATGTACATGCAATAGATGGCATACTTACTTGTCCTGAGTTAGTTATAATATAGAATACTATAAAATAGAAAAATATTGTTCTGTGGTCTGCATATATGTAACTCTATTAGCTTCTGTGTGTTCTTTTTGTTTTGTTTTCTTTTTGTTATTTTGCATTTTTTTTCTCTTTCTTTCATTTCCTTTGCATTTCAGGTTTTTCTGTGATTGCTAAAAGCCAAGAACTTGCACAGGAAAGATATAGTTTACCATTCTTCTGGAGATCCTTTTGTTTGTTTTTAATCTATGTTTTAATTCAAATGTATATAACTCCATACTTACTTCTTCAATGAAACAATGCTGCCTAATATGGCTAAGACAAACAAATAATTCAAGGGTTGTGAACATGATTCATAGTACACAATCAAAATTCACATTCTTGCTATATTGCAACATTATAGCTTGCATTCAATGTTGATTTTATTTCAGGTCTTTTAACTTCTTCAACTAAAAGTGTCTTATCTGGTGGTCAGTATTATATTTTTTGAAAACAGGTCATTGTGAAACATCATTACAACTTCCTGGTCACATCTAACTACAATACTGTATAAAATAATTATATGGGATGGGAGAGATGACTCAGTGGATAAAAGAACTGGCTACAATGGAAGAGGAACTGCAATTGGTTCCAGCACCTCCATGGTGAGATATAATCAGCATTCTATCCAGTTCAGGTAAATCCAGTCCCCTTTTTTATACTCTGAAGTTACTGGACATGTATAGACATGCAGGCAAAACACTCACTTATAAAATCCATTAAGTTAATCCTTTTAAAGAGGATTTCTGAGTTCCTATCTGTGTTAAATATATTTTACCCATATTGCCTTTATTTTAGCTACTTAAATATTGAATATCTAAAATAATCATCCTTGACTAATTAACTCCCATGAACACATAGACAGGTTTCATTTCCACATAAATTCATGCAGAGAGTGAGAGAATTCTGTTTCATTTCCTATTTTCATCATGTTTCTATTCAAAATTTTTAGAAGAAAATCTTCATTTCCCCTTTCCATTTTTTGTTTCTCCTGGTCTTACAAAACTCACATCCAGATAGACTTCCTCTATATAATTGCATGAAGGTTACCATTATAATGACTACTGCCCAACTATTTGCTTAACCCAAATGTTTATCTCTTCCTTAGTTTCATTTAAACTATCTCATCATATCGCACAATTGAATATTCATTCTTATTACTGTAATTCTCTACAGTTGAAGGTGAGGTTAGAAGTTTCCTTTTTGAAGTAGAGTAAATGTTTTTTGACTACAAAACTAATTCTATAGAGATTGCTGGAAATCTTACTTTGGACTAAATAGAAGATTCTATTCTATTAGACTATTTATCATCTAGAAGATGTCTTATGACAATAAATAATGATCTGATTAAACATGATAGAGAGTTTTCAAAAGAAGCAACAGATATTGTTGTTAAACACTATACAAAGCTTTTGGCACCCTAATCTACCTCACAAGAGCCAAAATGGCCAACATAAAAATATATAAATAATAAGAAATTCTGATATGTGTGGAAACAAGAGTAGTTATACACTACTTGTGGTATACAAACTACAACAGTCACTTTGCAAACAAGTCTGTATGTTTCTAAAGAAAAAAAAGCAAACAAAACTACCATTTAAACCATCTGTACTTTTGCGCTACACTCAGGCATATATCCAAAGGACTCCCTATTCTACTACAGAGATATTTGCATATTTTGTTCATTTCTCTTTTATTCACAGTAGCTAGAAATGCAATCAGCCTAGATGTCCATCAACAGATGAATAGATAATTGAAATGTGGTGAATATATACTCAATTGAATTCTATTCAGCTATAAAGAAATATGAAAATTTCAGGAAATGAATGCAAGTAGGAAAATTATATTGAGTGAATTAAATATGTGCAGAAAGTCAAACACTGCATGTTCCCTTTCCTATGTGAATCATGGATTTGCTATTTTAAGATTTATTTTATTTTTTAATTAGAATTCCTTTAGAGTCCTGAAACATATACAGGGGCTATGGCTTGGAGAAGGGAGAGTTCTTAAGTAGAGTGGTGTTGAGATAGAAGTAAAAGTGTTGTACAAAAATAGAAGCAGTGACAAGATTGAAAAAGAGATATAGATAGAAAATATGGGAATATAAGAGTATATCTGATTTAAAAAAATGTTTAAAATGATGTTGGATAATGTTCACTTCAGAACACATAAATTAACACACGAAAATCCAATGCCAGGAGTTATTGGCAAAGAAAAACTTAGAGGCTCCCAAATGTTATATGTCATTGACATTGACATTGATTATTCACCAAAAGTAGGTGATAAGACATGATTGTTGTAAAGACTCTCATATTGTGGTGGCAGAATATATATAAACAATGCTAGAATAGAGATAGATTTCTACCTATTGCTACCTAGTGTTCATAATGCCAGAATTTATTATGCTGAAATAGAAAACAAAGGTCAACAAGCTGGAGGGATCTCCCCCAATGTTAGATTGCATGCTACAATACCAAGTTGCCAGGAAAAAGATGTTTACTGGCACAATGATGGTAGGGTTGTTATGTGTAACCAACTACTTATTAATGGCTGGAACAGTCATATAGACTAGAGGTGAAGCATTCCTTATGTAGTCCCAATAAAGATACCATCAAATTGCCTCTTAAATATTATATTTCTATTCATAGAATAGTGCTGTCATCAGTCTCAATAAAAGACACTTTGTTTCATAGGGAACAGAAATATATGGCCTATCAAGATTCTGAAAAAACAAAACAAAACAAAACAAAACAAAACAAGACATGACAGATGATTATTACAGATTTGAATCACATCCATATCATGTGATCCAGAAAACAGTACAGAGGAGTAAATAGAAAGAATATGTGAGCCAAAATATAAGAAAGTAAGCTGTAGAAAACTCACAGAGCTATGCCATGACAGTTTGACTCATGTATGTGAGGTTACCTACATAGACCTGCAGAAGACTGAGACAACACATATGCAAGTCCTAAGTGAGCAAGGAGCTAATGGTACCTAGAAGAGCCAATGGTACCAAGGAGTGTATGAAAAGAGGAAGCCCATTTTGTGTCTCTGTATATGGTATAGACATTGATAAATGATTCATGTATCCGGGGATGGCTTCACATCCTTATCCTAGTGGTAACCAGAGTTACTATGAGAGGAAGCAGAGTAAACAGAGTTACAGCAGAGAGTAACCTGTGACTAACCAGAAAGAATGGATGGAAGAAGAAGAGTGGGCTGGGTAAATGTGGGAGTTTGAAATCAATGCCTATCTCTCACTATGTACAGAAATCAACAGGAGAAAGATTAATGGTCTTAGTGTAAGACTAGATTCTCTGAAAATACTAGCAAAATAATGTTAGAAGCATTTCAAGACATTGACACAAGCAATAGTTTCCTTGAGATGAATATTAATAATATAGGGAATAAAAAGAATGAAGAGACAAGATTGCATTAAATTAAAAGCTTCTATGTAGCAGTAAAAGTAACAGAGCAAAGAGACTATGTGTAGAAAAAGAAAAAATCTCTTTGCTAATAATCTAATAAAGGTCTATCAGTCAGAACTTATTATAAACAAAAAATTTAAAAAATCTGAATCTAATATTCAGTAATCTTAACAGATACGTTGTAAAAGAAAGGTTCCTAGGGTTAATAGATATGTGAAAAAGCTCAATAATATCAGCCAAGAGGGACTAGAAATCAAGGCTATAATAAAATTGCACCTTACCACAGCTAATATGACTTTTATTATGAAGTAATAAAATAAGGAATATTGGCAACAGCATGTAGTAGAAGGAAGTCTTGAACATTATTGAGGAAATAAATAGGTCCAGTTACTGTGGGAAACAGCAAGGGAATTCAATTACAGATACAGAGGGTAGGGTGGTATTGTAGAACTAAAAATAGAACTGTCATAGAATGTGGCCAAAGTTGAGTAAATATCCAGCGTAACTAGATTCTACATATAAAAGACAACTTATGACCCAGTAAAATGGCTCAACTGGTAAAGGTTTTACTTCACAACCCTAAACTCAGTTCCATCCTTGGAACCTACATGGAAATGGAAAGAAAGAATCAACTCCACATAATAGTCCCCTGACCTACATATGTTCATATATGTATGTCCCCATACATAACGTACACAAACAATGGGCTATTATTCCATCACAAAGAGTAGGAAACTTGTCCATTGCAAAATAAGAGTAAATCCATAAGGCACTGGGTTAAGTGAAATTAACTGGATACAGAAAAATATACCTCTCTTGTTTTCTTTCATGGGAATAATTTTAAAATGTACAAAAAAGAGGGAAAGGGAAAGTATTTGAAAGAACAAAGAGATGATTATTGCCATGAAAGATCGAACAACAGAATAGTAAAGAAAAATAGAATGATGAGATCATCTCATTATGAATGCATATATGGAAATATCACAGTGACTATCACCAATTTGTAATTAATGTATGTTATTCATCATAAAATTTCTCATCAGGTGGTATTAAGATGTCTCAAATCACAAAGGCCCTTGTCCTCAAGACGGATGGCCTGAGATTGATTCCCAGTAGCCACATAGTAGAAAGAGAAGTATGGATCCTGAAAGTTGCCATCTGACCCCCATGTGCAATCTATGACACACACACACATATACACAAAACAAACAAACAAACAAATAACATACCTGTACATTTCTATGTATGTGTGTGAAAGAAATATCCCAGAAATTTTTATTCTTGGAGGAATTAATGTATCACGAAGGTGTTAAACTAGTATCCTTTAAAGCATTAATAGAGGAGATTCTAACCTTTGCTCATTGGCATCTTTTGTAACTGCTAACTCAAATGCTTTTCCTTTTAGCCCTTCTTGTATCAGCATAGATAATTATTTTTCATACATAGAAAAAGAGTTGCATACACGACATAGAAGGATTATAATGAGGGGCCGCTGTCCAAATATTCAAAATGATATTTACCATCAGCGTGTTTTTCTGATAAAACCTTTATAGTTCATAAAATAATGATTGCTGTGAATTCCTTGTAGATATCTTCTAGATTCCAGAGAAATGGAAAAGTGGGGTTGGAGAAAAATGTCTTGGCTTGTAGTGCACCCTTCTGGTCAACAGTGTCACAAATTCCATCATGGTAATGTTTTATGGAGAATATGCTCATTTTCTACATCTCATTATATATATGAATAATTTATAAAAGTCATTGCTTTATCAAAGTAAGAGTTGCTAAAGGAATTATATTCTTTGATAATAATACATCAAAAAGCATACTAAGTAGAACATTTCTGTCTTCTGATATTATACATGACAAGTACTAATACATTTATGAAACATTATATTAGTGTACTAATACACAAATATCAATGATTATTTATATTATGAGGGACTTATTTTAGAATTTTACTGAAATAGTTTAATGTAACTTGAAAATAGAACAATGTTTGTATAGGATTAAAATGACTGATATTTAAAAATAATAACCCTCCCCCCACAACCTGACCTACACTAAAGATATACTGACTCAAGGAGGTCCATTACAATGAAGCTTGCAGGAGGGACAGGCATCAGTCAGAGACAACAAACCCAGCTAATTCCAGAGATAACCAGATGGCAAGAGAAAAGCATAAGTACATAAGCAATAGAAACCAATGCCACTTGGCATCATCAGAATCAAAGTCTCACAATACTGCAAGCCCTGGATACCCCAACACACCTGAAAAACAAGCTTCTGACCTAAAATCCCATCTCATGAGAATAGTAGAAAACCTTAAGGAGGACATGAATAACTCCCTTAAAAAATACAGGAGAACACATGTTAACAGATTGAAAATCTTAGAAAGGAAACATATAATCCCTCAACGAATACAGGGAAACAAAATCAAGTAGGGGAAGGAATCAAACAAACCCAGCCATGATCTAAAAATGGAAATTGAAACAATAAAGAAATCACAAAGGGGGAAATCCTGGAAATGGAAAACCTAGGAGAGAAATTAGGAGTTATAAGTGCAAACAAACATCACTAACAGAATAGAAGAAAAAGAAGAGAGACTCTCAGGCATAGAAGATACTGACAAAACAGTCAAAGAAAAAATAAAGTGAAAAAAAATGCTTCTTACCCAAGATACCAGGGAAATTCAGCACAAAATGAAGAGACCAAACCTACAGGTAATAGGTATAGAAGAGAAATGATCCCCAATGCAAAGGGCCAGAAAACATGTTCAACAAAATCATAGAAGGAAACTTCCCTAGCCTAAAAAAAAAAAAAAAGAGATGGCCATAAATATACAAAAAAACCTACAGAATGCCAAATAGATTGGACCAGAAAAGAAATTCCTCCTGATACTTAATAATCAAACCACTAAACACACAAAACAAAGAAAGAACATTAAAATCTGGAAGGAAAAAGGGCCAAGTAACATATAAAGACAGATCTATCAGAATTACATCAGACGTAACAGAAAGTAAGTGCCAGAGGTTCTTGGACAGCTGTCATACAGACTCTAATAGAACACAAATGTCAGCACAGGCCACTATACTCAGCAAATGGAGAAACCAAAATATTCCAGTACAAAATCAAATTTAAACAATATATTTCCACTAATTAAGCCATACATAGGATAATAGAGGAAAAATTCAAATCAAGGAGGGAAACTTCACATAAGAAAAACCAAGAAATTGATCATCTCACAACAAACCTAAAACAAGAGAATGAAACAAACACAATACCACCTATAACAATAACAACAACAACAACAACAACAAAATAACAGCAACCAACATTTACTGCTCTTTAATATCTCTCAATATCAATGAACTCAATTCTCCAGTAAAAAGACACAGGCTAGCAGTCTGGATATGTAATCAGGACCCAGCATTTTGCTGCATATATGAAATATAATTCAGTGGCAAAGACAGATACTACCTCAGAGTAAAAGGCTGGAAATATTTTTCCAAGTAAATGGTACTGAGAAACAAGCTGGAGTTGCCATTCTGATATTTAATAAAATAGACTTTCAACAAAGAGTTATCAAATGAGATGGAGAAAGCGTTTATACTCATCATAGGAAACATCCAACAAGATAAACTCTCAATTCTGAAAGCCAGTGCCCCAAATTCAAGGGTAACCACATATGTAAAAGAAATGTTAAAAAAAATTAAAGGCCTTAAAACACACATTGAAACTCATGCAATAATAATGGAAGACTCCAACACCCCATCTCACCAATGGACAAGTCATTGAAACAGAGACTAAACAGAGAAACAGTGAAATTGACAGAGGAACCAAATGGATTTCGCCAATATGTACAGAACATTCCACCCTAGAACAAGAGAATATACCTTCTTCACAGCATGTCATGGTGCTTTCTCCAAAATTGAACATATTATCAGATAAAAAACATGCATTAACAGGTACAAGAAGATTGAAACAATCCTATGCATTCTGCCTGATAACCAAAGAGAAAGACTGGACTTCAGTAACAAAAAAAATAACAGAATGCCCATATGCTCATGGAAACTGAACAACTCTACTCAATGATAACTTATTCAGGGAAGAAATTAAAAAAAAGAAATTTAAAATTTTCTGGAATTTAATGAAAATGAAGGGACAGCATACCCAAACTTATGGGACACAATAAAAGCAGTACTAAGAGGAAAATTCATAACACTGAGTGCCTTCATAAAGAAATAGAAGAGATCTTATACCAGCAAATTGACAGCATA
Source organism: Mus caroli (assembly GCF_978045245.1). NCBI lineage: Eukaryota > Metazoa > Chordata > Mammalia > Rodentia > Muridae > Mus > Mus caroli. Next base: position 144,212,534 of record NW_028227256.1, read on the forward strand.
TCTGAAAGCTCTAGAACAAAAAGAAGCAAACTCACACAGGAGGAGCAAATGGTGAGAAATAATCAAATTCCTGGCTGAAATCAACAAATTAGAAACAAAGAGAAAGGTCCTTCCTTCCATCTCAGTTCCAAACTTTGTCTCTGTAACTCCCTCCATGGGTATTTTGTTACCTATTTAAGAAGGAACAATATATCCACACTTTGGGCTTCCTTCTTCTTCAGTTTCATATGTTTTGCAAATTGTACCTTAGGTATTCTAAGTTTTTGGGCTATTATCCACTTATCAGTGAGCACATATCATGTGAGTTCTCTTGTGATTGGGTTACCTCACTCAGGATGATGCCCTCCAGATCCATCAACTTGCCTAAGAATTTCATGAATTTATCATTTTTAGTACCTGAGTAGTATTCCATTGTGTAAATGTAGCATGTTTTGTTTTCTATATCTATTCCTCTGTTGAGGGACATATGGGTTCTTTCCAGCTTCTGGCTATTATAAATAAGACTGCTATGAACATAGTGGAGCATGTGTCCTTATTACAAGTGGGAACTTTCTCAGTTGAGCATTCTTTGTTTAGCTCTGTATCCCAATTTTTAATTGGGATATTTGATTTTCTGGAGTCCAGCTTCTTGAGTTCTTTGTATATATTGGATATTATCCTTTCTCAATCTGTTGGTGGCCTTTATGGATCCACCCCATAAATAACCACCAAACCCAGTCACTAGGCAGATGCCAACAAGAGCCTGCTGACAGGAGCCTGATATAAATGGCTCCTGCGTGGCTCTGCCAGTGCCCATCAAATACAGAAGTGGATGCTCAGTCATCCATTGGATGGAGCTACAAGGTCCCCAATGAAGGAGCCAGAGAAATACCAAGGGAGCTGAAGGGGACTGAAGCCCCATTGGAGGAACATCAATATGAACTAACCAGTAACCCCAGAGCTCCTTGGAACTATACCACCAATCAAAGAAAACACATGGTAGAACTTGTGGCTCTAGCTATATATGTACCAGAGGATTACCTAGTCACTCATCAATGGGAGGAGAGGCCCTTGGTCCTGTGAAGGTTCTATGCCCCAGTATAGGGGAATGCCATGACCAGGAATGGGAATGGGTGGGTTGGGGAACTGGGGGGAGGGAGGGGATAGGGAATTTTTCATAGGGAAAACTAGGAAATGGGATAACATTTGAAATGTAAATAAAGAAAATATCTAATTAAATCTTTTTTTTTTAAAGAAAGAAACAAACAGAACTATACAAAGAATGAACAGATCTTGGCTCCGGGACTCCGCCGAACTTAGTCTGCAGAGGTGAGAGTGAGGACCACAGAGGCAGACAGCTTCTGGGACAGGTGAGAGCCACAGAGCCGCTGAGGCAGCACCCTTTTGGGGCTGCAGACATCCGGCACCCTCCCAGCTGGAAGACTGTATTCGGCCCTGCACAGGAGCCCTCTGCCTCAGGAGCAGGGAGCACATCTTGGATCCAGGACTCCTCTGAACTTAGGAACATAGTCTGCACAGCTGAGAGTGTGCACCACAGAAGCTGACAGCTTCTGTGACCTGCCAAAGCAACACAGCATCTGGGAAAGGTCCTGTTTTCGACCTTCTTCTTCGGCCAGGAGAAGGTCCAAACGCCAGATATCTTTACACCTTCCCTTTAAGAGGAAAGCTTGTCAGCAGGGAGTGCTCTAACCACTGAAACTCAGAGGAGAGAGTCTGTCTCCCAGGTCTGCTGACGGACAATACTCAGAATCACCAGAAGAACAACCTCTGAACAGAGACAACTATAACAACTCCAGAGATTACCAGACGGCGAGAGGTAAACATAAGAATCTTACTAACAGAAACCAAGACCACTCACCATCATCAGGACCCAGCACTCCCACTTCGCCCAGTCCAGGGTACCCCAACACACCTGAAAAGCTAGACCTGGATTTAAAAGCATATCTCATGATGATGATAGAGGACATCAAGAAGGACTTTAAAGAACTACAGGAGAACATGGCTAAAGAGTTACAAGTCCTTAAAGAAAAACAGGAAAACACAACCAAACTGGTAGAAGTCCTTAAAGAGAAACAGGAAAACACATCCAATCAGATGATGGAAATGAACAAAACCATACTAGACCTAAAAAGGGAAGTAGACACAATAAAGAAAACCCAAAATGAGGCAACACTGGAGATAGAAACCCCAGGAAAGAAATCTGGGACCATAGATGCGAGCATCAGCAACAGAATACAAGAGATGGAAGAGAGAATCTCAGGTGCAGAAGATTGCATAGAGAACATCAGCACAACAATCAAGGAAAATGGAAAATGCAAAAAAGATCCTAACTCAAAACATCCAGGAAATACAGGACAAAATGAGAAGACCAAACCTACGGATAATAGGAGTGGATGAGAATGAAGATTTTCAACTCAAAGGACCAGTAAACATCTTCAACAAAATTATAGAAGAAAATTTCCCAAATCTAAAGAAAGAGATGCCCATGAACATACAAGAAGCCTACAGAACTCCAAATAGGCTGGACCAGAAAAGAAATACCTCCCGACACATAATAATCAGAACAACAAATGCACTAAATAAAGATAGAATACTAAAAGCAGTAAGAGAAAAAGGCCAAGTAACATATAAAGGCAAGCCTATCAGAATTACACCAGATTTTTCACCAGAGACTATGAAAGCCAGAAGATCCTGGACAGATGTTATACAGACACTAAAAGAACACAAATTCCAGGCCAGGCTACTATACCCAGCTAAACTCTCAATTAACATAGATGGAGAAACCAAAGTATTCCACGACAAAACCAAATTCACACATTATCTCTCCACGAATCCAGCCCTTCAAAGGATAATAATAGGAAAAAACCAATACAAGGACGGGAACCACGCCCTAGAAACAACAAGAAGGTAATCCCTCAACAAACCTAAAAGAAGACAGCCACAAGAACAGAATGCCAACTTTAACAACAAAAATAACAGGAAACAACAATTACTTTTCCTTAATATCTCTTAACATCAATGGTCTCAACTCCCCGATAAAAAGACATAGACTAACAAACTGGCTACACAAACAAGACCCAACATTTTGCTGCTTACAGGAAACTCATCTCAGAGAAAAAGATAGTCACTACCTCAGAATGAAAGGCTGGAAAACAATTTTCCAAGCAAATGGTATGAAGAAACAAGGTGGAGTAGCCATTCTAATATCTGATAAGATTGACTTCCAACCCAAAGTCATCAAAAAAGACAGGGAGGGGCACTTCATACTCATCAAAGGTAAAATCCTCCAAGAGGAACTATCAATCCTAAATATCTATGCTCCAAATACAAAGGCAGCCTCATTCATTAAAGAAACTTTAGTAAATCTCAAAGCACACATTGCACCTCAGACAATAATAGTGGGAGACTTCAACACACCACTTTCACCAATGGACAGATCATGGAAAGAGAAACTAAACAGGGACACAGTGAAACTAACAGAGGTTATGGATCAAATGGATCTGGCAAATATCTACAGAACATTTTACCCTAAAACAAAAGGATATACCTTCTTCTCAGCACCTCATGGTACCTTCTCCAAAATTGACCACGTAATTGGGCACAAAACAGGACTCAACAGATACAAAAATATTGAAATTGTCCCATGCATCCTATCAGATCACCATGGACTAAGGATGATCTTCAATAACAAAATAAATAATAGAAAGCCAACATTCACGTGGAAACTGAACAACACTCTTCTCAATGATACCTTGGTCAAGGAAGGAATAAAGAAAGAAATTAAGGACTTTTTAGAGTTCAATGAAAATGAAGCCACAACATACCCAAACTTATGGGACGCAATGAAAGCATTTCTAAGAGGAAAACTCATAGCTCTGAGTGCCTCCAAAAAGAAACTAGAAAGAGCACACATTAGCAGCTTGACAACACACCTAAAAGCACTAGAACAAAAGGAAGCAAATTCACCCAAAAGGAGTAGATGGCAGGAAATAATCTAACTCAGGGGCGAAATCAATCAAGTGGAAACAAGAAAAACTATTCAAAGAATCAACCAATCAAGGAGCTGGTTCTTTGAGAAAATCAACAATATAGATAAACCCTTAGCCAGACTCACTAGAGGGCACACGGAAAGCATTTTAATTAACAAAATCAGAAATGAAAAAGGAGACATAACAACAGACCCTGAAGACATCCAAAACACCATCAGATCCTTCTACCAAAGGCTATACTCAACAAAACTGGAGAACCTGGATGAAATGGAGAAGTTCCTAGACAGGTACCAGGTACCAAAGTTGAACCAAGATCAGGTTAATGATCTAAACAGCCCTATATCCCCCAAAGAAATAGAAGCAGTCATTAATAGTCTCCCAACCAAAAAAAGCCCAGGACCAGATGGGTTTAGTGCAGAGTTCTATCAGACCTTCAAAGAAGATCTAATCCCAGTTCTTCACAAACTATTCCACAAAATAGAAACAGAAGGTACTCTACCCAACTCATTCTATGAAGCCACAATTACTCTGATACCTAAACCGCAAAAAGACCCAACAAAGATAGAAAACTTCAGACCAATATCCCTTATGAATATTGATGCAAAAATACTCAATAAAGTTCTTGCTAACCGAATCCAAGAACACATCAAAACAATCATCCATCCTGACCAAGTAGGTTTCATCCCAGGGATGCAGGGATGGTTCAATATACGGAAATCCATCAATGTAATCCAGTATATAAACAAACTCAAAGACAAAAACCACATGGTCATCTTGTTAGATGCGGAAAAAGCATTTGACAAGATCCAAAACCCATTCATGATAAAAGTCTTGGAAAGATCAGGAATTCAAGGCCCATACCTAAACATGATAAAAGCAATCTACAGCAAACCAGTAGCCAACATCAAAGTAAATGGTCAGAAGCTTGAAGCAATCCCTCTAAAATCAGGGACTAGACAAGGCTGTCCACTTTCTCCATACCTATTCAACATAGTACTTGAAGTCCTAGCCAGAGCAATTCGACAACAAAAGGAGGTCAAAGGGATACAAATTGGAAAAGATGAAGTCAAAATATCACTTTTTGCAGATGATATGATAGTATATATAAGTGACCCTAAAAATTCCACCAGAGAACCCCTAAGCCTGATAAACAGCTTCGGTGAAGTAGCTGGATATAAAATTAACTCAAACAAATCAATGGCCTTTCTCTACACAAAGAATAAACAGGCTGAGAAAGAAATTAGGGAAACAACACCCTTCTCAATAGTCACAAATAATATAAAATATCTTGGCGTGACTCTAACTAAGGAAGTGAAAGATCTGTATAATAAAAACTTCAAGTCTCTGAAGAAAGAAATTCTAGAAGATCTCAGAAGATGGAAAGACCTCCCATGCTCATGGATTGGCAGGATCAACATTTTAAAAATGGCTATCTTGCCAAAAGCAATCTACAGATTCAATGCAATCCCCATCAAAATTCCAACTCAATTCTTCAACGAATTAGAAAGTGCAATCTGCAAATTCATCTGGAATAACAAAAAACCTAGGATAGCAAAAACTCTTCTCAAGGATAAAAGAACCTCTGGTGGAATTACCATGCCGGACCTAAAGCTTTACTACAGAGCAATTGTGATAAAAACGGCATGGTACTGGTATAGTGACAGACAAATAGACCAATGGAATAGAATTGAAGACCCAGATATGAACCCACACACCTACGGTCACTTGATCTTCGACAAGGGAGCTAAAACCATCCAGTGGAAGAAAGACAGCATTTTCAACAAATGGTGCTGGCACAACTGGTTGTTAACATGTAGAAGAATGCGAATCGATCCATTCCTATCTCCTTGTACTAGGGTCAAGTCTAAATGGATCAAGGAACTTCACATAAAACCAGAGACACTGAAACTTATAGAGGAGAAAGTGGGGAAAAGCCTTGAAGATATGGGCACAGGGGAAAAATTCTTGAATAGAACAGCAATGGCTTGTGCTGTAAGATCGAGAATTGACAAGTGGGACCTCATGAAACTGCAAAGCTTCTGCAAGGCAAAAGACACCATCAATAAGACAAAAAAAACACCAACAGATTGGGAAAGGATCTTTACCTATCCTAAATCAGATAGGGGACTAATATCCAATATATATAAGGAACTCAAGAAGGTGGACTCCAGAAAGTCAAATAACCCCATTAAAAAATGGGGCTCAGAACTGAACAAAGAATTCTCACCTGAAGAATACCAAATGGCAGAGAAGCACCTGAAAAAATGTTCAACATCCTTAATCATCAGGGAAATGCAAATCAAAACAACCCTGAGATTCCACCTCACACCAGTCAGAATGGCTAAGATCAAAAATTCAGGTGACAGCAGATGCTGGCGAGGATGTGGAGAAAGAGGAACACTCCTCCATTGTTGGTGGGATTGCAAGCTTGTACAACCACTCTGGAAATCAGTCTGGCGGTTCCTCAGAAAATTGGACATAGTACTACTGGAGTATCCAGCAATACCTCTCCTGGGCATATATCCAGAAGATGTCCCAACCGGTAAGAAGGACACATGCTCCACTATGTTCATAGCAGCCCTATTTATAATAGCCAGAAGCTGGAAAGAACCCAGATGTCCCTCAACAGAGGAATGGATACAGAAATTATGGTACATCTACACAATGGAGTACTACTCAGCTATTAAAAAGAATGAATTTATGAAATTCCTAGCCAAATGGATGGACCTGGAGGGCATCATCTTGAGTGAGGTAACACAATCACAAAGGAACTCACACAATATGTATTCACTGATAAGTGGATATTAGCCCAAAACTTAGGATACCCAAGATATAAGATACAATTTGCTAAACGCATGAAACTCAAGAAGAATGAAGACCAAAATGTGGACACTGTGCCCCTTCTTAGAATTGGGAACAAAACACCCATGGAAGGAGTTACAGAGACAAAGCTTGGAGCTGTGATGAAAGGATGGACCATCTAGAGACTGCCGTATCCAGGGATCCATCCCATAATCAGCTTCTAAACGTGGACACCATTGCATACACTAGCAAGATTTTGCTGAAAGGACCCAAAGATAGCTGTCTCTTGTGAGACTATGCAGGAGCCTAGCAAACACAGGAGTGGATGCTCACAGTCAGCTATTGGATGTATCACAGGGCTCCCAATGGAGAAGCTAGAGAAAGTACCCAAGGAGCTAAAGGGATCTGCAACCCTATAGTTGGAACAACATGATGAACTAACCAGTACCCCGGAGCTCTTGTCTCTAGCTGCATATGTATCGAAAGATGGCCTATTCGGCCATCACTGGAAAGAGAGGCCCATTGGACTTGCAAACGTTATATGCCCCAATATAGGGGAATGCCAGGGCCAAAAGAATGGGAATGGGTGGGTAGGGAAGTGGGGGGCGCTATGGGGTACTTTTGGGATAGCATTGGAAATGTAATTGAGGAAAATATGTAATAAAAAAAAAAAAAAGAATGAACAAAACTGGGAGCTGGTTCTTTGACAAAATCAACAAGATAGATCAACCTTTATCCAGACTAACTGAAGGGCACAGAGACCATATACACATTAACAAAATCAGAATTGAAAAAGGAGACAAAACAACAGAAACTGAGGAAACTAAGAAAATAATCAGATCCTACTATAAAAGCTTATATTCATCAAAACTGAAAAACCTAAATGAAATGGATGATATTCTAGACACATACCAGGTACCAAAGTTAAATCAGGACCAGATAAACCATAAGAAAATAGAAGCATTCATTAAGTGTCTCTAAAAAAAAAAAAAAAAAAAAAAGCACAGAGCAGGCAATTTTACTGCAAAATTCTATCAGACTTCAAAGAGGACATAATACCAGTACGTCTCAAACTATTCCACAAAATAGAAACAGAAGGAACACTACCTAATTCATTCTATGAAGCCGCAGATATGCTGATAAGACCCAACAAAGAAAGAGATCTGCAGAAAAATTTCATTTATGATTATTGATGCAAAGTACTCTATGAAATTCTTGCAAACTAGATTCAGGATCACATCAAAATGATCATTTACCATGATCAAGTAGACTTCATCCCAGGGATGCAGGGCTAGTTCAGAACAGGCGAACTATAAAATAGGTTTTATTCTCTATCTTCACATAGAGTATTTCATTAACCTCATTATTACTATTATATGAGAGCAAACGATTTTCAGAGTAGACATTTGTAAGTGTTTTATTTGTTTGTCATTAATTATAAAGCATATTTATTACTAAAAATATCCAACAACATATTCCACTATATAAACAAACTCAAAGAAAAAAAATCACATGATCATTTCATTAAGTGCTGAAAAATCCTTTGACAAAATGCAGCACACCTTCATGTTAAAAGTCTTGAAGAGATCAGGAATTCAAGATACATACCTCAACATAATAAAAGCAATATAAAGCAAACCAATAGCCAACATCAAATTAAATTGAGAGACGCTTTATGCAATCCCACTAAATTCAGGGACTAGATAAGGTTGCCCCCACACTCCCTACCTATTCAATATAGTGCTTGAAGTCCTAGCCAGAACAATTAGACAAAAGAAGGAGATCAAAGGGATACAAATTGGAAAGGAAGAAGTCAAAATATCACAAAATATCATTTGCAGATGATATGATAGTATACTTAAGTAACCCCACAAATTCCACCAGAGAACTCCTAAACATGATAAACAACATCAGCAAAGTGGCTGGATATAAAATTAATTCAAACAAATCAGTACCCTTCCTCTACACAAAGGACAAGTCCAGGCTGTGCACTTTCTTCGTACTTATTCAGTATTATACTCCAAGTTCTAGCTAGAGCAATTAGACAACACAAAGATGTCAAAAGGAAGAAGTCAAGGTATCACTGTTTGTGGATGATATAAGAGAATAAATAAGAGACCCTAAAATTTTTACTAGTGAACCCCTATAGCTGATAAAGAACTTCAAAAATTATTGGATATAAAATTAACTCACACAAATAAGTAGCCTTCCTCTACACAAAGGATAAGCAGGCTGAGAAAGAAATTAGGGAAACAACACCTGTCTTTCACAATAGTCACAAACAATATAAAATAGTTTGGTGTGATTCTAACCAAGCAAGTGAAAGATCTTCAGATCTTTCAAGAACTGAACTCCAGAACTTCAAGTCTCTAAAGAAATTGAAGACCTCAGAAGATGGAAAGATATCCCCTACTCATGGATTGATAGGATTATAATAGTAAAAATGGTCATCTTACCAAAAGCAATCTACAGATTCAATGCAATCAACATCAAAATTCCACCTCAGTTCTTCACAATGATAGAAGATGAATCCTCAGCTTCATCTGGAAAAATAACAACAAAAACAAAGAAAAACAGGATAATAAAAAAATTCTCAACAATTAAAGAACGTCTGGGGGAATCAGGATCCCTGACTTCAAGCTATACTGCAGAACAATAGTGATTAAAAAACCTCATGATATTGGTACAGTGACAGAAAGTAGATCAATGGAGCTGGTTCCACTGGTAGTCCACATGTTGAATGCAAATTGATCTATTTTTATCTCCTTGTACAAAGCTGAAGTTCAAGTAGATCAAGAACCTCAACATAAAACAGTTATGAATCACTAAATCAAATAAAAGACAAAGCTGAAAAGAGCCTTGTGATGGTTTGTATATTCTTAGACCAGGGAGTAGTACCATTTGGAGGTTTGGCCTTGTTGGAATATGTGTGACCTGGTTGGAGTAGGTGTGTCACTGTGGGTGTGGGCTTAATACTCTAACCCTAAGTACCTGGAAGTCAGTCTTCCACTAGCAGCCTTTCGATGAAGACATAGAACTCTCAGCTCTGCCTGAACCATGCCTGCCTGGATACTGCCATGCTCTCACTTTGATGATAATGGACTGAACCTCTGAGCCTATAAGCCAGCCCCAATTAAATGTTATTTTTTTATAAGTTTTGCCTTGGTCATGGTGTCTGTTCACAGTAGTAAAACCCTAAGACAAGCCTCAAACACATTGACACAGAGGAAAATTTCTCTGCTCAGCAACAGAGCATCAATGGCTGAGGCTCTAAGATCAATAGACAAATGAGACCTAATGAAATTGAAAAGCAAAGAACATTATCAATAAGACAAAAACAACAACCTGGAGATTGGGTAAACATCTTTACCAACCCTACATCCAGTAGAGGACTAATATCCAAAATATAAAATTAACCCAAGAAGTTAGATTTGAGAAAAGCAAATAGCTCCATTAAGAAATGGGGTACAAGCCAGGAGTGGTGGTGCACTCCTTTAATTCCAACACTTGGGAGGCAGAGTCAGGCGGATTTCTGAGTTCGAGGCCAACCTGGTCTACAAAGTGAGTTCCAGGACAGCCAGGACTATACAGAGAAACCCAGTCTCAAAAAAAAAAAAAAAAGAAAAGAAAAAGGAAGGAAGGAAGGAAGAGAGAGAGAGAGAGAGAGAGAGAGAGAGAGAGAGAGAGAGAGAGAAAGAAAGAAAGAAAGAAAGAAAGAAAGAAAGAAAGAAAGAAAGAAAGAAAGAAAGAAAGAAAGAAAGAAAGAAAGAAAGAAAGAAAGAAATGGGATACAGAGCTAAACAAAGAATTCTCAACTGAGTATTCTTCAATGGCTGAGAAACACCTAAAGAAATTTTCAACATTCTTTGTCATCAGGAAAATGAAAATGAAAACAACTCTGAGATTCTACCTTACACCAAACAGAATAATTAAGATCAAAGCTTCAGGCAACAGCACATATTGACAAGGATGTGGAGAAAGAGGAATACACCTCCATTGCTCTTGGGATTGCAAACCGGTACAACAACTCCTGAAATCAATCTGAAGGTTCCTAAACAAATTTGAAATAGACCTACATGAAGACCCAGCAATAGCACTCTTGCAAATATACCCAAAAGATATGCCACCATGCCACAGGGGCATGTATTCCACTATGTTCATAGCAGCCCCTTTTTTATGTGATAGCCAGAATCTGGAAACAACTCAGATGTCCCACAACAGAAGAATGAATAAAGAAAATGTGATTCATTTACACAATGGAATACAACTCTGCTATTAAGAATGAGAACATCGTGAGGTTTGCAGGCAAATGGATGGACCTAGAAAATATCATCTTGCAGGCAAATGGATGGACCTAGAAAATATCATCTTGAGTGAGTTAATTCAGATCCAAAAGGACATGCATGATATGTACTCACTAATAAGTGGATCTTAGCCAAAAATGTACACATTTCCAGGATACAATCCACAGAATCCATAAAGGTCTGAACTCAAGCTGAAATGCTCAAGTAAGGATGCCTCAATCCCATTTGTGAGAGAGAAGAAAGCAATTTCAGGGAGGAAAAGGAAAGAGTTACCTGAATGGGAGAGGGGACAGGGAAGGTAAAAGGGGAATATGATCAGTTATTTGAGGAAACAGGAGTGAAGCCCTGAAGACTATCAGAAAGAATGGAAATAGGCATCCTAGGTAGGTGGGAGGTAGAAGGAGCTTTTAGAATGTATTAGAGACCTGAACGGTGAGAGACTCTAACTATTCAAAGGGAGGGACCTTAGATGAAATGCCCAGCAGTAGGAGAAGGAAACTGTAGAGACCACCTCCAGTAGAAAGACAAGGCATCAAGTGGAGAGATGGGGTTGCCATCCCACCGTCAAAAACCCTGACCAAGAATTGATGCTGTCTACAAGAACTGCAGGAACAAAAAATGAAGAAGAGACTGAGGGAAGGGATGTCCAGTGACAGGTCCAAATTTGGATCCAGCATAAAGGGAGGCTCCAAGTCCTTACACTATTACTGATGCTATGTGTGCATGATAGGCGTGAGCCTATCATGGCTGATCTCAGAGAGGCCTAACAAGCAGCTTAAAGACTCAGATGCAGATACTTGCACCCAACTAATTGACAGAAGCTGGGGACCCCTGTGGTTGAAGTAGGGAAGAGCTGGAAGAGACTGAGGAGGAGGGTAAACTCATAGGAAGACCACCAATCTCAACTAACCCGGACCCCTGAGATCTCTCAGACACTGAGCCACCAACCAGACAATTTACACCAACTGATATGAAGCCCCTGACACATATACAGGAGAGGACTTCCTGTTCTCCCTCAGTGAGAGAAGAAGCACCTAACCCTGGAAAGACTTGAAATGCTAGAGAGTGGGACTTCTGGAGGGTTGGGGACAGGTGGGGACATCATCTTGGAGACAGGCTAGGAGCAATGTGATAAGGAGCTGTCAGAGGGCAGACAGGAAGGGAGAATAACGACTGGATTGTAAAAAGATTTAATAATAATAATAATAGTAATAATAATAATAATAATATTTAAAAAATGCAGTGACATAAAAATGTTTAAGAGACTGAAGCAAAGGCTATCCATAGACTGCTCACCTCTGGATTCATCCCATTTGCAGACACCACACTCCAACACTGTTGCTGATGCCAAGAAGTGCTTATAGACAGGACTCTAGTATTGCTGTGCTCTGAGAGGCTCTTCCAGCTCCTGACTAAGACAAATGCAGATACTCACTGCCAATGCTTGGACTGAACCCTGGGGCCCCAATCAAAGAGTTAGGAGAAGAACTGAAAGAGGTAAAGGGAATAGCAACCTAATAGGGAGAACAAAAATATCAACTAACTAGACACCTCAAAGCTCCCAGGGACTAAATCACCAACCAAAGAGTTCACATGGAGGGACCCATGGCTTCAGCTGCATATGTAGCGTATCTTGCATCAGTTGGAAGGGAGGCACTTGGTCCTGTGGAGGCTTGTTGCTCCAGTGAAAGGGGATGCTAGAGGGGTGAGAAGGGAGTAGTGAGTGGCTTGGGATGCACCCTTTTTGAGGCAAAGTTGAGGGGGGATAGGATGGGGTTTGCAGATGGGAGACTGGGAAGGGTGACAACATTTGGAATGGGAATAATTAAAATAATCATTTAAAAAACATACAATTGCCAAATTAAAGAATAAGAACATTTGTTAAAATTATATATTACACTATATTATGTAAGTGTCGCATACTGGTTGAATAGCACTATCCGCACTGAGATTGAGCAAGTTCGATAGCAGTTATTGACATATAATTATTCACAGGTCCTAGCACAGAAGGGCTCAACAACATCCTAGTGGGTTAGACATTTGCACAGCTGTACTGCTCAAGTTTCCTGGGTTTAAAAGTAATGCTGTCTCTGGTGTCTTCATTCCTTTTGCCCTCCTTTGCAGATTCCCCATCCTTAAAGTCAGTGGGCAAAGCTTAGACCTGAGGGCTTTGCCTAAGAGAGTCCACATTAATTACTGCTCATCAGCATTCATCATGATGACAGCTCCTGTTAGCTGTGCTGTTTATTTTCTTCTCACCTTTTCTGCTTGGCTGTCAAATGGAAGAATTTGAAGGTACTTGAGGGAGCCATCCTTCTCTGTGACCAGCTGCTTTAACAGGGAAAAAGTGCCCTATCCTCACTGCTGCACTGGCTTTGATAATTCCTAGTAAATGAAATAGAAAAGAAGCCACAATGAAGGGTCTCCTTTAATCGAGTTTATTTATAATGCAACTGTGTAAAGCAACTAGAAAAATCTCGAATAAAATCTTGAACTCTATCAGTACTTCAGTAGGTTTCAGAGCTGATAATAGATATTGTTCCTTGTCAAGATGGTATTAATAAATTGCTTGACTTTATAATAAAATACCATTTTAATTGTTATTTGTATTACCTTCATAAAAGTGAAGAATACCAGATTTTTAGATAAGTTACTTTTGATTTTTACCACTACATACTTCCTTAACTATATCTTTATTATTACACTTTTGTGTATGGGTTTATGTATTATGAATACATAGGTGAGTAGATTTCTATATTTTCAATTGAAAGTTTACATATTTAGATTAAATTTACACTAAATTGAAGCTCAGCCTCAAATAACCAAAAGAGACTTAAAGATACTGAATTTATACAAGTGAATTTTTGTTGTTGTTGTTGTTTGTTTGGTAATGAGAAATATAGTAAATTTGGATATAAATTTTTCTATTTTTTGTTTGTTTTTCTCATAATCTGATTTTTCATCTTCCATGGAATGAAATAGTTAACAAGACAGTTAAAAAAAAAAAACAAAAATAAAAACACACAAACAAAAACCAGATGTCATATCTAAGAATTTAGCATAGGAAAAATCCCTTCTTTTTAGAAGTTCTCAAAAATAATTAAAAACAAAATAATTAGATATAATTAAAAACAAAAAACAAAACAAAACAAAAAGCAGTTACCTACCTCTTTGACAGCAGTGGCACTATTTTACCAGTGGGATGTACACACACAAGGTCCGTAGCTGAGTAAGATCTTTGGTGGCTTTCCACTCCAGAGACCTACCTCATACCTGGTGGCCATGTGAAAGCTAGCCAAAAGGGAGGGAACTTTCAAGTCAGTTTTAGCCTGTTTTGTCTGTCTCATAACATCTTCATCTTTAGGGCAACAAACAACAATTGCCATATATTGCTTTGGGACCTCTAGGACATCCCTTATTTTGCCAGTAACTCATAAGAAAATATTCCACACTGGGCATTTTACTTTTTAAATCATCTATGGTTTTCAGCACAAAAGACTATCCTGTAAGCATCCTCTTTTCTGAGACGGACTTATCTTCCAGTGTTTTAGTTACCTGGTGTTTATCTCCTTCTTTCTTTCTCTGGTGTTTTCTTTATCATTATTTTTTATTTATTCTCAAATTTATTGGAACAAAGTTTAGAGATATTTTAAAGAAACATTTATATTCTTAAGAAAAAGATCTTTTTCTTTGTTGATAAATTACATGATGTTTCTATAATATACAGCACTGTTATTTTGGTTGATAATTTTGATAAATCTTCAAAATTTGTCACAGGGTCATTACATCATTCCCTATGATTTGAACATTTTCATCACCATAAGGCATCTAAATGCTGTCTTTTATACTCTACAAGTTTCTATTTTTTTTTCCTAATACAGAGACTCCCTAATGATGGAGGGCTTATAAGCACATGACACATACTGTGACGTTCTACACTAATGGTGAACTCCAATCTCATGGCTTTTAACTGGCCTGTGAATATTAGACCCTAGGAACCTATCTTCAGCTCCAGAAGGTGATGCTTCCAAAGTTTTAAGCACCACTTCCTGTCTTTTCTTATTTTCACATAACTTTTCCTATATCTATAGAGAAATGTGAAATTCAGAGTGAAGTACATCACTTTTGGGGGATCATTTACACACAAATGAGGCATATTGTGAAGAGGTTTATGCTCAAAGTTGCTAAAAAATACTTTTTGGGACAGGAGCGAAAGACTTGCTCATATCATTCCAAAAGAAAAAAAAATATAAAAATTCCTCCTGTATTGCTGATAATTGAAAGCTTCAGCTGAAAGAAAATAACTTTTGTCTTTGAATCTACATCTTCATCAGTATTCATCAATAGTGCATAAAGTATAATTGCCTTTATTTTGTTTGGTTGGAAGAAAATCTCCAAAACATGTAAGCTCATTCTATTCTAAAATGTTTTACATAATCAGTCATTGCCATATGAATACTCCTACCTTGTGTCATCACACAGAAATATCTTCCTCACCATTCTAACCTTTGACTTTTTTGTCATCATGAACAAAGCATCCATATCCCTCAATTTTTCATCACTATTCCCTGCATGTATTCTATCTCATTATCTTCAAGGTACATATTACTGTGGAAAATTTATTTTTATTAGAACTTGACATATATATTAGTGTTATAGTATATTTATAACTAGCATTTCTGAATAGAAAACTCAACAAATCATGCAGACAGAAGAGACATATTGAGCCTCTTTGCATATTTCAAAATTTTTGTATACATCAAATTGTTCTAAAACCTAGGACAATTTGATATATGGTGAGTAAGCTACACTATCTGTTGGATAACCAGAGTTCTTTTTCTGCAAATGAACTTTTTACAGTCTATTCATACATATTTATATGCTGAGAAAATCCTAATACTTAACAGAAAACTGTGTTAACTATGCATTATACTTAGATTTACCACAGATATTCTCTTTTCTGTAAATATAATGACTGGATTGATCTGAAATATTTAATTACAATTCAATTTATGTCTCGTGTAAAGATATCTCCTGAAACTTCTTTAAACATCTGCCATTATCAATAAGAAAGCATTTTCTGCCATTCTATCGTATTGTAAGTTCAGAGGGAGACTTCCCTGCTGAAAATCATTTCTTATGATGTGTGCTAAGTGTCGCTACATGATTTCTCTCTATGCACAACCTCCCCTCTACAGAGAATAGTATTTGCCCAATACTCTTTACACTACCTCAAAGCTGCAAGCCCTTTCAAGGGTCTCACTAACAAGATATAAACACAGCATTTAGCATTTCATATGTGCTGCTCTTTTCTTTGAAATCCTTTCCTCTTAAACTCAAATTCTATAAAAAAAAAAAAAATCTTACTCTTTAAAGGTTCCTGACAAAGAAAAAAGAAAACTAAATATGAGAAAAATCACACAACTCAATGGGTTCTCTTGCTTTAAGCTCAGTAGGGTTTCCTATTTTTCCAAGAGTTTTGAGTAAAAGAAGCAATTTAGCCTGTTCCTTCTCTGAGCCATATCCCTGGGGTCAAGCCCACTAAATAGACTTAGACAGGAAGCAAGCAGCATATTTGGCTGTAGTCTACACTATTGCCAGTATTTTCTGTTTGTAATTTACCAAGGCATTTTACAATCATCTTCTTAACACACTGCAAATGTCACTATATGTTACAAACATTATTGAGTTATAGAGCCTTATAAAAACATGTGTCCGTGGAAGAGAAAATTACCATTTAAATAACAAGATAAGACACTGTTAAAAATATATCAAAACTCTGAAGTAGTCATTTGTTCTTAGTTTCCCTGATCAAATATTGCCAAGATTATGAGATAATATACCATATATCAATTAACTAATCATTATTTTCTTTTAATATTGCAGCTAATAGAATATCTGAGAAACCAAAAGCACGTAAGATTGTATTTTGTATAAGTAAGAAATTATATGCGAAATTAAAATAAAAACATAAGTTATCATAAAAAATAATTTTATTTCAATCCTCATTATTTTATCTTAAAATACAAAATTAATGGGAATGTGTCAAAGTATGGATTAAAACATCTGACAGTTATTCCTTTATTTCTAAACCAAGCACCTTTCCATCTTGCTCTTTCTTTGATTTGTTACTTCTGTATTATCTTATAAAGTCAGTGTCAATTTATATGATGTGTATATCGAAACTCCACATTATCAATTCCTGTCATTGTTTCTTTCTAGTCTTATTTTCTGAATTTTTGTTTGTTTGTTTGTTTCCTCAATAATCTAATTGCAACCAACATTAATGAAATTTGACAATGATGTCTAATTTTGCATTAAGAATTCAGGGCCATGAGGAATCATGAATTGTATGGGATATTAAATGTGTTTGAGTAAGAATGGTCTACCTAGGCTCATAGATTTCAGTGCTTGGTCATGAGGGAGTAAGTGCTTCTAGGCAGGGATTGGGAGGTGTGGCTTAGTTGAAGTAGGTGTGGTCTTGCTGGGGGAGCTGTGTCCCTGGGTGTGGGCTTTGGGGTTTTAAGTGCTCAAGCAAGGCCCAGTGTCTCTGTTTCTTCCTACTGCCTACCAAAATAGATGTAGAACTCTCAGCTACCTCTGCAGAACCTTGTCGTACTGGGTGTTTTGAATGTTTCCTACCCTGATGATAATGAAACTGTAAGCAAGCCCCCAGTTAAATGTTTTCCTTTATAAGAGTTGCAGTGGTCATGGTGTCTCTTCAGAGAAGCAGAACACAAACTAGTACACTAAATGTGCTGTTATTTTAATGGTGGTGGTATTACTAAACAGACTGTATAAACTGAGGACCAGAAGGCAGAATAGTCACGCAGCACAGGACGGGTGACTTAGGAAGAGAACTTAGGAAGAGAAATATAATTTTAGAGGGGATTAAATCATGACTCTCATATAAATGCTTTTGTCTACAGTACATCTTTCTCCTGGAAAAGATGTATCATTACCCCTATACATGAGAATTATCATTTCACTATTATTTACACTAAATCAGAACAAAGTAATCTGGAAGTGCTACAAAAAAATGTCACAGCCCAAATAGTTCCATGAGATATGTCCTGAGGAAAAAGAAAGTAGTCAGTTAATTCTGACAGGTAATGTGGCATAGTAAAACAGATTTTTTCAGAGGTTACACAAGCAGAATAGCTTTTGATGACAAAGCAGTATTTCTGTATGCAAGAATCAAATTGCAGATGAATTGAAAATTTTGAAAATACCACTATGATTTGAGGGTTATATCACTATCTATACAGTATTGTTTCTTCTATGTGAAATATTTTATGTTTAA
Source organism: Mus caroli (assembly GCF_978045245.1). Lineage (NCBI taxonomy): Eukaryota > Metazoa > Chordata > Mammalia > Rodentia > Muridae > Mus > Mus caroli. The sequence goes on from NW_028227256.1 coordinate 144,230,932, forward strand.
GTTGAATTTTGATTAGTAGTCTGAAAAAATATTGAAACTTGTATATCACTTTCTCTGAAAACACATTAAATATGGGGAGCACTGAAACAATTACCCACATATCACAAATATTCTAAAGGCACTCAAAAAAGCTGTCAGACAATTTCTCCTCTAGTCTGTGGCCTAAATATAATTGTAGAGTTTCATAACACTATCTGTCTTAGTCATGACAAAGAAGCAAATTGGGGAGGAAATGGTTTATTCGGCTTACACTTCCATACTGCTGTTCATCACCAAAGAAAGTCAGGACTGGAACTCAAGCAGGTCAGAAAGCAGGAGCTGATGCAGAGGCCATGGAGGGATGTTCTTTACTGGCTTGCTTCCTCTGGCTTGCTCAGCCTGCTCTCTTATAGAACCAAGACTACCAGCCCAGGGATGGTCCCACCCACAAGGGGTCTTTCCCCCTTGATCACTAATTGAGAAAATGCCTTACAGTTGGATCTCATGGAGGCATTTCCTCAATTGAAGCTCCTTTCTCTGTGATAACTCCAGCTGTGTCAAGTTGACACAAAACCAGCCAGTACACTATCCTTTCTGAATCTGCCTTAAGTTTTGTCTTTACTGTATGTTTAGTCAATCTGTTTACTTGTTAGTCCAATTTCACTGTAAGTGACACATCTGACTTCACAATTACTCTGTAAAATGATCTTCATCATTTTGCATGTAGAGCTCTGGCCTGAGGACACTGAAAAGAAAAAGGAGATCACCATTCTTTCCAAATCACAGACTTTCCTAAATGATTGTTGTGATTATGGAACTATTAAAGACATTCTACGGAGACAGAAAAAGTCAAGCTCACTACCATGTGAGCATGTATGATACTGAGAAACTGAATCATCCAGATGTTAGTGCTGAACTCCAACACAAAGCAGATTGCCATTGACAGTCACACGACACAGTGTGCACACAGGACCTCCAAAACCACATTCCTGATTAAAATAATAAAGTAACTAAAAGTTATTTTTAAAGAAGTGATAGCTATTTCTGCTTAACTGATTATATCGTCACCATTTCTAGAGGTTTTTAAAATCTAACTTATTCACAAGATATGGCATTTATATTTATTTCTCTGTTGATAAAACTTAATATTTTGGCAAAATGTGACCATTAATCACTATCAGTGTCAAACATTAATATTATATAGTGATATTTCAAGTTTGGCATCAGCCATAATTAATATTTTGTACAATTCATCTTTTGTCATATATTTGCATAAAATTATTTATCATTTTATAGCAGAAAAACATTTTTAAAATGTTCATATTTCCCTAGAAAATGTACTCTAGTACTTTTTGGAAGTTAAAATGTTAAATGTATGGTTTTATATTATTCCATTTTGTGGTGTTAACTGGTAAAATGTTAGATATTACATAGAAAACACCCATGCAATTAATTTTATGATGATAATAGCGCTGTTGAATTTACTACAGAAAAACAGATATAAGATTTTTTGGGGAAAAAGAAGTTTCTTTTGCCCCCTACTTGAGGTTCAATAATTTCAGTTTAGGAAACAAAATGAGAATGTACAGACAAATATGAAGAAATATGTGAGTATTATTAGTACAGAAACATGGGAAACACAGGAAAAAATCCAAACATGGAATTCAAAGAGAAGCTAAGAAGTTGGAGATGAAATAACTTCTTTATTACTAAGAAATAGGCAAGACCTGTAGGTGACCTTTGAAAAGCCACAAATGAGTTTAAAAGTTATTAATGATCATAGATATTAGATGGCAGACATGTAAATAATCATTTGCTTTAAAGAAAATACAGAGACATGACAGGTATAAATACAATGGAAAGAATGGATGCTCGCTGTATTCAGCCTCTTACCTAAATATCTGAGATAAGGTGCCAGGTCAGACTGAACTGGCATGGTAAGGACAATTATACTTATATTCAAATGCTTCCGCTGTTCTGATTAACCCTCCCTGGCTCATGATATCTCCTGAAAGGTGGTGTTCAAGACAATGACTGACATGCCTTTCAGAAGAACTCCTTTACACAAAAGAACAACAACAATAGCAATATTAATAATGATAATAATAATAATAATATTCTGAAGAGAAAGGACTGGTGTTTTGATTTAAAGAGGATTTCAGAGAAATCTTGAGGCAGCTTTTAAATTCCAGAGACATTTAAATTTTTATTTTACAAAATTAAAAATATGTTTACAAAGAAATGTTAATTTAATGTGGAAAATACATATGTAAAAAATATTAGGTGCTCAGTGTATCAAAGTAGATACTTTTGGATATTGTGCTTTGAGCCTGATAATATTATACAGAACAAGCATTTTTTGTTTCTGTCTGTTTCAGCACACTCATTAAATATTTAAACACTATTATGAAATAAATATTTCTTTCACCTTTGTAAAAAGTATATTTCAAAAGAGTATTTTCTGCTGATGTTTTGATGTGCAATTGTTATCCAAACACTTTGGGAAAATGTCAGCTTTGGCTGCATATGGAATTTCAGGCTAACCTGTCCACTATTTCTTCCTTTTATTCTCTTTCCCTTTCTTGCTTCTTTGTTTCTCTCCTTAAAATAGTATATCTTATTATTTTATCCTACCTAATAAATAGTATTAACTTCTTAGAGATAAAATGACTTAAAAATTGATGAGTATACAGCAAAATTCTGAAATAAGTTAATGAATATCTGGCATTTCTTTAAAATTATTATCAGAAAAGAACATATTTTCATTGAATCTGTAGATTGCTTTCCACAAGATAGCCATTTTTACTATATTAATCCTGCCAATCCATGAGCATGAGGAATTTTTCCATCTTCTGAGATCTTCTTGGATTTCTTTCTTTAGGGAGTTGAAGTTCTTGTCAGACAGATCTTTCACTTACTTGGTTAGAGTCACCCCAAGGTATTTTTTTTTATTATTTGTGACTATTGAGAAGAGTGTCATTTCCGTGATTTATTTCTCGACCTACTTGCAAATTCACTTGGAATAAACAAAAATGCAAAATAGTGAAAACTATTCTAAACAATAATAGAAATTCTGGGAAAATCACCATCCCTGAATTAAAGAGCAATAGTGATAAAAAAAAAAAAACAAAACTGCATGGTATTGGTACAATGATAAGCAGGTAGATCAATGGAATAGAATTGAAGACCTAGAAATGAACCCACACACATATGGCCACTTGATCTTTACAAAAGAACTAAAAAAGAACTAAAACAATCCAGTGGAAAAAAAGGCAGCATTTTCAACAAATTGTGCTGGTTCAACTGGCAGTCAGCATGTAGAAGAATGCCTATCAATCTATTCTTATATCTTTGTACAAAGCTCAAGTCCAAGTGGATCAAGGACCTCCAGTTAAAACCAGATATACTAAAACTAAGAGAAAAGAAAGTAGGTAAGAGCCTCGAACACATGGGCAGAGGGGAAAATTTCCTGAACAGAAAACATTTTATAGCTTATGCTCTAAAATCAAAAATTGACAAATGGGACCTCACAGAATTGCAAAGCTTCTGTAAGGCAAAGGACACTGTCAATAGAACAAAACTGCAACCAGCTGATTGGGGAAAGGTCTTTGCCAATCCTACATCTGCTAGAGGGATAATATCCAATATATACAAGTAACTCAAAAGTTAAACTCCAGAAAAATCAACTAATGTTATTTAAAAATGAGGTACAGATCAAAACAAAGAATTCTCAACTGAGGAATATAGAATGTCTGAGAAGCACCTAAAGAAATGATGAATATCCTTAGTCATGAAGGAAATGCAAATCAAAACAATCCTGATATTCCACCCCACACCAGTCAGAATGGCTAAGATCAAATACTCAGGAGACAGCAGATGCTGGTGATGATGTGGAGAAAGAGGAACACTCCATTGCTAGTGGGATTGCAAGGTGGTACAACTACTCTGTAAATCAGTCTGGCAGTTGGTCAGGAATTTGAACATAGTACTATCTGAGAACCCAGCTATACCATTCCTGGGAATATATCCCAAAGATGCTCCAACACATAACAAGAACACATGCTCCATAATGTTCATAGCAGCCTTATTTATAATAGCCAGAAGCTGGAAAGAACTCAGATGTCCTTCAAAAGAGGAATGGATAGAGAAAATGTGGTACATTTACTCAGCTATTAAAAACAACGAATTCATGAAATTCTTAGGCAAACAAATGTATCTGGAGGATATCATCCCAAGTGAGGTAACCCAATCACAAAAGAAGACCATATCTAGAGTTTAGGCAAGTCCTCCAACTGGGGGATGGGACCACATAGTAATCTCCAAATTCTTAACCCAGAAGGGCTCCTCTCTAAAGGAAATAGAGGGGCAAAGTATGGAACAGAGACAGTAGGAAAGGCCATCCAGAGACTGCCCCACCTGGCTATGCATCCAATATATAGTTACCAAACCAAGACACTATTGTGGCTGCCAAGAAGTGCTTGCTGACAGGAGCCTGATGTAACTGTCTCCTGAGAATCTTTGCCAGAACCTGACAAATACAGGGGCAGATGCTCACAGCCAACCATTGGACTTAGCACAGGGTCTTCAATGGAGTAGTTAAAGGACTGAAGAAACTGAAGAGGTTTGCAACCCTATAGGAAGAACAACAATATCAACCAATCAGACCCCCAGATTTCCCAGGGACTAAACCACCAACCACAGAGTATACATGGTGGGACCCATAGCTCCAGCTTCATATTTAGCAGAGGAGAAGCCCTTGGTCATGTGAAGACTTGATTCCCCAGTAAAGGGAAATGCCAAGGAAGGTGGGAGTGGGTGGGTGGGATGGGGAGCATCCTCATAAAAGCAGGGGAAGGGGGAGTTAGAGAGGGAGATTTCAGAGGGGAAACCAAGAAAGGGGATACCATTTGAAATGTAAATACATAAAATATTCAATAAAAGACATATTTTCAATGAATAAGAAAATAGTTTATGGATTTTTTTTTTTTTTTTTTTTTTTTTTTTGGTTTTTCGAGACAGGGTTTCTCTGTGTAGCTCTGGCTGTCCTGGAACTCACTTTGTAGACCAGGCTGTCCTCGAACTCAGAAATCCGCCTGCCTCTGCCTCCCAAGTGCTGGGATTAAAGGCGTGCGCCACCACGCCCGGCTTAGTTTATGGATTTTTAAATATTAGAATAGTATTCTGTTTTTGTAACTATCTGGAGTTTTTGGAACTTCAGTTTCAAGTCACATGCTGTGCTTTCTTAAACATCACATTTTCCACTTTCATATACAAAGGAGTAAAGAACACATTTTCTCTTTAATACTATCAATATTCTTTGAAATAGTGACATAAAGGCTTTGTTTTGTTTTGTGTTTTTTTGTTTTTTGTGTTTTGGCTATTTTATTTATTTACATTTTGATTGTTGCTCAGCTTCCCAGTCTTCCCTCTACAACCCCCCACCCATTTCATTGATCCTCCTCTTTCCTTTAAGAGTGTGCTCCCCCACCCACACACCGACTCTTGCCTCACCCCTCTATCATTATTTTTGCTGGGATATTCAGCCTTCACAGGACCAAGTGTCTCACCTCCCATTGATGCCATATACGGCCATCCTCTGCTACATATGCTGCATTTGATTGTGGTTTAGTCCCTGGGACCTCTGCAGGGGGAGGGGGTTGTTTAGTTGGTTGATTCTGTTGTTCTTCTTATGAGGTTGCAGTACCCTTCCACTCCTTCAGTCCTTCCCTAACTCTTCCATTGTGTCCTTTGGGGTTCAGTCCAATGGCTGGCTCTGAGTATCTGCATCTGTCTTCCTCAGGTGCTGGCAAAGCCTCTAGAGGACAGCCAAAGTAGGTTCTTGTCAGCAAGCATTTCTTGGAATCAGCAATAGTGTTCAAGTTTGCTGTCTGTGGGTGGGATGCATCTCAAGTCTCTGGACAACCTTTCCTTCAGTCTGTGCTCCATGTTTTGTCCCTGTGTTTCCTTTAGATAGGAACATTTCTGGATTAAAAAAATTGAGATGGGTGAGTGGCTCCTTCCATCAACTGTGGTCCATGCCAATCTACTGAAGGTCGTCTCCTCGGGTTCTATCTCCCTCCTATTGGGCACTTCAGCTGTTATCCCCACTGGGTCCTAGGAGCCTCTTGCATCCCTGGTGTGAAGGACATATTGAAAGGTCAGTTCTTATCCTTTGAAATATTAAATTACCTTTTTAGGTAATCTCTTAAAACTTACCATTCCTGAAATATGTCAAATTTATCTTCTTTATCTCTGCCTTGAAATTTTCATGGATATCTCACATTTTTACAGTAAATATAATATTCATAATCTAAAATGAAAACTAAATCTTTTTAATTCAGAGCTCATTATTTTGACCTAGATTATTTTAAATGTCAGAGGACATATTTTATCATATACAGCCTTTACTTAAAATTTTGTAATGTATTTGATATTGATATGAACACTTGAACTGAGAAACTGAGATGGAAAGATGTGGAGAGTATGGATAGGGGTACGATTATTCAGAAGGCTGGATTCTCAATGTAACAAAAGAGAAAAAGAAAATGAACTTTCACTTGATCTTTTTTTCTTGAACAGGCACATCTGAAATAGCTTCCACTGCACATAGACATCATGATTCGAGCTGTTCAGTCTTATAGCATGAGATCTTAACAGAAAGCCCTCTGGGGAAATCCATATCCTAGTGTCAAATGTGGCTGAATCTGACTTTCTTCTGCTTCTCAGGCCTCTATTTTCTGGGAATGAGCACCTAGTGTTTTATCTAATTCTTAAGCACGGGGACAATCATTGCAGGATCCTCAAAACTCTGATAGTAAAAGGAAAATTGTAAAATTCCTTTTATAAACACACACCCAACCGGGCTGTGGTGGTGCATGTCTTTAATTTGACCACTTAGGAGACAGAGGCAGGCAGATTCCTGAGTTGGAGGCCAGCCTGGTCTATAGAGTGAGTTCCAGGACATCCAGGGTTACACAAATAAACCCTGTGTCGAACAACCCCCCCCCCCCCCGCCAAGAAAAAAAAAACTCAGAGAGAGAGAGAGAGAGAGAGAGAGAGATTGAGAGAGAGAGAGAGAGAGAGAGAGAGAGCAGGGGAGAGAGATCCAGAATGGTATTATTCAACTAGAAAATACCCACATAGATTCAGAGACAAGCCAATCAGCCGCCATAACATATGGTTGCAGATTTCCATAGAGGACATTATTGCATGTTATTACTGCACACCATGAGTATAATTAAACTGAAGGTAATAGATACCGTAATATTTGGAATTAACTTAGCATGTGTTTACTTCCTTATTGGCGACTGTGAATCACACTGTTTTAGGAAAGAATCCAAGTGTTCTGTATGTTTTTTTTTTAATTAGTGCTGTGAACTGAATTTTCTAAATTAATTATAAAAATGAATAACTTCAACAAGACCCTAATATGATGCCACTTTCAAACACAAGCGTCTTTGAGAATACTCCTTTGACGAAAAGAAAAGTTGTGATTCAAAGGTCACTGAAAACATGGCATTTTACACTACATTCAACTATCTGTGCTTAAAACTAACTTTGCCGAAATTTCCATCCTACATATCTTGTGAAGCTGAGAAACTTTATTGCTGCAAAATCTAACTCAGAGACACTTCACTGGAAACATTGGCAACAGGACAAGATATGTCACTGGATTTACAATTTCGGTTTCAGAAACAGCATCATCTTCAAAAGAAGAAGCAATTGATCCATACTGAACATACTCAGGCTGATTCTGTAATTGGGAGATGGTTTGAATGCAAAACATGTCCTGAGCGTTATGCAGAATGTGAATTAGTCTCAGAAAGATGCCCTAATGTGGTATTGTAAAGACAGCAGATGGCTGACAAAATACAATTTCTATAATTATTTTAGAATTGTAACTCTTTTAAGTCAATTTAGCATTATTATTGAAGCACAGTTCTTGAAATTGTCATTAGCAAAATGTTGTAAATATTTACAATTTTATGAAATAATTTACCAAGAACGTAAGAAAATGAGCATTCAAAGTTTTCCCATAGCACAAGTTGAAGCAATAAGTTTCTCCCTGCAATCTGTTGTACTAGTGAAAGAAACTTTACTATATCCAGCAGTATATGACTATCTCAATCAATCCGAGAACTCCACATTGTGTTTATATTTCAGCATGAATATGTACTTAGCCATTATATATATATGTGTGTGTGTATATATGTATATGTATATATGTGTGTATATATATATGTGTGTGTGTGTAAACATATCTGAAAAATACAAGATGAAAATAAATGCTGTTTTTGAAGGCAAATTTTTAAAATTCTCCATAATTCTGTAATAATTTTTAGAATAAAATTTGATCATACTCATTAACCCAGATCCCTGCTCTCTTCGTTCTCAAAAACATTTCTTTTCTTTTTCAAAAATCTTATCAAGATTTCTTTCTACTTCCTAAGTAAAATTGAGTGTGTGGTTGTCTAATAAAGTCTGGTTTATTTACCTAAGGCTACACTTTTAGAGAAAACTGTATCTCTGTCTCCCAACAGCTAAATATTACCAATAGCTTCATAGCCAGGAATGCAATATTTTACTTCATTCTCTGTGGATTTCCAAAGGATAGAAGCTGAACAGTGTAAATGTAACTTTTACTTGTCAGATGTAATTGTCATCTGGAAGGCTTACTGGTGAATAAGCTCACTCTAATTCTTTCAGAACTCTGGCTGGCTGGTACATCTCAGCTGTACTGGCTCAAACTCCCCACCAAGCTGACTGATTCATTCTGGGTTCTGTTAACTTCTCACTGAATTGCTGTGCCTCAAAATAACTAAGACAATTTGTTCCAATCTTCTGGCTCCTTCTCATTCTCTGGCTTCAGTTGCCTCCACTGAACTGACCTGCACAGCCATGCATGAACTCAACTACTCCACACTGCATTCACTGCTCTGACTGACTGAAATCCTCTATATTTAACTCAACTGACTGAACAGAACTTACTGCCACCTTGTGCTCTCTTCTTGCACTTCTTGTCCAAAGGCTCCCTTTCCTGTCTGTCTGTATGAGAGGTGGGTGTGTCTGATATTTGACTCATTCTGTTAAGTCTTTCTTTGACTCATCACTCTGCCCCTCAATTAGAAGCCACTTTAAGACATGACTGCTTCCTTATACAAACGAATGTTATCTAACAGTCTATGGGTTTAAGGCATTATTCCTTGTAGTCACCCTCTGCCACTGGCTCTTACACTATTTCTCCTCTTACACAAAATTTCTGAATCTTGGGAAGAGCTGCATAGAGTATATATGTTCCATTTAGAGTGGAAAGTTCTGCAGTCCTTTATTTCCTGTACCACAGACAGTTGTCAATCTCATTAGGCTGGAACAGTTTATCAGTGTGGAGCAGAGGGAAGAATTGATCTATAGATATGACTCTAAGGCATTAGGAGTCATCTTAATATTATGTTCATTATGCAGGTGGATATGGTAGGTTATTCCTGAAGGCCTAGAGTACAGCCTTACTCCTTATAATAACATCTTCTGAGAGATTATATTATTAACATTGACTATGTCTTTTCCCCTATGTGCATCACAGTACACATGCACTCTCATATGTATAGCATATCACATCAGATGTTTTAAATCTTAGAAGAGCATAACAAAAGACTCTTGGGTGTTGTGATTGTTATACCTTAAGTTGGGTCTGTTTCAAGTTATGGTATAGACTTTCCAGTTCAACAGAGACTCATAATGTTTTATTAATTCATCTTATATTTACAAGTTTCACTGTTAATATGCATCTGATTTTCCCTTAGACCTCCAAATTATATTTATAGGTAATAGAAATAAAAATTATTAGTGAATATTATGCTCTGTGTCAAAATGCCTGGCATGCACAGGCTCACATGCCTGACCACTTGGTCCCATGTTTGCTCAGTTTTGGGAAGCTGTGACACCTGTAAGAGTTGGTGCCCAGCTGGAGAATGTCACTGAAAGACCTTCTAAGGGTGAGCTACCCAGCCAAATTCAGACTTGGTCTCTTTTAATCTGCTTCCTAATGTCCAACTCCAAACTGTTGGACCTGATGTGTTAAGATAAAAAGAGAGGGAATATGTTCTATGGAAGTGTGTGGTAAGGTATGGGGGAAGGGGATGTCAGCAGGCCCATGCCACGGCATCCCTTTCCCTGAGGGACCATCCACACAACAATATAGTATAGAAAATAGTTTATTTAGGGCATGGGGAGGAGAGCTAAGAGGGTAGTAGAGGCAGAGAAAGGGAGAGAGAGAGAGAGAGAGAGAGAGAGAGAGAGAGAGAGAGAGCTAAGGGGAGGGGAGGGGAAGGGAGGGGAAGGGAGAGGAAGAGAGAAGAGAGGAAGAGAAGAAGAGAGGAAGAGAAGAGAGAAGAGGAGAGGAGAGAGGAGGAGAGAAGAGGAGAGAAGAGAGAAGAGAGGAGAGGAGAGGAGAGGAGAGGAGAGGAGAGGAGAGGAGAGGAGAGGAGAGGAGAGGAGAGGAGAGGAGAGGAGAGGAGAGGAGAGGAGAGGAGAGGAGAGGAGAGGAGAGAAGAGAAGAGAAGAGAAGAGAAGAGAAGAGAAGAGAAGAGAAGAGAAGAGAAGAGAAGAGAAGAGAAGAGAAGAGAAGAGAAGAGAAGAGAAGAGAAGAGAAGAGAAGAGAAGAGAAGAGAAGAGAAGAGAAAAGTAGAGGCTGGCCATGAGCACATGGAGAAAGAAGGGGGAAGGGACTGGTGGTGGGGAGGGGGGAACAGAAAGGGAGCAAAAGCTCAAGAGAGCAAGAAAGGAAAAAAAGAACAAATGAGAGATGAAGGGCAAGCAGCCAATTTTATAGTGCGTCAAGCCTTCCTGGCTGTTGCCAGGTAACTGTAGGTTGGAGCTTAGACACAATGCTAACATTCCCCCATTTTGGTTTAAAACAAGAAAAAATTAGTAAGAGGTGAAGGTGAAGCAGGAATAGGGTCATTGTGATATCTGGCTGCTTCATATTGATATGGGGGTGACATGTGTCTAGGGAAACTAGAAAATTGGGTATGGAGGGTGTTTGTCCAGTCTTAAGATTGGCTGTTTCTTGCTGTCCAGGGTCGGTGGAGCCATCTGAGGATAGGTCAGAAGGAACAGGTCCAGTAGAAAAGTGTGTTTATGAGAGGAGATTGGAGCATCTGGAGGTTGCTTCTCTGGAAGGACCTTAGATGTAGTAGGCACCTGGTCTTGAAAAGATGCTAGAACACACTGGATGGAGTCAGTTGGGTCCATGAGAGGTAGATCTGAGTGGGTTTCCTGTAGCTTATAAGTTTACAAAGGAGATAACAACATGAGTTAACAACATGAGCAGTCTTTAAGATGAGCCTTTTGTGGGCAGAAGGAACAAGAATTTGTGATTAAAAAGTTCGATTGTATAGTGGAATGTTTTATTAAAGTTAGGCAAATTTATAAGAACTGAAATAATGTTAGGACAGTCACATAGCAAGAAGAGGAAATATCTAATTAACAGAAACCGAGTTTAGGTATGGAGATAACAGATTACATTTGTGAAAGCTTTTATTTAGCTGTCAAATTACAGTTACCTTAGCTGTCAATGTAGTCAGAAATCTGAGAAAGAATAAACAATAATCTACCAGTTATATACCAACTATATATTATTTTTAAAAAATGACAGATTCTACTAGGCAATAGTGCCCTGTGGTCTCCATGACAACTTGGGTGAAGTCAGTCTGGCTTTCTTATTTTTTTATTAGGTATTTATTTCATTTACATTTCCAATGCTATCCCAAAAGTCCCCTACCCGCTCACCCACCCACTCCCCCACCCACCCACTCCCACTTCTTGGCCCTGGAATTCCCCTGTACTGAGACAGATAAAGTTTGCATGACCGATGGGCCTCTCTTTACACTGATATCCGACAAGGCCCTCTTCTGATACATATGCAGCTAGAGACACGAGCTCCAGGGGGTACTGGATAGTTCATATTGTTGTTCCACCTATAGGGTTGCAGATCCCTTTAATTCCTTGGTTCCTTTCTCTAGCTCCTCCATTGGGGGCCCTGTGATCCATCCAATAGCTGACTGTGGGCATTCACTTCTGTGTTTCCTAGGCCCCGCCATAGTCTCACAAGAGACAGCTATATCTGGGTCCTTTCAGCAAAATCTTGCTAGTGTAGTCTGGCTTTCAAACACAAGACACAGGAATTTTTCTCTGTGGAATGGATATGCATGACTGTGATGGTTTGTATATTCTTGGACCAGGGTATGGCACCATTTGGAGGTGTGCCCTTGTTGGAATAGGTGTGTCACTGTGGGTGTGGGTTTAAGATCCTCACCCTAGTTGCCTGGAAGTCAGTCTTCCACTAGCAGCCTTTGGATGAAGATGTAGAACTCTCAGCTCTGCCTGTGCCATGCCTGCCTGGATACTGCCATGCTCCCACCTTGATGATAATGGACTGAACCTCTGAACCTGTAAGCCATCCCCAATTAAATGTTGTTTTTTTTTATAAGACTTGCCTTGGTCATGGTGTCTGTTCACAGCAGTAAAACCCTAACTAAGACAATGACATAAGAAATGGCTTCCCTTGATTTAGGTAAGTCATTTGACCCAGTATATCCAGTTTTGTCTACTGTCTTTTTCAGTAATTTTTATGCCGCAATCCAGACAGTATCTTGTAGCTGTGTCCAAGTCTTTTGAGACCTCATGGCATAACTGTTAAAGGTCTTGCGAATTCTGGCTGTCATAAATTTAATAATTAGCCAACTTTTGACAAGATTGGGGGCTATATCAATTGGTTATAACTGAATAATTTAATGGCAGTTGTAAAACCTCATCTATCAAGACAGGATAGGAATGAAAATCTTAAGTAACTTTAGCATGTCATGTAAGTAGGGAAAAGCACATTTTTGCATTAGCAAAGAAACATTTGTCTAGGACTAAAATAAGAGCTAACAGCAGTCAGGCGTGGTGGCGCACGGCTTTGATCCCAGCACTTGGGAAGCAGAGACAGGTGAATTTCTGAGTTTGAGGCCAGCCTGCTCTACAGAGTGAGATCCAGGACAGCCAGGGCTACACAGAGAAACCCTGTCTCGAAAAAAACCCAATGTCTTGAGATAGAACTGTGCTGGCAGGCAAGCTGTGGGAATGGCTACTCTCCAGAGTGATAAACTGGTGCATGCTCACATATACTTGCCCAGTTGAGGCACCAAGTATGTGTTTGGGCTGGGGTGCAATGGGTGTTTGGCCTGTAGCATGGAGTACAGATCACTAGGAGTCAATATAGTGGAGTGTGTGGTCCTGCTGCTGAATGGGCCAGTGGCTGCAGGCAGCTGAGATAGTGGGTTTACTTTGGCCAGGCGCCCTACTAGCAGCCCAGTGCTTCCTGCTGCCAGAGTTCCTGGAGGATAGGGTTGGTGGGAGAAAAAAGTATGTTCTGTATCCCAGAAACATGCAAGCTATTCTTGTGGTGGGTGCCTTTAATTCTCACTTTATAAGTATTGGGCAGAGAGGGAAAGAGAGAGAGAGAGAAAGAGGGAAGAAGGAAGGGGCTCCCTAAAGTGCATGGGAAAGTGGCTTCTTGGACAAGGAGTAGGGCTGGCCATGAACACATGGAGAGAGATGGGGGAAGGGAATGGGGAGAGAGGGAGGGAAAGGGAAGAGCAAGGGAGGAAGAGTCCAAGAGAGCAAATAAGGATTAAGAGAACAAGAGAGAGGGGAAGGGCCAAGCAGCCCCTTTTATAGTGGGTCAGGCCTACCTGGCTATTGCCAGGTAACTGTGGAGTGGAGCTTAGACACAATGCTAGCAGGACCCATTTACAGCCATGTATCATGTGTTTCACCATGAAGGTCTCTATCCAAAAAACTGAAAAGCAAAGTAAATTTTTACCTTGTTAACTTGTTTTATAAGATTATGTCAGAGCAATTAGAGAATATCTTATGCAACATAAGTTTTTTTAAATATTTTAATCACTACACAAAACTTTTTCAAAAACTCTCATGCTGTTTTAATTAAACTTCAGTTCTAAATCAGAGCTACGAAGTAAGAACCACCACATATGTAAAATCATTCATATTAAATACGTTTATTGTTCAATAAGATTCATGTGCACTGCATGTGTTTGCTTGAAATTGTATTCAAAATAACATGAATAATTAGTTACCTTAATATTTTAAGGGTTTGAGCACTGATTTTTATTAGAAAGCAAATCTAAATGTATATATAAATTAGTACAATTAGGCACCTCTTATATTTAGTAGAATGATGACCAGTGTTAATGGTGAATTTTACAGTCTAGAATTGCTTGAAATATATTTCAAACATAATATTACAAGTTTTTGGTTCTAAATCATGATTAAGTTATGCAGAAATACAGTACTTTGGAAAACACATTTAGAATATGACAATCTAATTTTCTATTACTAATTCTTATAAAAATGTTCCTTTGTTTGGGTTTTCTTTTTTATTTATTTTTTTTTAATTTTTTTATTTTTTGAGACAGGGTTTTTCTCTGTGTAACCCTGGCTGTCCTCAAACTCACTCTGTGTACCAGGCTGGCCTCGAACTCAGAAATCCACCTGTTTCTGCCTCCCAAGTGCTGGGATTAAAGGCATGTGCTACCACTGCCTGGCTTGTTTGGGTTTTCTTAAAAGCACTACAATTATATTCTCAATTACCTTTTATGAAAACAACTTAGATACACATCAACAGACTTACAAAGAATGGGTATGAAACACAGTAGATTACTATTTAGCTAGGAAGAGTTAAAGTTTGTCATTTTTAGAAAAACACATATAATTGCAGGTCATAGCAATAGCATCAAAAAGCATTACTCAGAAAAATATATTTGATTCTTCCTTTGTCATGTAAAAATCTAAAAAAGAGATGAAAGAAGACAGGAATTAACTAGAAAGAAGAAGTGATGGGATTTAGAAAGTGAAGAAAAGCTGGGGAGAGAATATTATTCATTGTTACAATATACATGTATGAATAGGTCAAACTGCACCATTAATCTTGTCCATATTAAAGCATTTACTGTCAAAACCTCCTATAGAAAACTGGTAACAAAAACTGGTAAAGAAAAGCCTTTTTATAAGGATATTTGGTTTCTACAATTTTAAGAACTGTCATTGAAAACTTGTGGTCTTTAAGTTAATTTTTATTTTTGATATTATATATAATTACATCAATTCACCTTCCCAATCCTCCCAACTCCTCCCATATATATCTCCTTTCTCTTTTTCAAATCATTACTTGTATTTTCATTAACTGTTATTACATGCATATATGTATACACACACATACACACATATATGTATATATAAATTTTAAATATAGTCTGCTCAGTCTATATAATGTTACTTGTATGTATGCTTTCAGGATTAATCATTTGATATCAGATAACCAATTGCTATGCTGTTTCCTGTAAAAGACATTTTCTGCAGCTCTCAACTTTCCTTACTTACATATTAATTTATTATGAAGCATTGAATCAATATATTTCTTTTGCATCCAGACTAGCATATCTCTCGCTGTCCTTGTTCAGCTTGTGTTTATGTAATTATGTATGTTTGAATTTATGGGTATAGCTTAGAGACACTGTCTCTGACACTTTTGGTGTGCTCTCTTTTACATTGTTCCTGGAGAATTGGGTGCAGGAATTGTTTTGTACCTGCTTCTCTTGTGACTGGAGTCCATAATTGTATTTTCACTGGCTGTGGCTTTCTGTAATCCTCTTTATCTGTTACAAAGAGATTTTTCTTGGTGACCAGTAATGATTACACCTATCTGTGGGTATAAAGCTAATATGATCATGTTAGGGATTATACTGGTTTTTTGTCCTTTTATTTTTTTTATTATATATATTCTCTATTCACATTTCAAATGTTATCCCCTTTCCTATTTCCCCTCCGAAAACCCCCTGTCTTCTTCCTTCTCTCCCTGCTCCTCAACCCATCCACTCCCACTACCTGGCCCAGGCATTCCCCTATACTGGGGCATAGAACCTTCACAGGACCAAGGGCCTCTCCTCCCATTGTTGACCAACTAGGCCATCCTCAGTTACATATGCAGCTAGAGCTATGAGTCTCTCTGTATGTTTTCTTTGATTGGTGGGTTAGTCCCAGAGATCTCTGGGGTTATTGGTTAGTTCTTTTGTTGTTGTTGTTGTTCCTCCTAGGGGACTGGAAACCCCTCCAGCTCCTTAGGTATTTTCTCTAGCTCCTTCATTGGGGACCCTGTGTTCTGTCTAATGGATGACTGTGAGCATCCACTTCTGTATTAGTCAGACACTTGCAGAGCCTCTCAGGAGACAGCTTTATCAGTCTCCTGTGAGCAAGCTCTTGTTGACATAGTGTCAACAATAGTGTCTGGGTTTGGTGGTTGTTTATGGGATGGATCCCCAGGTGGGGCAGTCTCTGGATGGTTATGCCTTCAGTCTCTGCTCTGAACTTTGTCTCCATAATGCCTTCCATGGATATTTTATACCCACTTCTAAGAAGGATCGAAGAGCCCACACTTTGGTCTTCCTTCTTCTTGAGTTTCATGTGTTTTGCAAATTGTATCTTGGCTATTCTGAACTTCTGGGCTAATCTCTAAGTAAAAGTGAGTGCATATCATATGTGTTCTTTTGTGATTGGCTTACCTCACTCAGGATGATATCCTCAAGATCCACCCATTTGTCTAAGAATTTCATGAATTCATTGTTTTTAATAACTGAGTAGCAATCCATAGTATAAATGTACCACAATTTCTGTATCCATTCCTCTGTTGAGGAACATCTAGGTTCTTTCCAGCTTCTGGCTATTATAAATGAGGCTGCTATGAAAATAGTGGAGCATGTGCCCTTATTACAACTTGGGGCATATTCTGTATATATGCCCAGGGATGGCATTGCTGGATCTTCCGGTAGAACTATGTCCAATTTTCTCAGAAACCACCAAACTGATTTCGAGTGGTTGTAGCAGCTTGCAATACCAACAGTAATGGAGGGTGTGTTCTTCTTTCTCCACATCCTCTCCAGCATCTGCTGTCACCTGAATTTTTGATCTTAGCCATTCTGACTGGTGTAAGGTGAAATCTCAAGGTTGTTTTGATTTGCATTTCCCTGATGATTAAGGATGATGAACATTTTTTTTTAGGTGCTTCTCAGCCATTTGGTATTCCTCAGTTGATAATTCTTTGTTTAGCTCTGTACCCCATTTTTAAATAAGGGTTATTTGATTTTCTGGAGTCTATCTTCTTGAGTTCTTTATATATATTGGATATTAGTCTCCTATCTGATTTAGGATTGGTAAAGATCCTCTCCCAATTTGTTGGTGGCCTTTTTGACTTCTTGACAATGTCTTTTGCCTTACAGAAGCTTTGCAGTTTTATGAGGTCCCATTTGTTGATTCTCGATCTTACATCACAAGCCATTGCTGTTCTATTCAGGATTTTTTCCCCTGTGCCCATATCATTGAGGCTCTTCCTGACTTTTTCCTCTATACGTTTCAGTGTCTCTGGTTTTATGTGTAATTCCTTGATCCACTTAGACTTGAGCTTTGTACAAGGAGATAAGAATGGATCAGTTCACATTCTTCTTCATGCTATCCACCAGTTGAACCAGCACCATTGGTTGAATATGCTGTCTTGCTGAGTGTGGTGGTGCATGCCTTTAATCCCAGCACTTGGGAGGCAGAGGCAAGTGAATTTCTGAGTTTGAGGCCAGCCTGGTCTACAGAGTGAGTTCCAGGACAGCCAAGGCTACACAGAGAAACCCTGTCTCTAAAAAAAAAAAAAAAAAAAAAAAAAAAAAAATGCTTCTTTTTTCCACTGGATGGTTTCTCCTATAAGTTCTGTGACTTAATATAGTCTAAGGAATTTGTGTTTTCTTCCTGAGTGGATCAAATGTTTTTAATTAGGCAAAAAGTCATATATTAACACAACAGTGGTACTGAATTCTAAGTGAAGTAGCTAATTCTACTTTTGTCTCTTTAATAAATATGATCAATGATATCTCTTGCAGAATAGCGAACTTATTTATAATTTCAATGTTAGGATTGCCATTGTAAGCCTTAAAAATGACCTACTAAATGTAACTTTAATGTATATTCATAATTGTCTTCTGTGGGTTAAGTCAGGTTCTTTCCTGTTTAGCTGTTCTGTTGCGTGTTCTAGGCTAATTCCTGTCTGCACCTGTCATCTTGCTGTACTAGTGTTGGGATTACAAAGGCATTACCCACATCCGGTTCTTATATATGGGTTCTGCAATGGAACTCAGGCAATTAAAACTGCTCAGCTATAACTTTTAGCAGCGGATCTATCTCCAAACTTTATCTATATTTAAAATCACTTATTCATAAAAATTAATTATAATATATTATTTGAAATCTACTCTTTCAGCAGAATGGAAATGAAAGAGAAGGAGATATGCTGAAAATGAAAAGAGATAAGATTACATTTATACAACATTACTAAAAATAAAAAAGATTGTATCTCTTTTGCAACAGAAGAGGTTTGGTGTCTCTGATGTTCCTAGTTTGTTTGTTTGTTTACATTTCTTGAAAGTCCCTGCTTAGTAACACTGTAAAATATTTGGTGGTTTTTTTTTAGAGGGGAAGTAAATGTTTTTCTTGTGAACAAATGGAGCATTTTATTCTCAAACCTATTTAATGTGATTAATGAATATTTATCCAATTACCAACATTGATCTGACAAAGTATCTAAAGGGAATATGAACTTTAAAAACATCTCCCTTTCTTTTGTTTCCTAATCCATTTTCAGATTCATGTTTTTCAAAAAGACTGCAAATTATGGTGTCTGCTATCTCAATACTGTTGTGTAAATGGCTGGATGTACCTTTCATTTTCACCATATCTAGGTAAAACAAAATTCAAATGTCCTACTATGATAAAATCAGATGACATAAAATAAGTATTTATAAGTATAAAATAAGTATCAAAAGCCAATTTCTAAAAACCAAATTCTGTTACTCTGTGCAGTGAGCTAAGGTATTTTTATATAATGCTGCTTATAGTCATAGCAAGAAATCCATGTAACAAATATACATGGGCACTGATATCAGGGGTATCATCTTCCTATGTGTGAGCACTGGGATGAAGCACATTTGCTTCAGTCATGTGGCAGGATTACCTTTGGGACACCTACATTAATATTGTCTGTCTCAAATCTTTCAAATTACATTAAAATTAATAACCCAACAAAAATATCTTTATTTGTAAATTTCTCAGGTTGCAGTTCCCTATTTCTAGAAGACATCCCAGACACCTCTTCCAAAATTTGTACTACAGTGACCTTGTGGTTCAGTGGA
Organism: Mus caroli; assembly: GCF_978045245.1. NCBI lineage: Eukaryota > Metazoa > Chordata > Mammalia > Rodentia > Muridae > Mus > Mus caroli. Next base: position 144,250,197 of record NW_028227256.1, read on the forward strand.
ATAAGCAAAAACATTATCTGAAAACAAAAGAAAATTCAGGGAAAAAAATCATTGGATTCAAACAATGAATTAGTCTTTTAGGTGAAGCATAATTTCAAACAGACTGGATGGGGCAGAGGACAACTTTTTTATATTCTAATGTATGTATTAAAAATCTGAGCCAGTAGGATATGTCAGTGAAGACATTTGTCATACAGAAAACTGGTGACTCTGAATTTGGTTCCTGGAACTTTTGGGAAAGTAGAAGCAGAGATTGAACTCTACCAAATTGTCCTCTGACCTCCAGAGGATTCACTGTGGTACATTATAGGTTAGACCGATCCCCACATAAATATTAGTTAATTTCAAATGTGAAATTTGTAATGAGTTGTATTTCATATATCCTCAATACTACAATATCTCCAGCAGAAAGAGGGCATCAAGTGAGGGAGGGGGTTGCCATCCCACAGTCAAAACCTAATTTTTCCCATCTGAAAGAACTGCAGGGATGGAAATAGAAACCTGTGGAAAACAAGATCCATAGACGGGTCCAAAGTGGGACCCAGCTCAAGGCGCAGTCCCAAGGCCTGACACTATGACTGAGGCTATGGAGCACTCACATAGAGGAACCTAACATTACCACACTCTGGAATACCCAACAAGCAGCTCAAAGAGCCAGATGCAGATATTTGCACCAAACTAATGGACAGAAGCTGCTGACCTCTGTGGTTGAATTAGGGAAGACTGAAAGAAGCTGGGAGGGAAACACTGTAGGAGGACCAGCAGTCTCAATTAACCTTGACCCCTGAGATCTCTTAGACACTGAACCACCAACCAGGCAGCATACACAAGCTATGAGGTGATATGAGGCCCCCAACACATATACAGCAGAGGATAGCCGGGTCTATGTTCATTCAGAGAAGATGCATCTAACTCTCAAGAGACTGGAGACCCCACTGAGTTTAGAGATCTGTTACTGATTTTCACAGTCTCTTGGATCTCATATTCTTAGTTTAGGTTACATGTGTTGAGTACTCTAAAGTAACAGAATTTATAAGATAAATCTCTCTGAATATATAGAAGGGAAATTTATTTGAATGACTTACGTACTATGGTTTAGATAATCCAATGGTAACAGGCTATGAAAGGCAAAGCCCAAGAATCTTGTAGTTGCTCAATCCATAGAGTATCAGGCAAAGAGAGCTACTTTCTTCTTCCATGTCCATTTTATATGCTTCTATCAGAAGGTATGGCCTAGATCAAAAGAGTTGGATTTTCATATATTGAAGTAGCCTTGCATACCTTGGATGAAGCCTACTTGATAGTGGTGAATGATCGTTTTGATGTATTCTTGGATTCTTTTTGCAAGAATTTTATTGAATATTTTTGTATCGATATTCATAAACAAGATTGGTCTGCAGTTCTCTCTCTTTTTTTTTTTTTTTTTTTTTTTGGTTGAGTCCTGATGTGGTTAAGGTATCAAAGTAATTATAGCTTCATAACATGAATTAGGTAGTGTACATTCTGTTTCTATTTTATGAAATAGTTTGAGGAAAATTGGTATCAGGTCTCCTTTGGATGTCTGCTAGAATTCTGCACTAAATCCATCTGGCCGTGGGCTTCTTTTGCTTGGGAGGTTTTGAATGACTTCTATTTGTTTGTGGGATATAGACTTTTAGATAGTTTACCTGCTCTTGATTTAACTTTGGTATGTGGTATCTGTCTAGAAAACCATCCATTACCTCTAGATTTTCCAGTTTTGTAGAATAAAGGCTTTATAGCAGGATCTGATGATTTTTTTTTAATTTCCTTCATTTATGTTGTTATGTTCCCCATTTCATTTCTGATTTTTGTTAATTTGGATATTGTTTATGGGCCTATTAGTATTTTGGCTAAGAGTTTATCTGTCTTTTGATTCAAAGAACGAACTTTTGGTTTTCTTGATTCTTTGTATTGTTTTCTTTGTTTCTATTTGTTTGATTTCGATCCTGAGTTTGACTATTTCCTGGTGTCTACTCCTCTCGGGTGTGTTTGATCCTTTTTTTTTTTTTCTAGAGCTCTCAGGTGTGCTGTTAAGTTGCTAGTGTAAAAGTTTAAAATAAGTAAATAAAAAGAAATAGAAAAAAAAAGAGTTGAATTAAAACTGTGTCTTCCCACCTTAAAAGATACACATTAGAGCTAGATCATGTCAAATGATTAAGTAAAAATCCTTCAGATGTGTGCCCAGTCTTTTCTGGATTTTAGTGAATTCTAGATGTAGTCAATTTGACAACCAAGAATAGCCATCACATAGTTATTTAGACTAACTCATCTCACCTTCCACCTGCCAAAAGGGTTATTATGCTCTTATTCTAGATGTTACACAATATTCTGTAAGTAATTAAATGAAAATAAGCAATGATCATGGCTTTCAAACATGTTTACTGGGGAAAGTAAAACATGTTCACAAATAACTAAAGGACAGTAACAGGTGATTGGAGTCTTTAGAGAGCTATAAAGTAAACGGTATCACAGACATAGTAAGAATTTCATTTTAATTTGTGTAAGAAAATTTTGGGGAGTACATGATTTCAGTATTAGGGTTTATCTTAATAACTGTGTGGGGTCAAGAAGTAGGCATGAACATAAATAACTCTGATGTTCCAATTTTATATTTTAATTTTTTCACAAATTTCATTAGATAAATGTATACATAAAGGTTGGCCATAAAGCATAACCAGTGCTCACAGATAACATAGCTTCACATAGCAATCATAAGACAATTTTCTAGAAAGACATGATTAAATATGAACCAATGATGGAACACAAGAATAATCCCAACAAAGTGAACCTTACCAACCCAGTGAATTTGCAGGGGTTACTCAGAAGACAATAAATGACTGTAGCACAGCTGAACCACTCAAAGGTCCAGACAGTATTGCAATTGACAATACAAAGCTGTCTGTTATAAGAATGTAGAAAAGCTTGAAAGTTTTAGTGTAAACAATACTAGTAGTCTTTTTGAGATTCCCAGAAAATGACCAGAACAGGGAATGAGGTCCTACTAAGGACAGAAACCTTGAGGTTGTGTCACTGTTGCTTTATCTCAAACATTAAAATTTGAAAGGATTATCATCTCTTTGTCATACTTTCACAGTGTATACTAATTATACTGATATGTTGTCTTCATATCTACCAGAAGTATTAAACATGATACTTGGGTAAGGGGTTTTTTTTTAGTCATGTTCTATAAATACTACTATAATTCTTTTAGCCTCAAAGAAGTATAATTTGCCTGGTGAAAATTCACTAGCTTCAGCTAAGTAGAAGAAATTATAAATAGGATTCATGTATGAAATGCAAAAGTGAAGGTAAATCTAATTATTCTTGAGGGGTATAGGGTGCATATGTGGAGAGGATAAGAAGTCACTCATCAAGGGATAGTGTTTACTCATATCTCAGGTGAACTAATGAGAAAATTTCATCCAGACAAATTATACACATGTTTAAGTGAAAGAAACACTGGCGAGCTGAGATGTGTCTAGGTGTAGTTGATTAAATACTTCACCACACATTACTTGAACCTCTATGTAACAAATTAAATTTTTCCATCTAATTTCTGCAAATTTAATTTCAAAATCTTTCTCATGATCATGAATCAGAGGTATTTGATAGTCTTACACAATAGTAAAGCAACAATGATGGTAGAAGTGACTAAAATCATCTAGGAAATAATGTTCAAGTTTCCTTCATCTTTGGGTTATTTTACTTGTTGTTAGATATGGTACTATAATAATATGAAGAATATGATATTGAAAGTAAAGTTGAAAATGAAGCAGGAGTTTTCTAGCTATTCCCCTAAGTTAAGAAACATGTCCCGCTGGATTACTTCTGGAGGGAGAAGAAAACACATCAAGTGAAGAAAAATAGTGAAGAAAGATGGATGTAAAGAAACAGGCAGCTAAAGAAAAATATTAGCATTTTATTTGTTTTTGCTTACACTTTTTCTTAAAGTTGCTGATGTGTAAGTGAAGTAGAGCCATGTAAATGTAAACAAGAGAATGTCTTCAAAGCCTTTGGTGAGTACTTGAATTATTCATTCACATTTCTGCTTTGCATTTCAAAGATTAAATTTTAAAGTACTCAGTTCCATATTCTTTCCTAAAAGTGATGAATATCCTTTTTAGTTCAGCATGAGTTTGAAGAAAGAAAGTTTAGATGAACCAAGGAATTAATTAAAATAAAATGATGTGCTTTAACATTTACAAAACAATATGTGAACTCTACAGACTTTAACATATAATGCATCCTAAAAGAATAATCCAAAAGAAAATTACAATAGACAAACTTCTACAAATTCTTTAGATTGATAGTATACAAAATATTTCATGCCTGAAAGGTAAATGGTGTTTATTTGGACTAAAATTGTATCAGCCAAGAAATATCTAATTCCAAATTTTGACTCTAGATATTATCTTTTAAAAGCGTGTACTCCAATCCCTTGTGAGTCTTCCTTTCCTTTGAATTTCATTTCTATTGTGATGTTGAATCTTAATTTGTAACATGTTTAGATCACACATACAGCCTTTCATATTCTGTAGTGTCTAGTTCTTATAAAAGTAGGCAAAATACACAGTATTATACATTTGATATTTTTCTATTTATTGTAAATAGATTATTATTTTCTTACATAAAATTCCCTGATTACAGTTTTTTCTTCCTCTACTACTCCCAATTCCTCTCTACTATATCTTCCATCAATATACATCCCTTTTCTGTGTCTCATTAGAAAAGATCAGACTTCTAAGGGATGATTAAAATAAAATAAAATAGAGTAGAATACAATACAATACAATACAATACAATACAATACAATACAATACAATACAAAACTATCATATCAGATTTGGACAAGATGAACAAACTGAAGGAAAAGATCCTGAGAAAATGCTCAAGAAGTATACACTGGCACATTTGCACACTCAGGATCCCATAATGACATTAAACTTGAAGCCATGATATATTTGCAAAGGACCTGGTGACAATCCAGTAGGACACTTCATGTGGCCTCATTCTATGTGAATTCATGGGAGATTTCGTCATGCTTATTTAGAACACCTTGTTTTCTTCATGTCTTCAATCCTGTCTGACTCTTAAGTTCTTTCTGTCTCCTCTTTCTTGGAGTTTCCTGAGCCAGATGAGGTATTAATGGAGAGATCTCATTTATTACTGAGCATTGTGAGGTGTCTCATTCTATGTATAACATCTGTTTGTATGCCTCTTTCCTATTGTCAACTGTAGTAAATGGAAACTTTTCTGATGATGGCTCAGCAAGACACTGATCTATGACTATAGCAAAATGTCATAAAGAGAATTTTTGTCACAACATTTGTTTATTTTATTTTGTTGCTATTGTTGTTGTTTTATTCAATAGTATTTGGTCCCTGAACTTTGATTATTGGTCACTCAAGCTGTGTTAGATGTGGATTCTATCTCCAGGAGTGGGCCATAATTATATCAAATACTGGCTAGTTACACTCTCAAGTTGTATTCTACCATTGTCCTAGGCAATGCACCCTAGGTGTATTGTAAATAAAAGGAGTGTGGCTGGATTGGCGTTGAATTTTCTCATTTGATAGCATCTAGAGTATATTCCTGTAGCAAAGACACTAGTGTGCAAGGGTAAAGGTTTTATGTAGGCAGCAGATTAAACTTTCCATTTTCAATGTGTTGTGTGCTTGTTATCTCCAGCAATGACACCTTCCTATCCATACTTGGAGAGCAGCATATTGTCTTAGCAACAGTCTGGGTTGGTTAGAGATTCCCATTGGACCATTTTGGTCAAAACTCAATTTGATATTAAGAAGTGATAGAAAGCTCTGTTTCCTCAGACACAATTTCCCAGTCTTGTCCCTCGTGCTGCAACAGAAAACCAACTGCAGACCCCTAACATTCATATGTCCCACGGATCCCACAGATCATCCCCTCCTAACTTCCATACCACTACTTATCACTGTATCCAAGCCCCCATCTTCACATTACACCCCAGGAAATAAAGAGAGTTGTAGGAAGGTCAGATGGGTATCCCTTGGAGGTGGAAATACTGTATGATTTACAGAGGGATGAGGGATATATAAGGATGAGAGCAACAACAGAAGCCTGGGATAAACTGAGATGGGGTGAATGGGGTGAAATGGGCTGGAGGAAAAGAGTTTGAATAGAGATGACTGGAATTGGAGGCGATTTGGGGGCTAGTAGTGAAAACCAGTGTTGTGGAAATGTTTTTGAATCTGTGAAGATCATCCTAATGAGGAAACATAGTAATGGGGAATACAGAGTCTCAACCTTCCCTCTCTAGTAGCCAGATGAGGCTCTCAGTGGCTGGACTAAATTGTATTAAACCTAGTTGCTGGAAAAGGGGATGCCATGGAAACTCCCAATCAGCCCAGGCTGTTACTAAGACAAAGGATTGATCTCTCTAAATTGACAGTGGGTCCACATTGTTCAGGGCAGCACCCACCCAACACAATAAATGTGGAGAAGTCCAGAAGATGCCTACATGGAGTCTTCGCACTCTAGACTCCTTGGTGTTGGAAGTTACTCTGAAGGGTACTAATAGAGAAAAATGGACAGAAGCTCAACTACAAACCCTTCGACTACAGCTTGTCCTTTCTACAAAATATCCTAGGGCAAAGGTAGCTCAGAACTTCTTGTATTAGCAAATCAATGTCTAATTTAATGTAAAGTCCACTCCATGATATGCAATCCCATAGTTGACATTGTTTAGATAACTAACCAAGAAAGAAAGACTAGATAGCCCAGCCCAGAGTTCTAGGATAAAGCCAAACACACACACACACACACACACACACACACACACATACACACACACACACACACACACACACACACACACACAAACACACAAACACATGCATACATTTGTAGATGATGATGATGATGACTGGATTAGGCTCTTACTGCAGATGGGATCAAATGCTGAGAACCACAGCCGGACAGTATGAAAAGATAAAGTATAAATCAGAGGTCTTCATCAAATCCCTAGGGCAAAGGTAGCTCAGAACTTCTTGTAGTAGCCAATCAATGTCTAAAGGACCAGGGAAATCTCAAGGACCAGGGAAAGTTCACAAGAGACAGTGAGAATAGAGGATACCAGGAGAACAAGCCATTTGAATCAGAAAAAAAGAACAAGTTGCATATTAGATAAGAGATAAAAAAGCAAAAACAGAGCCCACATGCATCTACACAGGTCCTCTGTGTATATATTATAGATATTTGCTTAGTATTTTTACTGGACTCTAAACTGTGAGAACAAGTAGATCACCGGGCTTTGTGCCTTCACGTGGCACTCATTTGCTACTATTGGGTGGCTGTATTCAATTTTGATAGGGTAGTTTTTGCTTTTTTCTTATATTTTACACTGTCATGTTTGGTTGTTATCTTTTATAAGCCTGTTCTTTTCTAATGAGAGACAGAAAAGGAGTGGATCTGGAATGAGGTAGAGAAGAAGTGGAAGGAGTAGAGGTAGATAAATGTGATGAAAATATATAAGAAAGGAATCTATAATCTGTTTTCAAGAAAAAAGAAAATCAATTATATATATATTTATACATATATATACAATTGTTTATAGAGTGGCTATTGTCAAAAACACTATGGATAACAAATGTGGGAGCATATTGTGGAAAGGGAACTTCTTCTACACAGTGCTGACAGAAATTCAAATTAGTATAGCCTTTATGAAAAACAGTATAGATATGTATAAAGTAAATGGAACTTCCATTTGATATGTAATCCTCACTCCTGGATATTTACCCAAAAGAAATAAGTCATGTATGCCTGAAATATGAATTCTCTCATGTTCATAGCAGCACTATTCATTATAGCCCAGAGCTGAAACAACACAAGTGTTCCATCAGTTGATCAACAGATTCTTTACATTATAAATATATCCAATTGTGTAATAGTAGCATATAAAAGGAATGGAATTCTGCTGTTTGTGATGTTGCTATCATGCTTGGACAAGGGGAAATCAATCAGGTATAGAAAACCAAGCACCAAAGGACTAATGCATTGAATCTAAAAAACTTATTTCAAGACGGTGGAAATAGCACTGGGAGAACAGCTCGAGAGGATGAAGTTGGGTGAGGAAAAATTAAAGAAGGAACTAAAAAATATAAATAAGAAAATATAAAATATAAAATACAAATCCATTAGCCCACTTTGTATATTAATAAATCAGTGAGATTTAAATGAAAAAAAAAGTTAGTGGAAATTTCTGCTTCATTTTTTTTGGTATTTCTAAATAGTGTTAAATTTTTCATTTAATCATTTTAATCACTACATATTGTTCAAATTTGATGTTTTCTTTTGCAAAGTTGACTTATAAAAGCATTCTCATTAATTCAAATTTCTGTAAGCTTGTTTTTATTCTTGTTCTTCTTTGATGAGTTACAGTTCTCTCGATCTGTTAAATTAAAAAAAAAGTGTCTGTCATATGTGAAAAAATATTAAATATATGTTTTTCAGGAAAATGCTGGTACTGTGTTCAACATCATGGATTCGAGAATTTAAATTTTATATTAAGTCCATTCAGGTTCTCTTCATTCAAAATTCCAAAACCTACGAATAATTTATATGAGTTCTCACGTATGTAAAAGAAGTATAAGAAATGGAGAAAGTGCAGTCAGAGTTCCCACTGGAAAGCAGAGCATGCCAAGTCCTCTAAGTTAGGATTATATAAACTTTTAACTCCTTGGAGGGAGTTAAGGATCTGGCCTGTGAGGTGATAGAAGACAAGTGATACTGCCTGGGGGCATACGTGTCATTTCATTCACCCCGTGCTCCCAAAGGATGTGTTGGGTATTATAATTGTTAAAGCGTTTTAGTGATTTACAACCAGAGGAATAAAACACTCAGAGATAGCTGGGTTATTACTTAAAGGCCAAATGTGACAGACACTTCTTGGAGACCTTCTGTTTATTTGTACAAAAAAAAAAATGATGTATTTTTTTAGGCTATGAAATAGTCTGCCTCCATCAAAACACATGAGAACCTCATAACAGAAAAAAACAGGAAAGACATAACAGCTAGCATATGAAAATGAAATGCATATGTGCTGGCAATTTTGTTTCAGAGGTATAGCCAGCCAATCACACCAGGATGAATTCCATTTACAACAGCACATAAAATGAGGTGGTAAAGCCATTGGCCCTGTAAATCCAGACACTCTAGAAGCAAAAGCTGGTAAATCAGGACCTCAGGTTCACCTTCAGCATCAGACACATCTGGGTTTCCCTGTCCCCAAAAAGTAAACGTGACCCTATGATTAAAAAAAAATAAGATATATGATTTCAACAGGGACAGAGACATAGTTCCTTGGTGTCGTCTATAGCAACTTAGGGGTTTTCCTAATCTTGATACTTTGGTCTTGCTGTTGAAAAGAATCTAGAATGGTATAGTATGAAACAGAGCTGGAGATTATTAAAATTTTTTCAGCATAAATTTTTCAGACCAAGAGAAATTAGTCTTGGGAAGAAAGTAAGACTCCTAAAAGCATGAGTGTGGGCTTCTCAAAACAGGAACACAGTCAAGTGTATAAACATTAGCCACACGCGTCCTTTTGGTAGCTTCAAATTTACATCTCAAAGGGCTGCTTAGACTCTGGGAGTTTCATAGATAGCATAGGTGAGATTCAAGTCAGATAATAGCAAAGCAGTTTCTACTAGGGCTTCACTGAAATATGACCTCCTGACACTGATACTTAAAATGAGTCTCTTAAGCAGAAGCCATACATTATTCCTACCATATCTGAAAACATGACAGGTCAGTTGGTCAAATGTCTGAAAAAAAATCTATAATTATAAGGAAAATGCTTGTAACATGAATGTTGTACATTTGAGTTTGCAAAGCACTATTGCCGTAAATACGGGATGTGACTATAGCAAGCTGTTTTACTGACTGACAGAATTATGGATACACTGGAAAATTCTACATCTTGCTCAAAAATAAATTATTTAGTAATCCAGAACTGAAAACCCTGGTTTGGATAAAAAAAAAATAGTCTTGTCTTGTCTTGTCTTGTCTTGTCTTGTCTTGTCTTGTCTTGTCTTGTCTTGTCTTGTCTTTTCTTTTCTTTTCTTTTCTTTTCTTTTCTTTTCTTTTCTTTTCTTTTCTTTTTTAACTCTGGGTCAGCACAGGCTTTAAAAACTTCAATAATACCTGAGAAAAATATAGATCAGTGTGTTAAAATTCTGATATTGTGTTAGAACATGGGGACATAATTAAGAAACCAGGAAACACTTATTTTCATATTAATATACTCTAATGAATACTATATTTTGTTTATACTCTACAATTTGATATATTTATCTGAACCTTTTTCAAGACTGTTTCTCTTTTTAACTTAATGGTCTTTTTTTCAGATTTCAAATGGTTTGGTATTGAAAATAAAATGAAATAATGAACGCACTTAATTATATAATTTAATAATTGTAATTTAATATAAAAACACTCAGTCAATTTTCTTTCCTTTTAATTACCTTTGTCATTTTCTGTACCTAGTGCCTGCAGCTCCTAAGCCAGCTTCTCCCCTATCAGAGTAGCCAGCCCATTGTGCACTAGGGTGGACTGGAGAACAAAGCTTAGCTAGTGTGTTTGGGAGCAATGCCGAGTCTTCCACAGCAGTGAGTGCGTGGGAAAAGGGCACACATGCCTGGGAACAGCTTCGAAAAACTGTTTCAGCTTATTGGGAGGGAAAGGGAGTCTCTATGCCCATGGGGAGATGAGCAGGTTGTGTGGGGCAAGGTTTGTGTGGTCAGGTACAGTTTGCCAGAACAGGGGTATTAGAGAATAGTTCATCTGCATACTCAGGGGCTAGGAGTTCTGAGGGGGAAACTGCGTATAAGGTTAAACATAGAATGAGACCTGATAAATCTTAGAGTAATACATTCTTACTGGGGTTGATATTGTGGCAGCCAACTGTCTGGCATCAGGTTGGGACAGGAGGGAGCCAATGTCTGCAGTCCTCTTATGAGATATCCTGAGTTGCAGCTCACCTAGGAGAGACAAACCCCCTCCCCCCAGTCGTTTATCCTGGGCCATTGCAGTCTGACAAGTGCAAATCATAATAACCTAGAGAATTTCAAAAATAAATTAATTTGAAAATAATTATATGCTAATTGTAATACTATATCACTACCGACCATAGATACAAACAGAAGAATTTCTGAGCAAAATGACTGGATTATAGTAAAACCCAGACGAAGAGAATAAAAGAAATCAAATTTTGTCACAGATTCAAGGCAAAGCAGAGGAAACTGCAGCTTGTCATCTAATGTTTACTAACATCTGAAATTGTAACTTGGTTATTTGTGTTTTAGAAAGGAATCTGCACCATATTTGATGCTTTTGGTAAGGTAACTTGAAATGGCAAATTTATTATAGTAAGAAAAGGCATGTAACTCACAGTAATATTTAAAATGTTTGTATTTTATCATAATTAAAAATAAAGTGATATTTACAATAAAAATTAAATGTTGAGCAAGATGTCTAAAATTCTATCATTTTATATACTTTCATCTTATTTACCATGAAAGTACTGTGTATGACATGTCAGCCCTATCACAGATCTTATTTACATCTGTTAAACACAGCACAAGAGTGTAAATTATAGTTTGTTTCAACTGTTTCTCTGACAGAAAATGCCATTGTAACATATTTCTTTATGTTTTCTTTAACAACATAAGGGCTTCCTTACAATTTTATGAGAATTTATATTCTACTTATTTGTTTTAAATGATTTCTCAACACATTTGTAAGTGTCCCTTTGTCTTAATTATATTAAATGAACTGACAGAAAATTTTAGATTAATATGTGTGTGCATATGGTGTCTGTGTGCGTGTGTGTTTGTATGTATGTGATGTGAGTGTATGTGTGTGTGTGTGTGTGTGTGTAGCCAGTTCATTTTATGTGAATCTGATTTATTATTACTATAAGTATATTTTATATTTTGCTTTAATGGGAGCGAGTCACACAGAAGTCTGGAGGCACTTGCAAAAGGTATTAAATAGATTAGCAGCTTTGGATTAAAACTAATAAGTTAAAAGGCTAGTGCCAACACTAAAACAGCAGGAGACCACTATGGTAATCATGTTAGAGAGGTGTTCTAAGCTCAGCTCTCTGTTTTACATGTAGCGAATATCTGGATGGAGCCCAGACAATCATGGGTACTGGCACTGCTTTTTTTTTTTTTTTTTTTTTTTTTTTTTTTTGATTTTTAGACATCTTCAGCCTAGTGTAGACTAAGAGAGGTCATGCTTAACTCATTCAAGCATATTTATATTCTTTAATATTACTAATCTGAAGTTAAACATATAATGAAAACATTGTATACACTTTGTAATCATTTTATTCTCTAAATGCATTGCCTCCTTTATAAATCCTTAATTACTTCCATTTAACAGAGAATTGGTAGGAGGTAAAGAAAATTCCCAAAATATGCAATCTTTTAACATTGGGAAAATGCTCAGGATTTTAGGTAATAAACTTCAGAAATTCTGCCTTCCCACTCATTATGTTAATATTATACATTTCTATTTCCCCTGACTTTTATGTGGGGGCTTTTATATATAGGAGAAGAAAGTGAGAGTTCACGTGCTTTGATTTAATCATTTTCTCATTTTTGTTCTGCTCATCGTACTTTGCACGGCTATATTTATGAGCCTGCCTGTAGCTTGTCCATGCTTGATCTATATCTGAAGCCTGGGTTTAAAAAGTCAGAAATGATTTTCTCCAGTTCATGGGTCAGCTAAATATGTGGCAGATACATTTTTGCCATGAGTCAAGAAACACAGTTTTCATGAATCTTTCATATATACACAAGTCAAAAAAAGTATGCAATAAAAAAATTAAGAAAATTGGTACCATCTCTATATCTTCTTAATGATTTTTATAGAATAGTGGTATCAGAATATGAAATAATTTACTAATTAACCAAACTATATACAAGTATCCTAATGTTGACCTATTTTTTGAATTATGGATTGCATGGTTTAATAAATAATTTTTATTTCACTAAAAATTTATATTTTTGTTTGTATAAATTAGGTAAAATTCAAATAGTGTACTATAAGAAAAAATATGATGGTTTGTTCTTCTAAACATACTAGACAATATATCAACTAATACTCTACACATAGGTAGTATCAATATGTCTTATTACCACACCAAATTTACAGGCATTGAACATCATGAATCTACGAGGCAAACAGATACTAAATCCTTAACAAATGTCTAGGATATAAAATATATTTTAGTGTCATGGGATCTTAGAAAATAATTGTTATGAATTTTCTAGGGAACATGGGCAAGTGGTTGTTAAATTCTATTCTAAAATGCACAATTTGTAGCTGTAATCGTTCACTTTACTCTGTGCATGCTCACCTAAGCCCAGTGACTATTTGAGTTCTAGACACTCTCTAAGCCTGTCTGACCTGCCTGTCATATCACTTTAGTGGCTTAATTGGTGAGGTCATGCCTGAATACTTTTTAGGAAGATTAAGGGCCTGAATTTCCTAATACTTTAATTTTGTTTCTCATGTTAATTCATCATTTGAGATACGAAGCACAGTGGGGTTACTCTCTCTAGGTAAGCTTTCATAGAAATAATTGTGAGCAGACTAGTCATGACCTTGGTTTTATCTGTGCTCAATTTTTGATCTAAAACTTCAGTGAACATCAATTTTGAAACCATTTCCAAGTACACTGAGAAATAGTGTTTGAAGCTTGGGACCATAAATTCTCCTTGCGATATTTCCCTGTTCAGGGTAGATTGAGTAGGATTAAAGGGAGCAGTCATGCACTCAGGGTTAAATAAAAAAGGTATTACACTTGAATGGTAATTTAGGTAGGACGGATGTTTTTCACATTACAGACACAGAGGTAAAGCATGGCAGGAAACTATTCAGTGGGGAAGATAAAGGGAAATGATGCTTTAAGCCTCCCTGACCTACAAACAGAAAGAAAAGCTGTTATTAACTGAAACTGGGAGCAAGTATAAGGCAGAGGACAAACAATCTCTCCAGTGATCACTTGGGGAAGTTAGGTGCAGCTTTATCCAATAGATACATAACTTCAGCAATGGTGAATGTGAATTGCAAGATTTAGTCAGTAATTGATAAAGTAAACTAAGTGAGTTTATCTAATATCTGTTAACTCTGAGGACACAGAAGTAGGAAATTCTAAATTAAAAACAGTGGAAGATGTGGACTGAAATTGTCAGATTAACATTATTGGAAACTATAAAGTTTTAGCATTTCTAGGAAAAGTACTGATTTAGCTTTGGACTATAAAAATATATAATGATATATGATTGGAAAAAATTTTATGCACATATTTCCTTATATTTACAACTATGTATATAATAGTATGACATATGAGGAAAATTAATTTGGGGATGCAGGGTTCAGGGGACCCTACAGAAGAGGAGGCAGAAAGGACCCAGGATAAAAGCAAACAGTGTCTACAAAGGGAACATAATGAAAAAATGATGCCTAATAACATTCTGCTATACTCACAGATCAGTACCTTCGCCAGCCATCATCATAGAAACTTCCTACCAGATAAACTGTAGAGCAGAGACTAAATGAAAGGCCACCCAGAGACTGTCCCACCTGGAGATTCATCCCATATACAGTTACCAAAGGAGACACTATTGTGGATGCCAAGATGTGCATGCTGAAAGGAGACTGATATAACTGCCCTGAGAGGCCCCAATAGAGGAGTTAGTGAAGGAACTGAAGGAGTTGAAGGGGTTTGCAATATCATAGGAAGAACAACAATATAAACCAACCAGACCCCCAAGAACTCCCAGGGTATAAGCCATCCACAAAGGAGTACACATGGCTCCAGGGGCATATGTAGCAGAGAATGGTCTTGTCATGCATCAATGAAAGGAGAAATACTTGGTCCTATGAAGGTTCGATAGATGCCCCAGTATAGGGGAACTGAAGGCCAGGAGGTGGGAAGTGGGTGAATGGGTGGAGGAACACCCTCAGAAGCAGGAGGTGAGAAGATGTGATAGGATGTTTCTAGAAGGGAGGGAAAACGGGAAAGGGGATAACATTTGAAATGTAAATAAAGAAAATATCCAAAATCAAAATGAGAAAGAAAGAAAAGAAAGAAAGAAGGAAGGAAGGAAGGAAGGAAGGAAGGAAGGAAGGAAGGAAGGAAGGAAGAAAGAAAGAAAGAAAGAAAGAAAGAAAGAAAGAAAGAAAGAAAGAAAGAAAGAAAGAAAGAAAGAAAGAGAGAGAGCCCCATTCCTAACTCAGAAACAATCTCCAAGTGATAACGTTTGAAAGGAAAATTTAGTTTTCTTCAATCAATTTTTTTTGCTGGGAAAACACATTACTTTTAAGGATGGGCTGCATGCCCATATGTTTCTGGCTGAAAACAAACACTCTTTTTTATTTTGTTTTGTTTTGGTTTTTTGGTTTTTGTTTTGTTTTGTTTTGTTTTTTGGTTTTTGAGACAGGGTTTCTCTGTGTAGCTCTGGCTGTCCTGGAACTCACTTTGTAGACCAGGCTGGCCTTGAACTCAGAAATCTGCCTGCCTCTGCCTCCCAAGTGCTGAGATTAAAGGCCTGCACCACCACACCCGGCTCTGAAAACAAACTTGATGGCATTATTTAAGGTTCTTTGTCATATAATATCATGTCAGGACTTTTTGTTTTGTTTTTTTATTAAGTTTGTAATTCTTGTTTTTTTATTTTTAACTTTTAATTAATTTATTTATATATTTTGTAAACAGGTTTTTCATCTATATCATGGCTTCTACTTTTGTGTTTTTATGAAATACCCGAGTGTGCAAGTGTGTGAGAGTCTCTTTTTTCATGTGGCTTCTTGTCTTAGACTTTCTATTGATATGAAGAGTAGCCATGACCAAGGCAACTCTTAAAAAGGACAATATTTAATTTGGGGATGGCTTACAGTTTCAAAAGCTTAGTCCATTGTCATCATGGTGGGAAGTACAGCAATATCAAGGCAGAAATGGCAATGGAGGAACTGAAAGTTTTATATCTTCATCTGAAGGCAGCTAGAAGGAGACTGGCTTCCACACTTGGCCAAACTTGGGCATAGGAGACATCAAAGCCCATACCGTCACATTGACACACTCCTTCTACCAAGACCACACCTATTCCGACAAGGCCATATATCCTAATAGTGTGATTTCCTAAGGGGTAAGCATTGAAATACATGAATCTATGGGGTTAATCCCATTCAAACCTTCACATTTTTGGGAGGGGATTGTTTTCTTCTTTTGTTTGTTTGTTTGTTTTATCCAATTCTGATATGTTAGGTTTTGTTTTATCTTATTATTTTATATTTTACTTTATTATAATGCCAGACAAGCTTATCATTTTCCAATGACAAACACGAACTGGGTGGATCAGGGTAAGAGAAGAAATGGGAGGAGCTCAGAAGAGTAGAGGGATTAGAAACAGAAATTAAGGTATTTTATGTTTGGGGAAAATCTGTTTTCAATAAAAAGTAAATTATGAAATGGTTATTTGATGGGAAAGTAATAGAAAATAAATAAGAAGAACTCATTCATTTCTTGCTACAATAAAGAATAATTTGAGGTAAGCTAACTTTATATGTAGATTTATTTAACACATAGTTTGAAGTCTAAGTCAAAATTAGGTGTGGGCCCTGCAGACACAGTTTTGCCTGAGAACTGGGGGTGTGTAGATAAAAATACCAAGATAGGAGGATCTGTAGGAAGAATTCACATCTACATCAAAAAGCCACAGCGAGTGGGATGTTAGACATCATGGAATTCATAAGTCCCATAGGAGCTACTGCTTGAACTAGTGGGAAAACCACCCCTAATCTATAAAACCTCTTCCCATACTACATCATCTCTTATGAATCCAATCAACTTTCAACACCAGCAACTTACAGACCAAGTTTCAACATTGAAACTGTAGGAAGAACTAATCAAACTATACTCAAAATATAATACTGTGTATTTACATATAAAGCATCAAAGAGGTAATTCTACAAATGTGTATGTCAATATTATTTAATATCACGAATGTCAGGGACTATTTTAAAACAAGTGAAACTTTATAATGAAACTTTATTTCAGAGTAAAATTATAAAGCTCTGCTATGGTGGTAAATTGCACGTTGGATTCACAAAATACTTCAAAATATCATCTGATTAAAGATGATGTCTTAACCATTTTAAAACATTTTCTTTATAATTTAAGCATTATCTTTATATGAACGTTCATGAGATTGTAACCTTACCCCTACATATCCAATATATAGGTACATTTAGTTGTTATTAACTTTAAGATGAATAAACCTTTCAATGATAATATCCTCTAATTATTCTTCTAAAAGGAAGATCTCCAAATTTGTATATGAATGAGGATATACAGTCTTATAGGAAGACTTTCATGTGAAAAGTGTAGGATCAGTATAATTGTTCTGAAAAATGTTGCATATAATATATACTCTTTACACTGAGACTCACATTCTGAGCCTACAGGTAAGCTAGAAGATGTCTTGTCCTACACAGTGGGGCTGCTCTTCCATAGGGCTTTGTATCTGGACAGTCTGTGCAGACCAGAGGATGAAAATTACATTCCTAAAAATTATAGAAAAGCAGTATTAAAGGTATTTCTGTACCATGTCCCCTCTACTATGAGCCACTAGGTTTGAGTCTAAATTAAGGTAAAGAAAAAAAATCAACAAATAAACATAATGGAGATGAGGTTGGACATGGTGGTACAGTGGGGTACCAAGAACTCAATAATCAAAGAAAGAAGGAGTTTAATGCCTGACTACTCTACACAATGAGCCCAAGGCTAACTGGCATTAGCCAGCAAGAACAGGTTTAAAAAGAAAAATAGAAATAAATAAAATGCATGGATGAGTTCTAAGTAATACCACTTACTTGACACAGGGATCTTGGTGGAGGGTGGTAGTACAAAGTATTTTCTATTTATGACCTTCCACACTGCAGAAATGTGTACCATTTAAGTCTATGGTGGACTGAAGTTGAGAAAAATACTAAATGTGTGCTTAAAATAAACAAACTGGTGGACAGGTGTCCACCCGGCCAGGGAGGCTTCTGCCTCAGGTTTCACAGAAGCCACCTTTGTTCCAGGACTCCCCGGTGGGTAGTCTGCAGGTGAGAATGTGGACTACAGAGGCTAGCAGCTTCTGGGACAGGCAAGAGCCACAGAGCTCCTGAGGTGGTGCCATTTTCTGCTCCAGACAACCAGCCACCTTTAGGGCCAGAGGACAAGTGTCTGCCCAGCCTGGGAGGCTTCTGCCTCAGGTTCCTCTGGAGCCACCTTTGTTCCAGGACTCCATGGAAAGTAGTCTACACAGGGGAGAGTGTGGACTACTGAAACAACGGCTTCTGTGACAGGCCAAAGCAACACAGCATCTCGGAAATATCCTGTTTTGGGCCTTCATCTTCAGCCAGGAGGAGGTCCAAACATCAGATAACTGTTCACCTTCCCTGAAAGAGGAGAGCTTGCCTGCAGAGACAGCTCTGACCACTGAAACTCAGAGGAGAGAGCTAGTCTCCCAAATCTGCTGATAGAGGGTAACAAAATCACCAGAGGAACAATCTCTAAACAGAGACAACTATAAGAACTAACGCCAGAGATTACCAGATGGCAAAAGGTAAATGTAAGAATCTTACTAACAGAAACCAAGACCACTCACCATCATCAGAATCCAGCACTCCCACTTCGCCCAGTCCAGGGCACCCCAACACACCCGAAAGCTAGACCTGGATTTAAAAGCATATCTCATGATGATGGTAGAGGACATCAAGAAAGACTTTAATAACTCACTTAAAGAAACACAGGAGAACACTGCTAAAAAGTTACAAGTCCTTAAAGAAAAACAGGAAAACACAACCAAACTGGTAGAAGTCGTTATAGAAAAACAGAAAAACACATCCAAACAGGTAATGGAAATGAACAAAACCATACTAGACCTAAAAAGGGAAGTAGACACAATAAAGAAAACCCAAAGTGAGGCAATGCTGGAGATAGAAATCCTAGGAAAGAAATCTGGAACCATAGACGCGAGCATCAGCAACAGGATATAAGAGATGGAAGAGAGAATCTTAGGTGCAGAAGATTCCATAGAGAACATCGGCACAACAATAAAAGAAAATACAAAATCCAAAAAGATCCTCACACAAAACATCCAGGAAATCCAGGACACAATGAGAAGACCAAACCTACTGATAATAGGAGTGGATGAGAATGAAAATTTTCAACTCAAAGGACCAGCAAATATCTTCAACAAAATTATAGAAGAAAACTTCCCAAACCTAAAGTAAGAGATGCCCAAGAACATAGAAGAAGCCTACAGAACCCCAAATAGACTGGACCAGAAAAGAAATTCCTCCCGACACATGATAATCAGAACAACAAATGCACTAAATAAAGATAGAATACTAAAAGCAGTAAGGGAAAAAGGTCAAGTAACATATAAAGGCAAGCCTATCAGAATTACACCAGATTTTTCACCAGAGACTATGAAAGCCAGAAGAGCCTGGACAGATGTTATACAGACACTAAGAGAACACAAATTCCAGCCCAGGCTACTATACCCAGCCAAACTCTCCATTACCATAGAAGGAGAAACCAAAGTATTCCACGACAAACCAAATTCTCACATTATCTTTCCAGGAATCCAGCCCTTCAAAGGATATTAACAGAAAAAAAACAGTACAAGGACGGAAACCACGCCCTAGAAAAAGCAAGAAGATAATCCTTCAACAAACCTAAAAGAAGACAGCCAAAAGAACAGAATGCCAACTTTAACAACTAAAATAACAGGAAGCAACAATTACTTTTCCTTAATATCTCTGAATATCAATGGACTCAACTCCCCAATAAAAAGATATAGACTAACAAACTGGCTACACAAACAAGACCCAACATTTTGCTGCTTACAGGAAACTCATCTCAGGGAAAAAGACAGACACTACCTCAGAGTAAAAGGCTGGAAAACAATTGTCCAAGCAAATGGTGTGAAGAAACAAGCTGGAGTAGCCATTCTAATATCTAACAAAATCGACTTCCAACCCAAAGTAATCAAAAAAGACAAGGAGGGGCACTTCATACTCATCAAAGGTAAAATCTCCCAAGAGGAACTCTCAATTCTGAATATATATGCTCCAAATACAAGGGCAGCCACATTCACTAAAGAAACATTAGTAAAGCTCAAAGCACACATTGCACCTCACACAATAATAGTGGGAGACTTCAAAACAACACTTTCACCAATGGACAGATCATGGAAACAGAAACTGAACAGGGACACAGTGAAACTAACAGAAGTGATGAAACAATGGGACTTAACATATATATACAGAACATTTTATCCTAAAACAAAAGGATATACCATCTTCTCAGCACCTCATGGTACCTTCTCCAAAATTGACCACATAATTGGTCACAAAACAGGTCTCAACAGATACAAAACTATTTAATTAGTCCCATGCCTCCTATCAGATCACCATGGACTAAGGCTGATCTTCAATAACAAAATAAATAATAGAAAGCCAACATTCACGTGGAAACTGAACAACACTCTTCTCAATGATAACTTGGTCAAGGAAGGAATAAACAAAGAAATTAAGGACTTTTTGGAGTTTAATGAAAATGAAGCCACAACATACCCAAACTTATGGGACACAATGAAAGCATTTCTAAGAGGAAAACTCATGGCTCTGAGTGCCTCCAAAAAGAAAGTAGAGAGAGCACACATTAGCATCCTGACAACACACCTAAAATCTCTAGGAAAAAAAAAGGAAGCAAATTCATCCAAGAGGAGTAGAAGGCAAGAAATAATCAAACTCAGGGGTGAAATCAACCAAGTGAAAACAAGAATAACTACTCAAAGAATCAACCAAAGGAGAAACTGGTTCTTTGAGAAAATCAACAAGATAGATAAACCCTTAGTCAGACTCACTAGAGGACACAGGGAAAGCATCCTAATTAACAAAATCAGAAATGAAAAGGGAAACATAACAACAGATCCTGAAGAAATCCATAACACCATCAGATCCTTCTACAAAAGGCTATACTCAAATCCAGGTAAAACCTGGATTAAATGGACAAGTTTCTAGACAGATACCAGGTACCAAAGTTAAATCAAGATCAGGTTAATAATCTAAACAGTCCTATATCCCCTAAAGAAATAGAAGCAGGCATTAATAGTCTCCCAACAAAAAAATGCCCAGGACCAGAGGGGTTTATTGCAGAGTTTTATCAGACCTTCAAAGAAGATCTAAACCAGTTCTTCACAAACTATTCCACAAAATAGAAACAGAAGGCACTCTACCCAACTCATTCTATGAAGCCACAATGACTCTGATACCTAAACCACAAAAAGACCCAACAAAGATAGAGAATTTCAGACCATTTTCTCTTATGAAAATCGATGAAAAAAATCCTCAATAAAGTTCTTGCTAAGGAATCCAAGAACACATCAAAACAATCATCCATCCTGACCAAGTAGGTTTCATCCCAGGGATGCAGGGATGGTTCAATACACAGAAATCCATCAACGTAATCCAGTATATAAACAAACTCAAAGACAAAAACCACATGGTCATCTCCTTAGATGCAGAAAAAGCATTTGACAAAATCCAACACCCATTCATGATAAAAGTCTTGGAAAGTTCAGGAATTCAAGGCCCATGCCTAAACATGGTAAAATCAAACTACAACAAACCAGTAGCCAATATCAAAGTAAATGGTGAGGAGCTGGAAGCAATCTCACTAAAATCAGGGACTAGACAAGGCTGTCCACTCTCTCCCTACCTATTCAACATTGTACTTGAAGTCCTAGCGAGAGCATTCGACAACAAAAGGAGATCAAGGGGATACAAATTGGAAAGGAAGAAGTCAAAATATCACTTTTTGCAGATGATATGATAGTATATATAAGTGACCCTAAAAATTCGACCAGAGAACTCCTAAACCTGATAAACAGCTTCAATGAAGTAGCTGGATATAAAATTAACTCAAACAAGTCAATGGCCTTTCTGTACACAAAGGACAAACAGGCTGAGAAAGAATAAGGGAAACAACACCCTTCTCAATTTTCACAAATAATATAAAATATCTTGTCGTGACTCTAACTAAGGAAGTGAAAGATCTGTATGATAAAAACTTCAAGTCTCTGAAGAAAGAAATTAAAGAAGATCTCAGAAGATGGAAAGATCTCCCATGCTCATGGATTGGCAGGATCAACATTGTAAAAATGGCTATCTTGCCAAAAGCAATCTACAGATTCAATGCAATCCCCATCAAAATTCCAACACAATTCTTCAACGAATTAGAAAGTGCAATCTGCAAATTCATCTGGAATAACAAAAAACCTAGGATAGCAAAAACTCTTCTCAAGGATAAAAGGACTTCTGGTGGAATCACCATGCCTGACCTAAAGCTTTACTACAGAGCAATTGTGATAAAAACTGCATGGTACTGGAATACTGACAGACAGGTAGAACAATTGAATAGAATTGAAGACCCAGAAATGAACCCACACACCTATGGTCACTTGAGCTTCGACAAGGGAGCTAATATCATCCAGTGGAAGAAAGACAGCATTTTCAACAAATGGTGCTGGCACAACTGGTTGTTATCATGTAGAAGAATGGAAATCGATCCATTCCTATCTCCTTGTACTAAGGTCAAACTTAGATGGATCAAGGAACTTCACATAAAACCAGAGACACTGAAACTTATAGAGGAGAAAGTGGGGAAAAGCCTTGAAGATATGGGCACAGGGGAAAATTCCTGAATAGAACAGCAATGGCTTGTGCTGTAAGATTGAGAATTGACAAATGGGACCTCATGAAACTGCAAAGCTTCTACTAGGCAAAAGACACTGTCAATAAAACAAAAAGACCACCAACAGATTGGGAAAGGATCTTTACCTATCCTAAATCAGATAGGGGACTAATATCCAATATATATAAAGAACTCAAGAAGGTAGACTCCAGAAAATAAAATAACCCCATTAAAAATGGAGCTCAGAACTGAACAAATAATTCTCACCTGAGGAATACTGAATGGCAGAGAAGCACCTGAAAAAATGTTCAACATCCTTAATCATCAGGGAAATGCAAATCAAAACAACCCTGAGATTCCACCTCACACCAGTCAGAATGGCTAAGATCAAAAATTCAGGTGACAGTAGATGCTGGCGAGGATGTGGATAAAGAGGAATACTCATCCATTGTTGGTGGGATTGCAAGCTTGTACAACCACTCTGGAAATCAGTCTGGTGGTTCCTTAGAAAATTGGACATAGTACTACCGGAGTATCTAGCAATACCTCTCCTGGCCATATATCCAGAAGATGTCCCAACCTGTAAGAAGAACACATGCTCCACTATGTTCATAGCAGCCTTATTTATAATAGCCAGAAGCTGGAAAGAACCCAGATGCCCCTCAACAGAGGAATGGATACAGAAAATGTGGTATATTTACACAATGGAGTACTAATCAGCTATTAAAAAGAATGAATTTATGAAATTCCTAGGCAAATGGATGGACCTGGAGGGCATCATCCTGAGTGAGGTAACACAATCACAAAGGAACTCACACAATATGTACTCACTGATTAGTGGATATTAGCCCCAAACTTAGGATACCCAAGATATAAGATACAATTTGCTAAATGCATGAATCTTAAGAAGAATGAAGATCAAAGTGTGGACACTGTGCCCCTTCTTAGAATTGGGAACAAAACACCCATGGAAGGAGTTACAGAGACAAAGTTTGGAGCTGTGACAAAAGGATGGACCATCTAAAGACTGCCATATCCAGGGATCCATCCCATAATCAGCTTCCAAATGCTGACACCATTGCATACACTAGCAAGATTTTGCTGAAAGGACCCAGATATAGCTGTCTCTTGCGAGACTATGCCGGGGCCTAGCAAACACAGAAGTGGATGCTCACAGTCAGCTATTGGATGGATCACAGGGCTCCCAATGGAGGAGCTAGAGAAAGTACCCAAGTTGCTAAAGGGATCTGCAACCCTATAGGTAGAACAACATTATGAACTAACCAGTACCCCGGAGCTCTTGACTCTAGCTGCTTATGTATCAAAAGATGGCCTAGTAGGCCATCACTGGAAAGAGAGGCCCATTGGACATGCAAACTTTATATGCCCCAGTACAGGGGAATGCCAGGGCCAAAAAAATGGGAATGGGTGGGTAGGGAATTGGGGGGGAGGGTATGGGGTGACTTTTGGGATAGCATTGGAAATGTAATTGAGGAAAATACGTAATAAAAAATATTTTAAAAAATGGTTCTTATGAAAACAAAAAAAATATCTGAATTAAAAGAACAATTACATGTCTTGTTTCTTTAGTAAATATCATCAATCTTTTGAAGAGTCATGTATACCAACTTATATGTTTGACCTCCAAAAATATTTCCAAAACTGAAGGTCAGTATTAACTGACTTTCTATTAAGTGTTTTTGTCTGGTTTGTTTTCTATTATATAGTGCTTATGTCTTGTGGGAAATAGCATTTTTATTTAACAGGTATTATTATAATTAGACATAAATAGATTAAATGCATATTAAATTCCAGTATTGGTTCAATATACAAGGACTTCCAAATCACTGAGCAGATATAATGTTTTGAATTCTATTCTAGGAAACTTGCTAGAAAAAATAGGCCAAAAAATCCCAACAGAATTACTTCTCTCCAATGAGGATAATCAAAAAATTTTCTGGTAATTTATAACTAGACACACTCACTCTTAGGTGAGTTTACTAAATGTATACAGAACAGTATTTTTTGGTTATACATAGGTTTGTGGGCCCCTGGAACTAGGAGGGACTGGAGCTAAAGTGGATTTGAGGAACTTTTATTTGTAGATCAATATATAGTGGGCCCACTCCTTCTGTTTCTTTGAGCCCGCAGGCCTGCATCTTTGCTCACACCATAGGAAGTCATTTAGTTGTTACAGCAAAGGTAAACTTCCCCTATTATAAGGTCAGGTTCAGCAAACACCTGAAACTTCTCACTATGCAAATGAGACATACTCAGCACTTAGACCCTGACCAGTTCTGTATATCAACCATGATAATCCTTCATCATCCTCAAAGATTTAAAAGACCTGTCCCTCTCAATTAAATAAGGTGCTCTCTGAAGCCAGAGAAGTCTGTTTCTTTCTCATTGTGCTCACTCACCATCTGAGATTCCCTATACTGCCTGTTTGTTGAATTTGGCAGAAAGTTGGTAGAGGTCACTAACACTGTCAATTTTTGTCATTTTCAATATTGAAGGCCTTACTGTGAGCATACAGTATAAACATATTTGAAATAAAGAGAAGCTGATACAAAAGAAGAAAGAAACTCGAAAGGAAGTTAGAAGGATAGACGGCAGAAGGAAAGAACAGAAAATGCTCTTTCTTTTGTCTTCACTCCCAACATAGGATAAAGACAACT
The DNA here is from genome assembly GCF_978045245.1 of Mus caroli. NCBI lineage: Eukaryota > Metazoa > Chordata > Mammalia > Rodentia > Muridae > Mus > Mus caroli. The sequence continues at coordinate 144,275,697 of NW_028227256.1, forward strand.
ACATATAAAATGATAAGCCTCTGTGTAAGTTGAAATACTTTCCAAACAATCTTTCAGAATTGACATACTTCAAATAATTGCAGAGATTATTATCCTAGACACGTTGTGAGACATCATTGAGTTGTAATTTTACTGAAAGGTTCTTAATGATGTCACATTTACTGCTGATTTAACCAAGGTAACTGGAAAGGAGTATTTGGATATACTCCAATATAACTGAAACACTAGGAAAAATAAGTGGCACCCTCTTTTTACAGATTTTAGTAGTAACTAATGTTACAAAGACTTCATTGGAGAAGAAAACTTTTTATTTCTAGCATACTAAAAGAGTTTTTTTTTTCAGAAAATAGACATATCATCCATTTACAACAGTTCTTTTCATTATAATAAACAAATGTGCAGCGTGTTAAGGCAATAGTTACTTGAGTATATTATGATGATTCCAAAACCAGAATTGAAATGGCCTGCAATATTTATTAGTCCAAGTATGGAGAGGTTGCAAGGATTCTTCCATCACCAAGCCAATGCAGTCTTGTTCCCATAGAGATGGATTCAAATGGGACAATACGGCAGAGCAGACAGTTAGCTTAATGTTAGTTAGCAAGAATCTGACAATACACTTTGCGGAATAATATCCACCCCTTGAGCTGAGTCACTGATTCCTGATTCTGTTGACACAGGCCTCATATTTCTCCTTTTTCTGTTACCTTCTCTTCTGTGTCTTCCTTCATGGCTGTCATTAGAAGGATATGAGCCTCTTCTTCTCTAACACATACTTTATCCATAGTTCAATGTATTTTTGATGTGAGATTAATGATTTATTATTAATTATTTGAAAGATTCACTAAGAGAAAGGGTGTTATTACCCTGCCTATGCACTCCTGTATATTTGGAAGCCAGTGAAGCCAATCTGAGCTGAGACAACCACAGAGTACTATTGTGGCCTGTTTGTCTGTATACCCTGTCTTAAGGACATGTTTTCAATGTCTTGTAGAATCAACTCTAACAACCAGACAAATAATGGCTTAAGTACACCTTTAGAAAAATAATATAGATTTTGAAAGGATGCCCTTTGTTTTTGTTTTAGTTCCTTTTAACTCCCATAAAGAGACACACACACTGTGACCAAGTTGACTTATAAAAGAAAGCATTTAATTAGGAGCTTGCTTACAGTTTTAGATAGGGATTCCATGATCATCATAGTAGGAAGCTTGATATCAGAGAAATAGTCATGAGAGTAGAACAATGGTTGGGAATTCACATCTGATCCACAAGCAAAGGGCAGAGAGAATGCTGGTGGACTTAGCATGGGCTTTTAAGGCCTCAAAGTCTATCTCCAGTGACACATCTCCTCCTACAAGGCCACACATCTTCATCCCTCTTAAACAGCCCACCCTCTAGGGATTAAACATTCAAATATATGCCTATATGTACTATTCTCATTCAAACTACTAGATCTATAAGTGGTATAATTTCTCTTCAGAAGATGTTGTTCCATTAATTTCAAATATTTTTGACAACCAAGGGGATGGCTAAGTGGATAGAGCATGGGTTCAGCAATCATGAGGGTCTGGGCTTAGCCTACATAAACCCACAAAAAAATCACTTTCCACATGGAGTTCTAGCTATAATCTCAGAGATCAGGAGGTAAAGATAATCTCTGGCCTCCACACAAAGGCCTCACTGTGTAAGTCTACACCTCCACATGTAACCACACAAATTCCAATGCCTATCATGTGCAAGAAGGTAAAAAATTCAATTCCAGATTTATGTACCAATCTTATTGATGGTTATCCATTATGTGTAAGATGGGATTTATAAAATACATATAATACAGTAATTAGAATGAGAGAATTTCATCTGCCCCCATCTGTACCAAAATATATCCCAGCTTTATATTTGAAATAGATCATCTAGGCTAGCAAAATGGCTAAACAGGTAAAATGGGATAAAAGCACTTCTCTAAGAGCCTACAGTTCTAAGATCCATCCTTTTATCTTACATGTCTGAAAGAGAAAACTGAATTCACTGTGGCACTGTGGTATGTGTGAACTTAAATGTGTATGTGTATGTGTGTATGTGTGTATGTGTGTATGTGTTCGGCATACATAATTAGAAAAATCACAAAACAAGCAAAAATACCTAAATATAAAAATGTAAAAATATAAAACAGTAAAATATTTCATCTGAAGCATCCCAGGCCCTCCAGAGCACTCAGGCTCCCTGTTAGGCTCTCGCAAATGATCAGCCAACATAGTTTCTACCAGGAGGCAACAACTATTTTTAGGTTTCTAGGAGGTCAACCATGAATGGACAAGGGCTACTGCTGTCAAATATGCAAAAAAGGGTTGATCTATGAGGAAGTGAGAGGCTAGAAAAGGATTGGCCAGGCACATGTCTTAATGCTACTCACCCCTCAATGCCAAGGCAAAGGTCGTGTCCCTGGGCACTAGACTGGCTCAAACTCATCCAACCTGCATCTGAATTCTATGAGTAATGGAAGAAATCCATCTACTAGAACTTAGGAACAAGAGCTTATGAAGCTAGGTTTTTCTGGAATTTATTCCAGAAAAAAATAGAAAGATCCTTTATCCATTAATCCTTACAAGGACCTATTCAAGTGACAATGTAATGCAAAGTGTATGACTCTGGGACAGGATCCCAATCACAGAGCCATTCAGACTCATAAGCATTATCCTCCAAACATATGTTCCTCCTCCTTCCAGTTTGGAAATTATCTATAAGAGCTGACTACACAGAGAGATAGTAGTGTTCTCTAGGCCATGGAGATGTTTGTTTGAGTTGATCAAACACTGTATTTTTGTTTTTGTTGTTTTTGTTTTTGTTTTTCGAGACACGGTTTCTCTGTAGAGCCCTGGCTGTCCTGGAACTCACTTTGTAGACCAGGCTGGCCTCGAACTCAGAAATCCACCTGCCTCTGCCTCCCAAGTGCTGGGATTAAAGGCGTGTGCTAGCACTGCCCGGCCCTTTGTATTTCTTTTCTGGAGGATGTATTTACTTTGGGTTTAATCAAGGCAGTTCCTATTAGGAAAGTGATCAATTTCCAAGTTGGTTATATCGTGGCTAAGTCACAGTTTGAGCAACTGTATATTCTTGATTTGATATTCTCATGTTCTATAGAAAAGGAGCACCATTGATAAAATAGCACCATGTCCTGCTTACTGTTCATCCCTCTCTCCCCAGTGTTAAAGGACTGGGTTCTTTGGACATGTACATTATTTGTTTGTTTTCTTGAAATTAGATTTTTTTATGCAATATGTTCTGAATACAATTTCTCCTCCCTCAACTACTGTCAGATCTTCCCACACCAACAACTCAAATATATACACTTTCTTGCTCTTATTAGAAAACAAAAAGTCATAGGCAAGGGAAGCAGACTAATAGCAACAATGGATGCAGTCCAGCTACTCTCTGCTTCCACAAGGAACAGGAGTCTCTGGAAACTCCACAGCCGAGCTTGAAAAGCAACTAAACCAGAGAACTGGAAAGGTGGTTCTAAGAGAAGGTCAAAGCACTGAATATGTTCATGCACACATGCACACACACACACACACACACATATCAATAATTAATACTAATACTTCTTAAATGACTTCACAAGATAGAAACAGAAAGGATGTTGTCCAATTTGTTTTATGATGCCAAGCAATGCTGGTATCTGACTCACTTAAAAAAATGTAGGCCAATTTCCCTTATGAAGGGGCAAAATTCAACATAATAATAATGGTTTAAACCAAGCACAAAGACAACATTAATTTGAATGGAAAGGAGCTCATAGTAATTCCATTAAAATCAGGAAATAAACCAGGGTTGTCCACTCTCTACATATCAACTATTATATTATCAAAGTCTTAATTAGAGAAATAAGGCAACTGAAAGAGATCAAGAGGAAATACACTGGAAAAAAAAAGAGTCCAAATATCTTTGTTTTATCTTTCTTCACAGATGGTATGACAGTATACATGTAACCCTGGGGATTCTACCTAGAAATGCCTGCAACTGATAAATGCTTTCTAAAATATAGCAGCATGTTAGATTAAATCACAAAATCAGTAAAATTCCAATATAACAGTAATAAACAAATTGAAAGAGAAATAAGGGAAACATCACCCTTTAAAATGGCCATAAACATACACACACACACTCTCACACACACATACTCTCACACATACATACATACACACTCACACTCACACACACATACACACACACACACACACACACACACACACACACGACCGCTCTCACGCACATACCTAATTTTTTATATAGAAGCCAGCAATATACATTGTAAAAGAGATAGTGTCTTAAGAAAATTGTTGCTTTGATGAAACACCATGACCAATAGCAACCTGGAGAGGAAATTGTGTATTTGGCTTACAAATACACAAAAATGTTCATCATTAATAAAAGTTAGGACAGAAACTCAAAACAGTACAGGAATCTGGAAGCAAGGGCTGAAGCAGAAGTCATGGAAGAGTGTTTCTAGTGACCTCCTTCACAGGGCTCGCTCAGCCTGCTTTCTTATAGATTCCAGAATGACCAGCTCAGGGATGGATCCACCCACTAAAGGATGAACCCTCCCACATTAATCATTAATTGCAAAATGTCCCCATAGGACCACAGGGCTGCTTTCAGTTCAATCTCATGGAGGCATTTTCCCAATGGAGGCTTCTTCTTCTCTGAAGTTTCTAACTTATGTAAGATGACATCAATCTAGCCAGAACAGACAATATCTTCAACAAATGACACTGGTCAAACTAGATAATGCATACAGAAGAATCTGAACGTATCTAAACTAATCACTCTTCACAAAACTCAACCATAAATGGATAAAAGACCTCAATATAAAACTGGTTACTCTGAATCTGAGAGAAGAGGAACTGAGGAAAAGCCTTGAACTCATAGATAAAGCAAAAGCTTTTCTAAACAGATCATTGCTAGCACAAAGACTAAGATCAACAATTAGTAAGTATAGCCCAATAAAACTGAAAAGTTTTTCCATTTTAAAGGATACTGTCATTAAATTGTAGCCTGAAGAATGAAAAAAAACATTACCTCATATCTGTAAGAAGGCTAATATCCAAGATATTTTAAAAATCACAAAACTTGGGTTTGTTCAAGTTAAAAATAAATAAATAAATAAATAAATAAATAAATAAATAAATAAAGGATATAAACAGAGAATTCTCAAAAAAAGAAACTCAAATTGCTAAAAATCACCTAACAGAATATTCTACAAACCTGCTGATCAGAGAAATGCAAACGCAAACTATTTTTATATTGCATTTAGAACAGTCAGAATAGCCAAAATCAATAAAACAAATGTCATCCCATGGTGGTGAGGAGTAAGGGGGAGTGCCCCTCCATTTCTGGCAGAAGTGCAAATTCCTACAGACATCTTGGAAATCAGTGTGGCAATTACTGTGGAAGACAGGAATTGATGTATCCCAAGAATCTATATCTATATTGGATGTATATCCAAAGGATGCTCCAATCCTAACACAGATAAACTATGTTCATTGTTGCTGTATTTATAATAGCCCAAAATTGGAAACAATCTAGACAGCCATCAAAAGAATGATGGATAAAGAAAATGTGGGACATGTATAAAATGGAATAGTATTCTGTTGTTGATAAGTAAAATTTGCAGATAATTTTTTTTAAAAAGGCCTTTTGTCTGGTAACCCAAAACAAACAAACAAACAAACAAATGTGGTATGTATTCACTTCTAATGAATTGCTAGCTGTTACACCAAAGATAAGCAAGCTACAATCCATAGAATTACAAAGGCTAGATATAGAGTGAGTGATTAGGAAAAATAACATATGTAAGAAGGAGAAATAGAATAGATTATGGATAAACAAGGGTTAGAACTGGAACAAGAGGAGAAAATAGAGAGATAATCTGGGGAGGAGAGAGGGAATTTGGATACAGTTGGCTAAAATTAAGGGCCATTTGAGGAGTCATTTAATAAACTAATATTGTAGAAGGTATCATATATGATATTTATTTAAATAAAATGCTGAAATTATTGGAGAAACATAGCCCCGGCTGGTCATCTCTCTACATGAAGCTCAAGGACTGGGAATAGTTTATATCTAATTGAAGTGTAGGCCAAAGAAATCCATGGGAGTTCCTAAAGCTGGCAGGCCATTGCCAAGTTTATATGTTGCCCTCTACAAACTGGCAGCAAGGCCCTGTTGGTAAAAATAATGACTAGATAAGATAGTGAACATTGAGAAGTAGAGCTGGGTTCTACATAGAGCCATCAACACTACTGGCAATTCCTCGTGGGAGAAGGTACTTGACTCTATCAAAGAACTACTGTAATCACCAACACAGATAAAAACACTTAGATACACAGTGGTGTCCTGCTTGCAGGATATACTATTGCAATGGTGGCAAAAAGCTTAGGGGATTGACCACTGATATCTAATTTGATTTAAGACCCACTGAATGAAATGAAACTCATACCCAAAACTGCTTGGGTGACAAAGAATCTAAGATGAGATAACACAGGGACGTAGGAATAAATCAAATACTACTGTTTGACAAAGGGAACATAATAGTTAAATGACTCCTAATTACACTCTTCTGTATTTATACATCAGTGCTTTGCTTATCCATTGTCAGAAAAGTTGCCTTCTATAGAGATGTGAACAAATGGAGAGATCCACAGTAAGACAATATGCAGAGAGTGAGAGCCCTTGGAATACTCAGCAATAAATAGAATATCTTTGCCACATTCCTCCCTCAGGACTAAAGGAAGCCTGTGGAAAAGGAGACAAAAAAGAGTATGAAGCAGAGAGAGAGAGAAAGAAAAACAGAAAGGATAGAGCTCAAAGAAGGAGCAAAAACCAGAGATCCACTCTTCCATGCACTCTGGAATTACTTCCCCCCCCCCAAAAAAAAAAAACCTCTTAACTTGTAGCCATGATATATATGCAAAAGGCTTGTAAGGTAAAAAAGAAGGGATAGAAATATACAGAAAGAAATACAAAAGAAGTAAAATTTAAAACACAATATGAAATTAAAATTAAGAAGAAAAGAAATCACATGATATCAGACAAGGACTCTCTAAAGTTACACTGGATTTCATTTTCTGTTGGCCATCTGCTGGTGGGCCTGCAGGCCATCCTTGAGCCCTTTGTCACCCCTTTGGGGGAAAAAAAACCCTATATTTTCATTCACAGGGGGCTATCAACTGGAGACTTTTACTAGGTTAGAGATGAAGGCATGCGTCTAATTTTTTCTGCTCTAGAACCTCATCTGGTGAACTGTGCAAGCCCTATGTGTGTTTCTTTAGTCTCTGAGAGTCTATATGTAAATATATATTATCAATCTAGAGGGGCTTGGTTGTTTGCTTGTTTGTTTTGTTTTGTTTTGGTGCTCCCCATCATCTCTGGCTCTCACACTTTCTGTTTCCCCTCTGCAGACTTCCCTGAGCCTGGAAGGAAAAGAATGAATAGAAACATTCCATTTAAGGCGGAGTACTCTGAGGTTCCTCCCTCACTGTACAGAGTTGCTCCATGGGTGACTCTGATGCAGAAGGAAGCTTTTCTGATGATAGCTGAGCAAGATCCTGATCCCTGAATGAGCTCTATCTTATCTAATCTCCAGAATCAGGCCTGGTTAGGATTTCTGTGGGAGAATACAATTCTTTTTTTTTTTTTTTTTTTTCTTTTTTTTTTTGTTTTTTTTTTTTTGTTTTTTTTTTAATGCTAATGATCTTTTATTTTTTTTTTTAATATTTTTATTACATATTTTCCTCAATTACATTTCCAATACTATCCCAAAAGTCCCCCATAGCGCCCCCCACTTCCCTACCCACCCATTCCCATTCTTTTGGCCCTGGCATTCCCCTATATTGGGGCATATAAAGTTTGCAAGTCCAATGGGCCTCTCTTTCCATTGATGGCCTACTAGGCCATCTTTCGATACATATGCAGCTAGAGACAAGAGCTCCAGGGTTCTGGTTAGTACATCATGTTGTTCCAACAATAGGGTTGCAGATCCCTTTAGCTCCTTGGGTACTTTCTCTAGCTTCTCCATTGGGAGCCCTGTGATACATCCAATAGCTGACTGTGAACATCCACTCCTGTGTTTGCTAGGCCCCGGCATCGTCTCACAAGAGACAGCTATATTTGGGTCCTTTCAGCAAAATCTTACTAGTGTATGCAATGGTGCCAGCGTTTAGAAGCTGATTATGGGACGGATCCCTGGATACAGCAGTCTCTAAATGGTCCATCCTTTCATCACAGCTACGAACTTTGTCTCTGTAACTCCTTCCCTGGGTGTTTTGTTCCCAATTCTAAGAAGGTGCACAATGTCCACACTTTGGTCTTCATTCTTCTTGAGTTCCATGCGTTTATCAAATTGTATCTTATATCTTGGGTATCCTAAGTTTTGGGCTAATATCCACTTATCAATGAATACATATTGTGTGAGATCTTTTGTGATTGTGTTACTTCACTCAAGATGATGCCCTCCAGGGCCATCCATTTGGCTAGGAATTTCATAAATTCATTCTTTTTAATAGCTGAGTAGTACTCCATTGTGTAAATGTACCATAATTTCTGTATCCATTCCTCTGTTGAGGGACATCTGGGTTCTTTCCAGCTTCTGGCTATTATAAATAGGGCTGCTATGAACATAGTGGAGCATGTGTCCTTTTTACCGGTTGGGACATCTTCTGGATATATGCCCAGGAGAGGTATTGCTGGATCCTCCGGTAGTACTATGTCCAATTTTCTGAGGAACCGCCAGACTGATTTCCAGAGTGGTTGTACAAGCTTGCAATCCCACCAACAATGGAGGAGTGTTCCACTTTCTCCACATCCTCGCCAGCAACTGCTGTCACCTGAATTTTTGATCTTAGCCATTCTGACTGGTGTGAGGTGGAATCTCAGGGTTGTTTTGATTTGCATTTCCCTGATGATTAAGGATGTTGAACATTTTTTCAGGTGCTTCTCTGCCATTCGGTATTCCTCAGGTGAGAATTCTTTGTTCAGTTCTGAGCCCCATTTTTTAATGGGGTTATTTGACTTTCTGGAGTCCACCTTCTTGAGTTCTTTATATATATTGGATATTAGTCCCTTATCTGATTTAGGATAGGTGAAGATCCTTTCCCAATCTGTTGGTGGTTTTTTTGTCTTATTGATGGTGTCTTTAGCCTTGCAGAAGCTTTGTAGTTTCATGAGGTCCCACTTGTCAATTCTCGATCTTACAGCACAAGCCATTACTGTTCGATTCAGGAATTTTTCCCCTGTGCCCATATCTTCAAGGCTTTTCCCCACTTTCTCCTCTATAAGTTTCAGTGTCTCTGGTTTTATGTGAAGTTCCTTGATCCACTTAGACTTGACCTTAGTACAAGGAGATAGGAATGGATCGATTCGCATTCTTCTACATGTTAACAACCAGTTGTGCCAGCACCATTTGTTGAAAATGCTGTCTTTCTTCCACTGGATGTTTTTAGCTCCCTTGTCGAAGATCAAGTGACCATAGGTGTGTGGATTCATTTCTGGGTCTTCAATTCTATTCCATTGGTCTATTTGTCTGTCACTATACCAGTACCATGCAGTTTTTATCACAATTGCTCTGTAGTAGAGCTTTAGGTCCGGCATGGTGATTCCACCAGAGGTTCTTTTATCCTTGAGGAGAGTTTTTGCTATCCTAGGTTTTTTGTTATTCCAGATGAATTTGCAGATTGCACTTTCTAATTCGTTGAAGAATTGATTTGGGATTTTGATGGGGATTGCATTGAATCTGTAGATTGCTTTTGGCAAGATAGCCATTTTTACAATGTTGATCCTGCCAATCCATGAGCATGGGAGATCTTTCCATCTTCTGAGATCTTCTTTAATTTCTTTCTTCAGAGACTTGAAGTTTTTATTATACAGATCTTTCACTTCCTTAGTTAGAGTCACGCCAAGATATTTTATATTATTTGTGACTATTGAGAAGGGTGTTGTTTCCCTAATTTCTTTCTCAGCCTGTTTATTCTTTGTGTAGAGAAAGGCCATTGATTTGTTTGAGTTGATTTTATATCCAGCTACTTCACCGAAGCTGTTTATCAGGCTTAGGAGTTCTCTGGTGGAATTTTTAGGGTCACTTATATATACTATCATATCATCTGCAAAAAGTGATATTTTGACTTCATCTTTTCCAATTTGTATCCCTTTGATCTCCTTTTGTTGTCGAATTGCTCTGGCTAGGACTTCAAGTACAATGTTGAATAGGTATGGAGAAAGTGGACAGCCTTGTCTAGTCCCTGATTTTAGAGGGATTGCTTCAAGCTTCTCACCATTTACTTTGATGTTGGCTACTGGTTTGCTGTAGATTGCTTTTATCATGTTTAGGTATGGGCCTTGAATTCCTGATCTTTCCAAGGCTTTTATCATGAATGGGTGTTGGATCTTGTCAAATGCTTTTTCCGCATCTAACGAGATGACCATGTGGTTTTTGTCTTTGAGTTTGTTTATATACTGGATTACGTTGATGGATTTCCGTATATTGAACCATCCCTGCATCCCTGGGATGAAACCTACTTGGTCAGGATGGATGATTGTTTTGATGTGTTCTTGGATTCGGTTAGCAAGAACTTTATTGAGGATTTTTGCATCAATATTCATAAGGGATATTGGTCTGAAGTTTTCTATCTTTGTTGGGTCTTTTTGTGGTTTAGGTATCAGAGTAATTGTGGCTTCATAGAATGAGTTGGGTAGAGTACCTTCTGTTTCTATTTTGTGGAATAGTTTGTGAAGAACTGAGATTAGATCTTCTTTGAAGGTCTGATAGAACTCTGCACTAAACCCATCTGGTCCTGGGCTTTTTTTGGTTGGGATACTATTAATGACTGCTTCTATTTCTTTGGGGGATATAGGGCTGTTTAGATCATTAACCTGATCTTGATTCAGCTTTGGTACCTGGTATCTGTCTAGGAACTTGTCCATTTCATCCAGGTTCTCCAGTTTTGTTGAGTATAGCCTTTGGTAGAAGGATCTGATGGTGTTTTGGATGTCTTCAGGATCTGTTGTTATGTCTCCTTTTTCATTTCTGATTTTGTTAATTAGGATGCTTTCCCTGTGCCCTCTAGTGAGTCTGGCTAAGGGTTTATCTATCTTGTTGATTTTCTCAAAGAACCAGCTCCTTGATTGGTTGATTCTTTGAATAGTTTTTCTTGTTTCCACTTGGTTGATTTCACCCCTGAGTTTGATTATTTCCTGCCGTCTACTCCTCTTGGGTGAATTTGCTTCCTTTTGTTCTAGTGCTTTTAGGTGTGTTGTCAAGCTGCTAATGTGTGCTCTCTCTAGTTTCCTTTTGGAGGCACTCAGAGCTATGAGTTTTCCTCTTAAAAATGCTTTCATTGCGTCCCATAAGTTTGGGTATGTTGTGGCTTCATTTTCATTGAACTCTAAAAAGTCCTTAATTTCTTTCTTTATTCCTTCCTTGACCAAGGTATCATTGAGAAGAGTGTTGTTCAGTTTCCACGTGAAGGTTGGCTTTCTATTATTTATTTTGTTATTGAAGATCAGCCTTAGTCCATCGTGATCTGATAGGATGCATGGGACAATTTCAATATTTTTATATCTGTTGAGGCCTGTTTTGTGACCAATTATGTGGTCAATTTTGGAGAAGGTACCATGAGGTGCTGAGAAGAAGGTATATCCTTTTGTTTTAGGATAGAATGTTCTGTAGATATCTGCCAGATCCATTTGATTCATAATTTCTGTTAGTTTCACTGTGTCCCTGTTTAGTTTCTGTTTCCATGATCTGTCCATTGGTGAAAGTGGTGTGTTGAAGTCTCCCACTATTATTGTATGAGGTGCAATGTGTGCTTTGAGCTTTACTAAAGTTTCTTTAATGAATGTGGCTGCCTTTGTATTTGGAGCATAGATATTCAGGATTGATAGTTCCTCTTGGAGGATTTTACCTTTGATGAGTATGAAGTGTCCCTCCCTGTCTTTTTTAATGACTTTGGGTTGGAAGTCAATCTTATCAGATATTAGAATGGCTACTCCAGCTTGTTTCTTCATGCCATTTGCTTGGAAAATTGTTTTCCAGCCTTTCATTCTGAGGTAGTGTCTATCCTTTTCTCTGAGATGAGTTTCCTGTAAGCAGCAAAATGTTGGGTCTTGTTTGTGTAGCCAGTTTGTTAGTCTATGTCTTTTTATCGGGGAGTTGAGTCCATTGATATTAAGAGATATTAAGGAAAAGTAATTGTTGTTTCCTGTTATTTTTGATGTTAAAGTTGGCATTATGTTCTTGTGGCTGTCTTCTTTTAGGTTTGTTGAGGGATTACCTTCTTGTTGTTTCTAGGGCGTGGTTCCTGTCCTTGTATTGGTTTTTTTCTGTTATTATCCTTTGAAGGGCTGGATTCGTGGAGAGATAATGTGTGAATTTGGTTTTGTCGTGGAATACTTTGGTTTCTCCATCTATGTTAATTGAGAGTTTGGCTGGGTATAGTAGCCTGGGCTGGAATTTGTGTTCTTTTAGTGTCTGTATAACATCCGTCCAGGATCTTCTGGCTTTCATAGTCTCTGGTGAAAAGTCTGGTGTAATTCTGATAGGCTTGCCTTTATATGTTACTTGGCCTTTTTCTCTTACTGCTTTTAGTATTCTATCTTTATTTAGAGCATTTGTTGCTCTGATTATTATGTGTCAGGAGGTATTTCTTTTCTGGTCCAGTCTATTTGGAGTTCTGTAGGCTTCTTGTATGTTCATGGGCATCTCTTTCTTTAGATTTGGGAAGTTTTCTTCTATAATTTTGTTGAAGATGTTTGCTGGTCCTTTGAGTTGAAAATCTTCATTCTCATCCACTCCTATTATCCGTAGGTTTGGTCTTCTCATTATGTCCTGTATTTCTTGGATGTTTTGAGTTAGGATCTTTTTGCATTTTACATTTTCCTTGATTGTTGTGCTGATGTTCTCTATGGAATCTTCTGCACCTGAGATTCTCTCTTCCATCTCTTGTATTCTGTTGCTGATGCTCGTATCTATGGTTCCAGATTTCTTTCCTAGGGTTTCTATCTCCAGTGTTGCCTCATTTTGGGTTTTCTTTATTGTGTCTACTTCCCTTTTTAGGTCTAGTATGGTTTTGTTCATTTCCATCATCTGTTTGGATGTGTTTTCCTGTTTTTCTGTAAGGACTTCTACCTGTTTGATTATGTTATCATGTTTTTCTTTAAGGATTTGTAACTCTTTAGCAGTGTTCTCCTGCAATTCTTTAAGGGATTTTTGTGCTTCCTCTTTATTGTCTTCTGCCTTTTTATCAGTGTTCTCCTGCATTTCTTTAAGTGTGTTATTAAAGTCCTTCTTGAAGTCCTCTATCATCATCAGGAGATATGCTTTTAAATCCGTGTCTAGCTTTTCCGGTGTGTTGGGGTGCCCTGGACTGGGCGAAGTGGGGGTGCTGGGTTCTGATGATGGTGAGTGGTCTTGGTTCCTGTTAGTAAGATTATTACGTTTACCTTTCGCCATCTGGTAATCTCTGGGGTTAGTTGTTATCGTTGTCACTATTTAAAGATTGGAGCAGAAGCTGTGTTCCACTCACCAGCAGTCTCTAAATCCTGCGGCGGGGGTCGTGGGTAGCTGACGGTACCCCGGTGCTGGTCCAGCGGAAGAGGCCTGTGGTCCTACTCAGGCCGTTTTTCTGCTTCCCTAACTAATGCAGTCTCTGGTCCTGCGTGCAATTGGATTGGAGCAGAAGCTGTGTTCCGCTCTCCAGAAGTCTTAAGATCCTGTGGTGGGTGTTGTGGGTAGCTGGTGAGTGTCAGCTGACCCTGCGCCCCAGCTGCCCAGGTGCTTTTCTGACCGGAAGAGGGTTGTGGCCCTATGTAGGCCGGATTTCTCTCTCCCCAACCAGAGCAGTCTCAGGTCCTGCGTGATTGGACTGGAGCAGAAGCTGTGTTCCACTCACCAGCAGTCCCAAAATCCTGCGGCGGGGGTAGTGGGTAGCTGGCGGGTGTCAGGCAACCCTGCGCTCCCGCTACCCTGGCGCTGATCCGGCCGGGTGAGGCCTGTGGCCCTACTCAGGCCGGTTTCTGCTTCCCTAACTAATGCAGTCTCAGGTCCCGCGCAATTGGATTGGAGCAGAAGCTGTGCTCCACTCACCAGAAGTCTTAAGATCCTGTGGCGGGTGTTGTGGGTAGCTGGCGAGTGTCAGCAGACCCTGCGCCCCAGCTGCCCAGGTGCTTTTCTGACCGGAAGAGGGTTGTGGCCCTATGTAGGCCGGATTTCTCTCTCCCCAACCAGAGCAGTCTCAGGTCCCGCGTGATTGGACTGGAGCAGAAGCTGTGTTCCACTCACCAGCAGTCCCAAAATCCTGCGGCGGGGGTCGTGGGTAGCTGGCGGGTGTCAGGCAACCCTGCGCTCCTGCTACCCTGGCGCTGATCCGGCCGGGTGAGGCCTGTGGCCCTACTCAGGCCGGTTTCTGCTTCCCTAACTAATGCAGTCTCAGGTCCTGCGCAATTGGATTGGAGCAGAAGCTGTGTTCCACTCACCAGCAGTCCCAAAATCCTGCGGCGGGGGTCGTGGGTAGCTGGCGGGTGTCAGGCAACCCTGTGCTCCCGCTACCCTGGCGCTGATCCGGCCGGGTGAGGCCTGTGGCCCTACTCCGAGAATACAATTCTTAAGTGGATCTATTCTAATGTCTGCAGGAGTAGAAGGGTTTGATTTTGCAAGCCAGTGTCTCCGAAATCACATTTCAAAACTAAATTTCAAAGAAAAGATTAATGTAAATAGAATTCAACTACTGAAAGCAATCTAAGCCACATATAGTAGTACATGCCTATAATCTCAGGATGCTGAAGCAAGAAGAATACAAGTTTAGATTATAGAAGTCCATTTTTGTATGTTTTATAAAGAGCTAAAAAAGATAAAGTGACAAAATGATAAAAGTTGAAGAGGATAGAAAGGTTAATTTCTTTGACTTGATACCTATACAGCAAATAATTAACAAAATCATTTTATCATTCCTTACATAAAAATTAAGACAGATACATGCATATAAAAGTATAAATAAAAGAAATGTAATCACATAATATAACACAGTATATCAAAATTATATAATATTCACAAATGCGTGATATTCACAAGTAAAATTTGTGGAATGCTATAGCAACAAAAACATGTCAGGTGGTGGCCCACGCCTTTAATCCCAGCACTCGGGAGGCAGAGGCAGGCAGATTTCTGAGTTCGAGGCCAGACTGGTCTACAAAGTGAGTTCTAGGACAGCCAGGGCTACACAAAGAAACCCTGTCTCGAAAAAAAAAAAAAAAAAAAAAAACAAAGTAAAAACTTCCAGGTCCTTTGGGATAAGAATGTTTTCAAAAATAGTCTTTAGTTTTCATAATAGCATTATTGTCTTAAATTGTATTTATTGTTATTTTTGGAGGAAGCCTCTGTCCCATAACATGTATATGGAACTCAGAGAAAACTTTGAGGAAGTTGATTCTCTACTTTCAGTTTTATTTAGATTCTAATGATGAACTTAAATGGTCAGAATTGAATAGATAAAACTTTACTCACAGAGCCATCTTACTGTCTCCAAATATTATTTTGAAATAATTTAATAAATTCTTAAAGAAATATATAACCATATAGTTTAGTAACATTGCTTTTCTCTACCTCACATTACCTAACTCTGTATTCTGTCTTCTTTTACCTTTCTTACTCCTTCAAATGCCACTCAAGAGGGATATTAAGCCTTCAGTGTTTCTTTCAATTATCCCTTGATTATTCCCAAAAGACATTCTTCAAACACAGATGCTGTTTTCTCTCATGCAGAATCTTTTAATAATTTCAGCAAAGGTCAATTCCATGCTGATTAGCAATATAGAGTCAGCATATCTTTCTGGGAGTGAAAGAACTCAAGACAAAAACCATGAATTCTGACTCTAGTTACAAAACCACTCTTTTCCTTTGATGTACATCACAGTGCCACAGGAAACCATATAAAAGCAGGAAAGCAAGACCTATATGACAATAACTACACATTGAGATTGAAGAAGACACCAGAAGATGAAAAAAAATCTCCCATGCTCATGGATTGGTAGAATTAACAGAGTAGTAAAACTGGCCACCTTACAAGAAACAATCTACAAATTCAACACAATCCTCATCAAAATATTAACACAAGTTTTACAGACCTTGAAAGAAAAATACTCAACCTCAACTCATTCAAAAGATGAAATACCAGGAGAGTAAAATTAATCCTGTATAATAAAAGAATTTCCAGAAGTATCATCATCACATAAAATATACATAATATTGTTATAAAAACAAAAAGAATGATTAATGAATTGAATCAAAATTCACATACCTATGTGGACATCTGAATTTTTATAAAAAAAAAAGCATGAAATATACAATAGAAGTAGAAAGCATCTTCACCAAATGGTGCTGGCCTAAGTGAATGTCAGCATGTAGAAGAATACAAGTAGATCCTTATTCATCATCTTGCACAAAAACTAGGTCCAAGTAGATCAAAGACCTCAACATAAATACAGACAGGTTAAAACTGAAACAAGAAAGACAAGGAATAACCTTGAATCCTTGAATTCATTGGCACAGGAAATAACCTCTTAAACAGAGCACCAATAGCCCAAGCAATAAGACTGACACTTTATAAATGGGACCTCATGAAACTGAAAAGCTCTGTAAGGCAAACACCATCCAGAGGGCAAAATAGCAGCCTATATAATGAAGGGAAGTCTTTACCACTCCACATCTGACAAAGATGGAATATGTTGGGGAGGGAAATGTGGAGGGAGAAAGTACTGGAAGAGACAACTGGAATTGGGTTATTTTAGAAACAAGGTAGAACACGAACTGCCATGGCTTCTCCCAGTATTCTACATGAGTACCCAAGGAAGACACTCAGTAAGAGGGATTCATAGCATAAACAGGCTACCTTTTGTAACCAGGAATGGTTTCTAGGGGACAAATTGGGACAACAACCTAACCCCCAAACTTTTGACCTACAATTTGTCCTGCTTGAAATATGTGCTAAGGTAATGGTCCAGAACTTTTGAGAATGATTGGTACAAATTGAGACCTATGCCATGAGAGGAAGCCCAACCCTGTATCTGCCTAGAGGGCCAGAAACCAAAGGCTAGATAGGCAGAGATGTAAGTAAAAACCAAACATGACTGTCAAATAAATAAATAAATAAATACTTCCTATAATAATATTCTGCTATACTTGTAGACAGGATCCAAGCATAATTCTCATCAGAGTATCTTCATCTAGCAACTGATGGGAACAGATGCTAAGACCTACTACAGAATATTCAGTGAAGCTCAGGACATCCTGTGGATTGGTGGGAAAAAGCAGTGTAGAGGACAGATGGGTTAAGGACACCACATGTGGTGTCTGACCTTGGTCCTCTTCATAGATGTTTATGTTTGTGTACATGGTATACTTGTGAGATTCCTAACAGTGAGAACAGGGGCTGTATCTGACTCTCTTAGTCTGCTTTTGGGACCCTTTCTTTCTACTGGGTTGCCTATTCCAGTCTTTTTTTTTTTTTTTTTTTTGGTTTTTTTGAGACAGGGTTTCTCTGTATAGCCCTGGCTGTCCTGGAACTCACTTTGTAGACCAGGCTGGCCTCAAACTCAGAAATCCGCCTGCCTCTGCCTCCCGAGTGCTGGGATTAAAGGCGTGCGCCACCACGCCCAGCTTATTCCAGTCTTAATATGAGGAGATATGCTTAGCCTTATTGTAGCTTGATATGCCATGTTTGGTTCACATCCTTGGGAGCCTTCCCCTTTTCTAAAGGAAAATGGAAGAGGAGGGTATCTGGGAGGGTGGGTATTG
Source organism: Mus caroli (assembly GCF_978045245.1). Taxonomy (NCBI): domain Eukaryota; kingdom Metazoa; phylum Chordata; class Mammalia; order Rodentia; family Muridae; genus Mus; species Mus caroli. The sequence continues at coordinate 144,293,539 of NW_028227256.1, forward strand.
GGAGGAACAAAGGGACGGAAAGCTGTGATCAGGATGTAATAGTTCTGCTTTTGTATTGGAGAAAGACAATGAGAAAAGAGATAGATAAGACTAAGAGTTTTTGAGACTTGTTATGGAAACGTAGTGCAGTGTAAACTTCTTAAAATATGTGAAGGATATTCTAAGGATGTCTGCAGATAAAGGGGCATATCTTGTTAGAAAACAAAGCTTCCAGGACCTGAACTAGAGTATTTCAATTGAGTTGCTGGACAAAAGAGTCCAGTGAAAATCCCTAAACAACCCAGGCTGTTGTCCAGTCAATAGTTGTGCTCTGCAAACTGAGAGTAAGGCCTCATTGCTGAAGATAACACTCACACAAGTCATTGAACATGAAGACAGGGAGCTGGTGTCTACTTACATACAACATTTTTCTCCATATTTTACTAACTTTGGTATAAGAAAGCACTATGCAGGATATCAAAATAAAATGTAAACATCAACCCAGTCACAAAACTTTTGATTTACAACCTGTCCTGCCTGAACAATATGACAAGACAATGGTGGCACAAAGCTTGTAAATGTTACCAACCAATGTTTGATTTGACTTAAGATCCATAGCAAACACTTTCGGGGTGACCAAGGACCAGCGATTAGATAGCCCGGGGACCTGGTCTAAATTTAAAAAAGAAAGAAAAGGAAAAAAGTCACAATAAAATGACTCCTAATGGTATACTGTTATTCTCATATATCAGTACCTATTGAGCCAGCATCCTAGAAGTCTACTCCTGAAATAGGTGGGAACAAGATGTAGAGATCTGGGGCTTTTCTCTTATCGGTCTATTTTGTTGTTGTTGTTGTTGATGATGATGGTTTACCTTGTCCTCCAACTTCAATGGTATAAACTTTGTTTTATCTTATTAAATTTTAGTTTGTTATGCTTTATTCCTATATCTTGGATGCCTATTCTTTTCCAATTAGAGAGAAAAAAGGACTGGATTCTATGGAATGGGAAGTGGGAGGAACTGGAAGGAGTAAAAAGAGGGGAAATTAATCAGGATATTCTGTTTTTTGTTTTAATTAATTTATTTATCCATTCACTTTATATGCTTACCACACCCTCCTCCTTCCTCTCCATCTAGTCTCATCCTTACAAATCACTCTGCCCCTCCCCAATAACCTCTCCCATTCAGTTCAGAGAATGGAAAGCAGTTTTTGGTTACCAACCTGAGACATCAAGTTGCAACAGGACTAAATGCATTCTCTCCCAGCAAGGCTCAACCAGAGAGTCCAAGAAGGGGAAGGCAATCCAACGGTAAACAGCAGAGTCAGCGACAGCCACACTACAGTTGTTAGGGGACCTACATGAAGACCAAGCTGCACATCTGCAACAAATGTGTAGGTGTCCTAAGTCCAAACCCTGCTCGTTGGGTGGTGGTGCAGTCTCTGTGCGCTCCCATTGGCCCAAGTTACTTAACTATGTAATTGTTCATGTGGTTTCCTTGAGTTCTCCAGCTCTCTCAATTCCATCCCCTACTCTTCCTCAAGACTCACCAAACTCCATTGGATATTTGGTTTTGTGTCTCTGCCTCTGTTTTTATCCACTGCTAGATAAAGCCTGTAAGGACAGAGTTATGCTTATCTACTAACTGGAAACAAAGCAGAGTATCTTTAACAATGTCTGTGGTTGGTTCTATCACAAGGAATGCTATGCATCTTATGGCATGTATTGCTTGGCCATTCCCTCAATCTAGGCTCCATCTTTATCAATGCATATCTTGTAGGCAACAAATTTGGGGTAGAATGTTTTGTGGTTGGGTTTATGTCCCACTCCCTCTGCTATCAGTGTGCCTGACTACAGGAGGAAGCCACTTCATTCTCCCTATCACCAGTGGTTAGGAGTCTCAGTTAGGGTCACCTATACAGAATCCAGGGAGCCTTCCCATACCAGATCTCCATTCTCACTCCCAGGTCACTACTGCTTCCCCTCTCTCCACACCTGGTCCCTATCTATTTCTCCTCTTCAAGGCAGTTGGGCACTGGGGAATAAAGTGAATGGGAGAAAACCCACTTCCCAACAGAGTTCTGGAGCTCTGGGTGGGCAGATGCAGAACTGCATCATGCTTTCCACTTGGCCTCCGGTGGGTGTCTGGCTGTGGGAAGCCATGGAACCTCAGCTCAGCAGCAGGTGGACAAGGGGCAGTCCAAAGTCTATGGACCTCAGGGAGGTCAGAGATAACAGGTTCTCAGTCTCAGGCATCCCAGACGCTGCTGGACACTGCGGAAGAGCTGAGAACAAAATGGGGGTCCTGGGGTGGCTGGGTCATCCTGAGGGCTGAAGGGAGGAGAGGGCAGGGAGAGACGGGGCGCTGGGTGGTTCCCAAGTAGGTGAGAGTCCTTGGTCCAGTCTGTGCCTGGAGTACAGAACGGCCTTCCAGAAGGTTAGATGCAGCTCTTTAGAGGAAAGCCTATTTCATCATTTAAGCACAGTGGGCCTGGATGAGCAGAAACAGTCTATGGTTTTAGAGCTTTATTGTAGAAAGGCAGGAAGGGAGGCCAGCCATAGCCATGTTGAGGGCGGGGAGAGAAGAAGGGCTAGAGATGAGAGTAAGAAAGGTGAGAGAGCTTAAAGAGAGAGAAGAGGGGCCAAGTAGCTCCTTTTATAGTGAGCTGGGCTACCTTGCTGTTGCCAGGTAACTGTAGGGCGGAGCATACCTGGCTATAGTCAGGTAACTGAAGGGGTGGAGTCTAGCCAGAATTCCAAGAGCTTGAGACATTGTCTGCTTGACTTATAGTCACAGAATTATGGAGGTGGGGGCCCTGTGGTGTCAGGCACCTGTCTCTGGAAACATGGCTCACTGTTCTGTCCCTTGTAGAGTTTCCTACTGAGTCTCAACTAGGTCTCTGAAGCAAGCCTCATTTAACCAAAACAGACTGCCTTTCACGGCCTTACACTGCTCTTCATTCCTCTCCCACACCATTATCTCTCTCCAACAACCTCTGATGTCTATTTTATTCTCCCTTCTGAGGAAGATTCATAAATTTTCCGTTGTGCCCTCCATACTAGTTTCTTTGGGTCTATAGATTGTAGTATGGTTATCCTGTACTTTATGACTAATAGCCACTTATAAGTGAGTATATACCATGTGTGTCTTTCTGGGTCTATGGTAACTCACTTAGGATGATATTTTCTAGTTCTATCCATTTGCCGTCAAGTTTCATGATGTTTTTGCTTTTAATAGCTGAATGGTATTAGATTGTGTAGATGCTCCACATTTTCTTTATTCATTCTTCAGTTGAGAGACATCTAGGGTGGTTTCAGTTTCTAGGTATTATGAATAAAGCTGCTATGACCATAGTTGAGCAAATGTCCTTGTTGTGAAGTGGTATATTGTTTGAGAAAATTGTTAATTTTTTCTCATAAAAATGGAAAAACTAGAAAGTATTGTTAAACTTATATTAAAGGAAAATTACTGACATATGGCTATACTATTTTGAAACTATTAGTTCATTTCTGTGTTTTTTTCTAGGTTTTTCCATTAGAACTCATTAATAAAATTTATATCACTTAATAAAAGGCCCAAAAAGTTTTTAAACTTCTTAGAATTTTATTTAAATTATATTATTTGATGGTGACAGCAAATACCAGAGCCTCATACATACAAGGTATTGGAATATTTTTGTTGTGTACAGACATAATTGCAGGACAAAATAATTACAAACATTCTCAAAGAATGATATGTATTAGAAAACATCAGTGTACTACAGTGTGATTCCACATACCATAGTAAGCTATTGGCATACTCATAGAGATAAGGCAAGAAGGCAATTTATGAGAATCAAATGGAAGAAATTTACCAAAACTGCTGAAATACACCATACATTTTGAAAATACATTACAGTTTTTGAAAACACAAGACCGCAATTGCAGGAGCTCACTGATTGAGATACCACTGAAGAAATATTATTCTGTCTTCTTGCATAAGACTCTTTTATGAGTCTTGCCCATATTAAATTCTAGTGATAATAATTTTTCTACAAATTTGTACATGGTTGGAAAGTGGGAAGAGTATCATGTGTGTAAAAAGGTCACATATTTCTTTGAGTCTTTAGAAATTCCTCATTTTGCACAGCTCATCTGACCCCTACTTTTGACAGGTTAAACTTGTATTTTATGAAGGTTGTTCAAGAAAGAAAGAATACCCTTCAAAATAACAACAAAAAAATGCCTTGGTGTACATCTAACCAAGCAAGTGAAAGAAATTTTTGATATGAACTTAAAATTTCTGAGGAGAGAAATTGAAGAAGATATCAGAAGATGAAAAGATATTCCATGCTCATGGATCAGTAGGATTCACATAGTAAAAATGGCTGTCTTAAGAAAAACAATCCTCAGACTTAATGCAATTTCAAAACTTAAGAAAAATAAAAAAAATAAGACAATTCTTTAGACATCTTGAGCAACAATTCTCAACTTCATATATGTATACAAAAAAATGTACAGCTGAGACAATTCTGTACAATAAAAGATGTTCTGGATGTATAACCATTCCAGACTTCAAGCTATACTACAGAGTATAGTGATAAAAAACTGCATGGTATTGCTATAGAAACAAACAGGATTATCAATATAATCAAATTAAAGTCCTAGAAATAACCCCATATACTTATAGAGACTTGATTTTGAGAATGAATCCAAAACCATACAATGGAAGAAAAAAAATCAAGTAGATCAAAGACCTCAGCATAAACTTCATGAAACTGAAGAGCTACTGTAAGGCAAAGCACACCATCAATAGGACAGAACAACAGCCTACACATCCCTACTTTGGACAGAAGGCTAATATCCAAAATATGTAAAGAAATCAAGGAGTTAAATACCAACAACCCAAATAACCTAATTAAGAAGTCAGGTAGAGAGGTAAACAGAACTTTCAACAGATCTGATGGGAGTACAAACTTGTAAACCCATCCTGCAATCAATTTGGTAGTTTCTCAGAAAATTGGAAATAGTTTTACCTCAAGTCCCCACTATCCTGCTCCTAAGCATATACCCTAAAAATGCCCCACTATACCGCAGGGTCTCTTGCTCAACTATGTTCATAGCAGCTTAATTCATAATAGACTGAAACTTGAAAATACCTAGATATACTTCAACTGAAGAATGGTTTTAAAAAATGTAATTGATTTACACAATGGAATACTATTCAGCAATGAAAAAGAAAGACATTATGAAAATTGCAGGCAAAGGCATGGAAAAAAATACTATCCTGAGTAAGCTAACCAGACTCCATAGGAACTACATGATATGTACTCATTTATAAGTGGATGTTAACTATTAGTTCAGCGTAACCACACTATAATCCTACCCAAAGAAGCCAAGTAATAAGGAGGGACCAAGAGAGAATGCTTGAATGCCCTTCAGAAGGGGAAATAAAATAAAATAAAATAAAATAAGTTTGAGGTAGATGGATAGAGGAAAGGGGGTGCAAGATGGGGCATTGAGGGCAACAGGAGGGTGGTTTTAAGATGTAAGGAAAACAAGCGAAAGATAATGAAAATTGGTATCATGCAAGTGAGGGGATTTCTAGGACTAGGAATTCTTCAAGAGAGCTGGGACAAGGGGAGGCTCCAGGGAGTATATGGAAGTAACTCTAGATGAGACTCCTCGAAATGGGGAAGGCAGGATGGTGATGGTGGTATGGAGCTTGAAGTAGCCACCTCCTATAATCAGGCAGGACTTCCAGTAAAGGGATTAGGACAACAACCAACCAATGCACAAAACCATTGACAACCCACAAAACCATTGACACAGAATGTGCCCTGCCTACAAGATGTACAGGTAAGATAATGGAACCAAGATTGAGGAAATATCCAAACACTGACTATCCAAACTTCAGGCATTTGCTATGGTCAAGAACCAATTCCCAAGACTATTACAGATATTTTGTTGTGCTTGCAGACAGGAGCCTAGCATAATTGTCATCTGAGAGGCTCCACCTAGCTGCAAGCAGAACTTCGGAGTGATTTGGGAGAGTCAGAGAAAGTATTGAGGAACTGGAAGGAGACAGGGACGCTGTTATATGTTATATGAGCGTCTCACCATTGGAAAGTTATTCAGTTCCTGTTTTATGGGTAAGTTTCATGTAAAACTGGAAAAGTCTGTGTGAACTAAGCAGAATAGGAATTATTTTAAAATATATTCTTAACAAACTGATTTTACATGTACAGACTCAACCTTTAGTTAAAGGTATATATCCTTCAAGTACAAACATTCATAAACTTCTGTAATACTTCCAAGTTTGCTTCCTCCATTTTCCTCAATAGAAAATTTCAAAACACTTGTTAATATAGAAAGACTTCCTTTATATTTTAAAACACTTTTTATTTATTTAGGTACCAAAGTTTAAATTTAAGGTCTTATGTATGCTAGATAAAAACAGAAATTATTTTACAGAAATTCCGTAAAGATAAATTAATAGGCATCTTAAAACTTTACAAATGAACAGCTGTGATGTATTCCAATAAGCTACCTTTACTGACAAAATCTCAGAGGTATAATTGTTTTCTTTATATGAATGACCTTGTGAATTCTATGAAAAGAATGAGGAATGTAGATAATTGTGCTATGCTCACAGTTATAACCTGTGTTGAGTATAGTCTATTTCAAATTACTCTAATGTAACGTTGCACTCTATTTCCTGCCTGATGTTTTCTTTCTATGCATTTCTAAATGTCTCTGCTTAACAATTGTAAATTGAATTGTAAGGTAACGGCATAATTCAGTTTTACTGGAAGTCAATTAACTCTGCATGACACTTGAGAAAATTTGGCTTATACAATTGTAATTTCAGAAAATAAAAAGTTTCACTTTTGTTCAGAAAGAGTGGCCAACAAAGGGGCCGTTATTACAGAAGAGTTTGTTTGGGGCTACAACCTTGCAGAAAAGGCAAATAATCTCTTCTGTGTTTTACATTGTTGACTTAAAAGTATCCCCTAGCCTGGGAACTTTCTACTAAATCATGTAGCATGTTCAATGATTTGGGTGACTTTAGGGATTGCTGTTTTATAAAGGATTAAAGCACTGATGACTTTAGCTTTTAACCTCAGTCATAAAATACAAGTACTCTTCTATATCCCTACAATTTAAATGCAAATAGTCTTTAAACAAAGCTAATCTTGAGGGCTTTGGGATAGTGAATGATAAATGGAAGGGGATCTTATAAAGTCTGAGAGTGAACAACTCTGATTTCTGTTTCACATCAATCATCCCCCCACATGGATCAACAATTAAAATAGTTCAGTGCTTTGAGAGAGTTGGAGCAGGCGAGTTCATCATTCAGCTGCCCAAGGCTGTACCCCAGGGAGAAGCCAGCTGATCCAAAGGGTAAATGTTAATTGAAAAATGTGTAAAGGAGACTAAAGATCCTCTATGTTTTTTATGTTTACTTACCTGCAGAGCCAAATCTAAGCTGTGCCCAGAAAGCTTAATATTTTTTTCTAATACAGTACAAGCTCTTTTGTAATGAAAAACTCAATTTGTTCCTTTGCCAAAAGATTACCCTTTGTTGTGTTTATTTATGATATCTATAACATTTAAAATAAGAAGAGAAAAATTTAATTGGCATTTTCTTATCTGCCAAATATTTTTAAGATATCAACAATGATTATTTTTCAGAAGTAGGATATATTATGTGTTCTTTATCAAAGATATACTTCTTTGTTAGAGAAGTTGACTCCATACCTGGAACAAAGAAAGCATGCGATAAGCCTGGGACACTTTGTTGTTCCAATCTGAAGAAACAGTTTAAGGGGAATTAAAGAATATTCAGGACATGAAAGTCATTTGGATGGGTCAAGAATTAGCTAAAGCATAGTGGTGTAATACCAGTTTATACTGACATGACTCAGCTAACCAATCAACCCATCAGTCGACAAATAAGCAAGTAAATGAATAGACATCTTTCATAGAAAAGTTTAATCAATACGAAAAAAAGCCACAGAATCAAAATGTATCAATATATGATATAGCATACCGGTAAAGATAGGGTAAATAAAATTAGATTTTAATAATTAAACAATAATTTTTACAGAGAGATTATTTTAATCAAGTCATCAAACTAATATTTCCATAATGAGATACACTAACATAACGATTTTAGTGTTACATCATAATAAAAAATAGTGATATTTTTGGAATATTCTAACCAAAAATAATGAATTATTCAAACTGAGTACAAAGTCTAAACGACAATCCACCTATACTTATGAAAGCTGCTGTTGTCAAGTGAAACGGATGTACGGATGTACTATAACTACATTAGTATATGGATTCTTACAAACAAAGAAGGCAACATTTAAGTCCAGGAGACATAGATTTCTACTATTCTACGGGCATTATTACTTTTCTGTACTTTCCTTTCTTTGTGAATATCTAACCTGACAAATGGATCAGATAACATTCACAAAGATTGGAATCTATCTTGTTGTAGATGCACTGACTTTACAGGAATTTGTTTGAATCATTCTTAGAGGTTTTATATTAGATTGAGAGTATATAAATATTCTTGGGAAGTTATGATTGAGGTTTTTATTACTCAACTTTATTGACAGAGATAAGAAATCAACTGCAACACAAACTCGAAAGCATTAGTTTATTATGACATTGCAAGAATACAAGTGATAATACAACTGCTATATAAAATAGACATACAAAATGGACATAAGCAATAGAGACTATATATTGTAAATAATGATACTTGAATCTGAAAATAAAACTAGCAAGTATTTCATTAATAAATTTAATCCCTGAATTATGCTATCAAATGACAGTGCTTATTGACATCATTATTAAGTAGTGCCATGCCATATATTCTACAATATCGAAAACGATCTACAAATGTTATGGATTCTTTAACACTTGGTAGGTATAGAAAGAAAATAGTAAGATTAGCAGTATGACAGTCAAAGAGATAGCACATCAGGTAGACCCTGTACCATTAGTTTGGACAGTCAAGGTTTGATTCCTGGGATGGAAACATGGTTGCAGAAGTAGAGAACATCATCCATCTACTTTAAATTTGTAGTTGTGAAGATTGCAAAGTATCTCCAACTACA